>NW_027362972.1:2882500-3418458 GCF_046119375.1 Phyllobates terribilis | reverse complement strand
AGGAGAAAAACAGCACATGTGCAAGTTCTGAGGTGATTCTGCCGCCAAAGAGCGAGACAAGAGGAGCAACAACAGCGTCCGGAGCTCCAATCATGATGAAAGGTGCCGTGTATCTGGCCAGCCCAGACGTCGACGGCCAAGCCTTGAAGCCACGAGCGACGTCAGTCAAGGTTCATCACCCAGGTGACGTTGTTCGACAGAACGGGAACAGGTTGCGGCGGTACGGTTCTCAGACGTGTGCGCCAGTGACAGAACATCACAGAAGCTTCGGAGGTGTCAGATCGGAGATTCACGGCTACCAGGAAGTATGCGTGAGATGGGCCGTTTCTGACGGGGATTGTCAGGAATGACATAGACGACACGGGCTAGATCACACAATATCTCACTGCTACCGTCACTCGGTCAGGATTGAGCAGGGATTTGTGCGCACACAATTCCGATTACTCACTACGTTGGTATCAGCAAGGGCACAGTGAGCGTATGGAATACACACCTCCGGATTCCAACGTATGGAATATGCGTATACACACCAGTACAGTCACTGCCAGCTTTACGATAGCCTACTTATGATTACTCTCTGCCACCACCGACCAGCTTTTGAAATATAATACAGGCCTGATCGGACGCCTGCTTTCTGGTAGCGTATTTCTTTGGGGGAGGGAACAATTACAGAACAAAAGAAACAACAATTAAATTTTATATTTAATCTAAAAGGGAGGCAGTGTTTATAAAAAATATACAAAAGGAGACATTTGCAGTACAGAATATACAGTTACACAAATAAAATAAACAGGGATTAAAGAAGACTTACTATAAAGATAGCAGTGATGATTCAGTATAGCTGAAGGGGAGGCATTCCAGTTTGATTTGACCATTACCGAATGTGATCATTTGCTTATAGAATCTATAGTCCCCGGCAATGAATACTGACCCACCTTCGGCTGTGTCTTTTATACCGAAGATGGAGACCTGCCCCCTTGTGGTGACATCATGTGGGCTGGGCTCAAGCCTTCACATTTTTATTACAATCTCTAACTTCTGGGATAACTTATCGCTGGTTGATCGCAGAAGCCCGAAAGTGATACCATATTTTCCATTGCAAATTTACCTTTCTTTTTGTCACGCATGACATAGCTGTGGTCTGTTATCTGGTACTTTTGCTCACTGGAGGGGCATACAGCTATGGAAAATTATACATCTTGTTCCTTAGCTGACCGTGCCACTAAAAATATGGGTTCCATGATTATCGGATGTATAGAATCTCAGATATTCCATATTTTGCACCGGTGACGGCCAGACTGAAGATTTCTGTTGAATTCTTCTGAAGTTCTGGAAATACAACCTCATCACCTAGATGTAGATTTATCGCAGGTCGGTTCCACTGGAAAACACACTCGCATGTTAATTGAATTTGCCACCTCTATTTGTACTGGCATCTGCCGCTTAGCCATTTCTCATGTGTGTGCTAATTTGCATACAGACAGCTCTGTAGAGTGTCAGCTTTTGGTCCTTTGACAAATAGCATAGGCGAGGAGGAATTTCAGGGGAGAGAGAGAAATCCTTAATAATTTATTAATATTTTCTATGACTTCTGCCCCTCTTTGAGGTAGCGTAGGGGCCGATTTACTGATCGCCCTTTAAGCCTACCTCACAGCCCACCCTTCCTGCTGATCCAACAAGCCGTAGACCCAACTTGCCCACCACTCTGACCGACAGGGGATCCTGCTTTCCGATCACCGTGACCAGTTCGGGATACATTTTTCCCACACAACTGTGACAGGCTATGGGTACCTTCCTCCCATACTCCTGACAGACAGTGGGACACACATTTCTTTTACCTTGCCCGGTTGTGGGGCCTACCTATTCACCCCTCATGGTTACCTGGGGAGCCATGCTAGTTATGGGGCAGGTACGACTGGCCATGTCACATTCAGTCGTGACACCGGTCGGCGGCACGGGACCGTTTTCCCTATGATCCCTGTGTTTCTCCCCATCCTTTTTCATTATCCCTGGAGCTGTGCTAGATATGGGGCACCTACCACGTACCAGGTCTGTAGATCTTTTCAAATCCTCACAGAAATGTGTCCAAGTCCCCATCCTTTTCCATTACAGGAAAATGCTACGAACAGGGCATTGTTGGACTCACGGATCTGCAGGATGAATGGCTCCTTCTGAATCCGGGGGGGTCCACACTACCCTGGCTACGGGTATGGCAGGCAATCACAGGTGGGACCCCTGCAGCAGCGCCATCCGGGCCTCGGCTGGCCTCCCCATTATCAGGGCTCTGCTGTCGGACTGGCTCTGTGGCACCTTGCTACAGTTCAGCAATCATTTGGGCCTTGGTTTTGCCCGTGGGGTCAATCTGCCTCAGAGGACAGTGATAGTGGCCTTTGACCTGCTGGTGGTACCAGGGCTCTCCACATGTAGCCATCATTGCCAAATAAAAGGACAGAAAAACTAGAGAAGGAAGGGGATGCAACTTCTACACGTACAGTAATGTCCCAATTAAAAAAAAAATAAAACACTGAGTTTGATTTCTTAAAACTCTGCACAGAATTCTCGCAAGAACCATGCCAGTTTTCAGTGACAGGAGTGATTGCTCAATCCAGCCACTGATGTTCTGTAATATCCCACCACTTGCTACCAATTTGTCAGGAACGACATCGGGGAGATCACACAATATTTCACCGCTACAGTCACTCTGTCATTATTGAGCAGGGATTCGCGTGCACACGATTTTAATTACTCACTATGTAGGTATCGGCAAGCGCACAGTGAACGTATGGCATATACACCTCCGGATTCCAACATATGGAATATGTGTATACACCCCAGTACGGTCACTGCCAACTTCACGATAGCCCACTTATGATTATTCGCTGCCACCACCGACCAGCTTTTGAAATATAATACAGGCCTGATCGGACACCTGCTTTCTGGTAGCGTATGGCTTTGGGGAAAGGGAAGAATTACAGAACAAAAGAAACAGAACTATTAAATTATATATTTAAACCAAAAGGTAGGCAATGTTTTAAAAAATATACAAAAGGTTTTACAAAAGGATACATTTACAGTACAGAATATACAGTTACACAAATAAAATAAACAGTAGTGTTGAGCGATGCTCGACACTGCTCGGTACTCGCCCGAGCATCACGCTACTCGGGATGTTCGGCGAGCACCGAGCATTTCCCGGTTACTCGGGCGGGAGTTCGGGTCTCCGCCCTGCATGTTTGACACTCTTTATAGAGCCAGTGAACATGCAGGGATTGCCAGCCAGTCACTGTAATGCCGCAGCCATGTTGGTTATGGGCATTACATTGATTGGCTGGCCGCACAGCATCACCTTGAGTATTTAAAACCGGGCGCCGCCATCTTGGACACAGACGGCCGGGATCAGACAGTGTAGAGTCACTGCTGCTGATTTAGGGAGAGATATATACTGCAAAATAGTTAGTGTAGGGTCTCTAAAGCCTGCCAAGTCAAAAAAACAGTTCTTCTCAGGACTAATATCTATCCCAGATATCAGGCAGGCAGGCTGTATAGAAGACGCAGTGGCTATACCAGCAAACGCTGCATTACAGTCCTGTGTGCTCCTGCTGCTCAAATTGCTAGACTTAGCTCCAGGTCTCGGGGGCCAGGAAAAATCCTTTTTTTTTAATCTAAATCCTCTTTCTTTTTTTTTCCTCCGTCAGACTGTACAAATACCCGTCTTATTAACCTTTTGGTGCCCCCCACCAAAAAAAAAAAGTGCGTCTGTGAGTGTACAGCCACAAATATATCTATTTTAAAAAATCTGGTATACGCCAGTAAATTACAACTGTGGTTTTGCAGTTCCACGGTTCAAATCTCTATATTATCCAGCTTTTGGTATTTTTTCCGTAAAGAAAAACAGTAATAGTGTCTCCCTGATTTTTCAGACACACATATATCTGTTTGAAAGATTCTGGTGTACCCCACATAACTATAACTGTGGTTTTGCAGTTCCACAATTCAAATCTCTGTATTATCCACTTTTGGGTCTTTTTTACATAAAAAAAAACAGTTTGAGTGTGTCGCTCACTGTACAGCCACAAATATATCTATTTTAAAAAGTCTGGTATACGCCAGTAAATTAGAACTGTGGTTTTGCAGTTCCACGGTTCAAATCTCTGTATTATCCAGCTTTTGGTATTTTTTCCATAAAGAAAAACAGTAATAATGTCTCCGTGATTGTTCAGACACAAATATATCTGTTTGAAAGATTCTGGTGTAGGCCAGAGAAATAGAACTGTGGTTTTCCTCTTCCACAGTTCTAATTTCCTTTTTATTACCCTTTTCCATTGATAGTGCGAGTGTAAGCTATTTTACTTCATTTACAATGGGCAAGGCGCGTGGCTAGGGACGTGGAACTGGACGTTCTGGTGATGGTGCGTGCAGAGGACGGGGCCGTGGCCAAGGTGAAAATGTGCCACAACCAACCGCCACATCTTCTCGTTCCCACTTCTTGACCGAATTACTAGTGAAGCACACAACAACACCAGTATTGCGAACTGATCAGTGTGAACAGGTTATTAATTGGATAGCAGATAATACTTCCAGTTACCTGGGCACCACCACCTCCGGTCTGTCTTCCACACGGTCAAGTTTTAGTAGCCGTGAGTCTCGACCGCATACTCCTCCTCACCCTGATGCTCCTTCCTCCCATCATGCCGAGTGCTCCTTCCTCCCATCATGCCGAGTGTTGTCAGACAACAACTGATCCCACAGTTGGACACTCTGAAGAGCTGTTCACTGGTCCATTTCCATATTGGTTTCACTCGCCTGCTCGTCTTGAAGTGGTGGAAGAGGAGATCCCATGTAGCGATGCCCAAATATTTGAACAGCCATGGCCACAGGAAGGTGACACTGGCAATTTGTCACAAGAGGTGGACGATGATGAAACACAGTTGCCACGAAGTGAGGAAGAAGATCGTGGTGCGGAAGAGGAGGAGGTGGTGGATGATCTAGTAACTGACCCAACATGGCAGGAGGACACGCAGAGCGAGGCCAGCAGCACACAGGGAGAGGGAGGCCAAGTACCCCAACAGGCAGGAAGAAGCAGTGTGGTGGCTGCAGACAGAAGGCAGGCAACCGTTCCCCGTAACACCAACACGAGGGACGTTGCCAGTACAACCGGTAGGTCTTTCAGAGTCTGGAATTTTTTTAAAGACTCTGCTGATTACCCCAAAAAGGCCATTTGTACCACCTTCCATGCCAGCATCAGCAGGGGTGACAAAACTACCAGCTTGACCACCACCAGCATGATCAGGCACATGTCAGCAAAGCACCCGACTTTGTCGGGCGAACCGCAGGGTCCACGATCAGTGTCAGCGGGTGTCACCACTGCTTCTTCCGCTGTTGTGCGTGTAAGAGAACCCCCTGCTGTGCGCGGAAGGCAATCCCCTGTCAATACTGCATGCAAAGATGCCCCCTCCTCTCAGTCTTCACTTGTTATGGTAGTTTCTCAAGAAACAGCATCAACGTCCATGTCCCAACGCAGCGTTTAATTGTCCATATCCCAGACCTTTGCACGAAAGCCCAAATTCGCAGCCAACACCCCACAGGCAACAGTCCTATATTCGCACATTTCCCTACTGCTTGCGTTGGAAAAGCTGCCTTTTAGACTGGTGGAGATGGAATCCTTCCGCAACCTTATGACGGTGGCCATCCCTCGGTACTCGGTCCCCAGCCGACACTATTTTGCCCGGTGTGCCATCCCCGCACTGAACAAGCACGTGTCCCAAAACATCTGCTGTGCCCTCAACAGCGCAGTTTCTGGGAGAGTCCACCTGACAACGGACACGTGGACAAGTGCTTGTGGCCAGGGACGGTACAGCTCCCTGACGGCACACTGGGTAAACATAGTGGAAGCCGGGACCCAGTCGGACCTTGGGACGGAACACATCCTCCCCACACCGAGGATTGCGGGCCCTATGTCAGTCAGAGTTGCCCCCACAGTGTACAGCTCTTGCACATCATCCTCCTCAGCCTCCATCTCAGCTATCACCACATCATTTACAAGCTGGAAGCACTGCAGTACTGCCTCCGCCAAGCAGCAACAGGCTGTGCTGAAACTCATAAGCTTAGGTGATAAACCTCACACTGCTTGTGAGTTGTGGACAGCTGTGAAACAGCAGGCAGATCTGTGGCTGAGACCGCTGAACCTACATCCAGGCATGGTCATGTGTGACAATGGCCGTAACCTGGTGGCAGCTCTGAGGCGAGATCACACACGTACCATGCCTGGCTCGTGTGCTTAACCTCGTGGTTCAGCTGTTTCTTAAATCGTACCCCGAGTTGCCAGATCTGCTCGTCAAAGTACGCCGCCTGTCAGCTCATTTTCACAAGTCGGCTACAGCTTCCGCCGCCCTTGCTGTGTTGCAGCAGCGTTTGCAGCTTCCGGCACACCGACTGGTGTGTGATGTCCCCACACTTTGGAACTCTACCCTCCACATGTTGCAAAGGATTTGTGAGCAGAAGAGAAGCAGTTGTGGAGTACCAGCTGCTACAAGGCCGTCGATATTCAGGTCAGACTCCACACATACGACCTCAGGAGTGGACCTAGATGTCTTACATATGTACCATCTTGACAAACTTTGAGTAGTCCACCAAGATGGTGAGTGGCGATGACGCAATCATTAGTGTCAGCATCCCACTTGTCTGTCTTTTGCAACACTGTCTGCAGAGAATTAAAGAGGAGGCATTGCAGCCAGAGTATGATGAGATGGATCAAGAAGCCGTAGCGGGCGTTTACACACAGCCCAGTCTCATCTCATCCCAACGTGCATTGGGGGAAAATGAGGGAGAGGAGGAAGAGGAAGAACAGGAGCTGGCATCATGCTCTGTAGACGATAGTACCTGTACAACTGTCATACCGTCGGTTCAGCGTGGGTGGCCTGAGGACAGGGGGAGGAGGAGGAGTGCATAGTCAGTCGTCATCTTGATGAGGACACGGAAGTCTTGCCCGTTACCAGTCTGGCACGCATGGCTGACTTTATGTTACGCTGCCTTAACCGTGACCCTTTGCGTTGTCAAAATGTTGGGTGACAGTCATTACTGGTTGGTGACACTTTTAGACCCCCGCTACAAGGAGAACTTTCACTCTCTTATTCCTGAGGTGGAGAGGTCTACAAAAATGGGGCAGTACCAGAAAGCCCTTGCTGCAGAACTGTTAAAAAAAAATTCCCATTTGAACACGCTAGCGGCAGAGATCACAGTTCGTTGCCCAACCAAGGCGTACAGGCGAGAGAGACGCAACTCCAATCCAGCAGAGGCAGGGGAACACTGTCAACGTTCTGGGACAGTTTTCTGAGACTCGCCCAGCTTACAGGCCCTGAGGCGCGGGGTACTCTCACAAGGAGTGGAAAGTTTCAAAATATGGTGAGGGAGTACCTTGCCGACCCTACCAGCGTCCTCCGTGATTCCTCTGTGCCTTTTAATTTTTGGGTATCCAAGCTGGACACTTGGAATGAACTCACTCTGTACGCCTTGGAGGTCCTTACCTGCGCTGCCGCTAGCGTGTTATCGGAGCGTGTTTTTAGTGCCGCTGGGGGAATTATAACTGATAAGCGCACTCGCCTATCAATTGACAATGCTGACAAGCTGACCCTTATCAAAATGAACAAGGGCTGGATTGGGCCAGACTTCTCATCACCACCAAATGACAGCAGAGTAACTTAAAGTCAAATCCACTGTGTTATTTCGGGAGGTGTATTCCCATGCACCGCTTCACACCCACACCTGGGTATACGCTTCCTCATTTCGGCTGTATTTTGCTCTTCTCCTTATCCTCAGCCTCCACCACCACTATACCACCAGGGTGACCTTGGTCCGTGTTGCCAGCATTGCAAGTTCCTCCGTTCTAATTTTTGGCAGCTTTTGCTTGGAAGGTATAGGCAAAGACTATGGGAGACCCACTCCCCAATAATGGGAATAATGTTTTTAAGATGCTGTACTGCATGGCTCTTGTTTGCCAGCATTGCAAGTTCCTCCGTCCTAATTTTTGGCAGCTTTTGCTTGGAAGGCATAGGCAAAGACTATGGGAGACCCACTCCCCAATAATGGGAATAATGTTTTTAAGATGCTGTACTGCATGGCTCTTGTTTGCCAGCATTGCAAGTTCCTCCGTCCTAATTTTTGGCAGCTTTTGCTTGGAAGGTATAGGCAAAGACTATGGGAGACGCACTCCCCAATAATGCAAATAATGTTTTTAAAATGCTGTACTGCATGGCTCTTGTTTGCCAGCATTGCAAGTTCCTCCGTCCTAATTTTTGGCAGCTTTTGCTTGGAAGGCATAGGCAAAGACTTTGGGAGACCCACTCCCCAATAATGGGAATAATGTTTTTAAGATGCTGTACTGCATGGCTCTTGTTTGCCAGCATTGCAAGTTCCTCCATCCTAATTTTTGGCAGCTTTTGCTTGGAAGGCATAGGCAAAGACTATGGGAGACCCACTCCCCAATAATGGGAATAATGTTTTTAAGATGCTGTACTGCATGGCTCTTGTAAGGGGCATTAAAACCATCTTGTTAAGCTACTGTGACCTCCTCGTCTCATCCACGGCGCATTGATATTGTCTTTTTATTCCACTGCGACCTCCACCACTCTTCCAAGGGGCATTAAAACCGTCTGGTTAAACCACTCTGAACTCCACAGCTCTTCCAAGGGGCATTGATATTGTCTTTTTAATCAGCTGCGACCTCCACCTCTCTACCAAGGGGCATTAAAACCGTCTGGTTAAACCACTCGGAACTCCACAGCTCTTCCAAGGGGCATTAAAACCGTCATCTTAAACCACTCTCAACTCCACAGCTCTTCCAAGGGGCATTGATATTGTCTTTTTAATCAGCTGCGACGTCCACCATTCTTCCAAGGGGCATTAAAACCGTCTGGTTAAACCACTCAAAACTCCACAGCTCTTCCAAGGGGCATTAAAACCGTCTTGTTAAACCACTTTGAACTCCACAGCTCTTCCAAGGGGCATTGATATTGTCTTTTTAATCAGCTGCGACCTCCACCACTCTTCCAAGGGGCATTAAAACGGTCTGGTTAAACCACTCTGAACTCCACAGCTCTTCCAAGGGGCATTAAAACCGTCTTGTTAAACCACTCTGAACTCCACAGCTCTTCCAAGGAGCATTGATATTGTCTTTTTAATCATCTGCGACCTCCACCACTCTTCCAAGGGTCATTAAAACCGTCTGGTTAAACCACTCGGAACTCCACAGCTCTCCCAAGGGGCATTAAAACCGTGTTGTTAAACCACTCTGAACTCCACAGCTCTTCCAAGGGGCATTGATATTGTCTTTTTAATCAGATGCGACCTCCACCACTCTTCCAAGGGGCATTAAAACCGTCTTGTTAAACCACTCTGAACTCCACAGCTCTTCCAAGGGGCATTGATATGGTCTTTTTAATCATCTGTGACCTCCACCACTCTTCCAAGGGGCATTAAAACCATCTGGTTAAACCACTCAGAACTCCACAGCTCTTCCAAGGGGCATTAAAACCATCTTGTTAAACCACTCTGAGCTCCACAGCTCTTCCAAGGGGCACTGATATTGTCTTTTTAATCAGCTGTGACCTCCACCACTCTACCAACGGGCATTAAAACGGTCTTGTTTAACTACTCTGAACTCCACAGCTCTTCCAATGGGGCATTGAAATGTTGTTTTTAATTACCTCTAACCTCCACGACTTTTCCAACGAGCATTGCATTTCCTCCTAATTTTAGTCAGCTTTTGATTTTCAATGCATAGGCGAAAACTCAAGGAGACCCACTCCCCAATAATAGGTAGAAGGTTTTTAGTACGCTGTAATCTACGTCTCTTTCAAGGGGCATTGCAGTTCCTCATAATTTTTGGAAAGCCTTCCATTCACTGCTTATGCCAACAGTGTACAGGAGACCCAGTTGCTATAAATGGAAAAAACGATTTAGTTAAGGCCCTCTGACCTCAATGTCACTTCCAAGGGTCATTGGAGTGCCTCGAAATTTTTGGTAGGCATTGCACTTACTGTATGCCCTATAACCGTGTAACCGAACCGCTCATTTTGGTACAGAAACATATTCTACAAGACATGTGTGGTTGACTGGCCTGATATTAATGTGAATGGTCCCTGTTCCTCCTGCTCTTTCTCCTTTGCCACCACCTCATCCACCATTCATCACCTGAAGCTTTGTTTTACCGGAGTCATAGAACTGGGATAGTAGCAGGAAAACATCCAGCAATCCTCGGAGGAGGTAAGATATGCGCCAAAACGCTGACCGCCTCAGGCCTAGCCGCTACTACATACATGCGCTTGCATTCCAAGGAACAGAAAGCTAAGGAGATGGATGGCCTCATCATGATCATAAATAATTTACTCGTTGTGTAGGAGGCCGACCACTGCTGCTGTCTACCTTCTGAACTTTGTGTTGAAGCCTGATTGACCCAGGACCCGCAATCCTCTATGTCTGGAGGACGTGTTGCAGTATGGTATTGCAGCCTGGGGGTGGGTGGGTGGCAGGCTGCATACTTGCGCTTGCATTGCAAGGAATGGGGGAGGTACAATTGAACACTGCCCTGGGACAAGGACTTGCACGGGGATAGTTGCAAGTCTGCAGCTTCTGATGCGGCAAGGATCACTTCTGATGGGCACACTTTTAGGCAGTGACCTGGGTGTCAGAGATGCTTCCAGGGGTCTCCCCCATGCTGTTCCCATGTCTTTTCAGCACTGTATGCATGTGTCACACAGCACATGGCCAGATAAGATTGTAAAATGTTAAAATGACATTTTGCGGTGAATGCAATTGTCACGGTTGAAAGCAATACAAAAGGGCAAAAACGCATAAAAAATGCTACTTGTGAACATAGCCCAAGGTGTGGAGGAGTATTTTTGTTTTTGGTTATTTATTTTACCTTATACACAAGTCTTTACCCTGGAAAGGAAGTTCCTTAACAGGAAAACCGTTTCAGTTTCGTTTTTGAACTTTTTATTGTGAGCCCGTAAAAGTGCCTTAATACCTCTGACCACGTTGTTGACAGCAGTGACCTGGGGGTCATAAATGCTTCCTGGGGCTATCCCCATGCTGTCCCCATGTCATTTGAGCACTGTCACTATCGTTTTGGGCACTTTTTAGGCTTTCTACAAACTGCCAGGGGTGCCGCCGCAAAAATGCTCGGGTCTCCCATAGACTAACATTGGGCACCCGAGTATCACAGTGAGCTCGGCCCGAGCATCGAGCACCCGAGCATTTTAGTGCTCGCTCAACACTAATAAACAGGGATTAAAGAAGACTTACTATTAAGATCGCAGGGACGATTCAGTATAGCTGGAGGGGAGGCGCTTTAATTTGATTTGACCGTTATCGAATGGGATCCTTTGCTTATAGAGTCTATACCCTCCGGCAATGAATACTAACCCACCTTCAGCTGTGTCTTTTATGCCGAAGGGGGGGACCTGCCCAAACGCCCCTTGTGCTGACATTATGTGTGCTGGGCTCCAGCCTTCATATTTTTATTAGAATCTCTAACTTCTGGAATAACTTATCACTGGTTGATCGCAGAAGCCTGAAAGTGATACCATATTTTCCATTATGAATTTACCTTTCTTTAGAGACCACGTATGACATAACTGCAGTCTGTTATCTGGTACTTTTGCATTACCACTCACTGGAGGGGCATACAGCTACGGAAAATTATACATTAACGAATGTAATCCCAGATCTTTCAAAACACACATAATAGGGCAGTCAAAGATTCACCCCCAGAGAACCCATAATCTTACTCGATTTATTGCTATGAAAAACAAGAGAAGATGGCAGTTTTATATATAAACAATAAAAAATTATTTTTATTTTAACAATTATTAAAAAATACTCAATACATCCAATATTGTGCAAAAGATAAGAGACATATAAAGTGACATAGTGCATAGCCACAGACTTTCTATGTAAAATGTACCATGAAGTCAAAAAAGATTGCAAATGGTAATCAAAAATAGATGTTTAACCATTTAATAATACCATTATATAAGTACAGACTTTTTTCCTGGCCACTCCTCCATAAAGGCCACCTCTGTTCAGTTTTCGACTTATTGTGGTCATATGGACAGATACTCCAGTCTCTGCTTGGAAACTCTGCAGCTCCTTCAGGGTTACCTTTAGTCTCTGTTCTGCCTTTCTGATTAATGCCCTCCTTGCCATGGCTGAGAGTTTTGGTAGGAGGCCCTCTCTTGGCAAGTTTGTTGTGGTACCATGTTCTTTCCATTTGATGGTAATGGATTTCATGATGCTCGGGGGGATCATCAGTGGGTAGGATATTTTTTTTATAATCCAACTCTGGCTTGAACTTCTTAACAACTTTGTCCCTGACTTGTTTGGAGATCTCCTTGGTCTTCATGGTGTTGTTCGGTTAATGGTGTTTCAGCCTATGTGGCCTTTCAGAAAAGATGTGTATATACTGACAGATCATGTGACACTTAGATTGCATACAGGTGGACTTCCTTTCACTAAGAATGTGATTTATGAAGTTAATTGCTTGCACCAAAAGTTTTAGTAAACAAGAGGGGTTTATTGGGAGAGAAAATAGGAAGTGCAGGCTTCTCAGTGCAGAAGTTGGATTCCAAGGGTGTATACTCAGTATAAATCCACTCACCTATTTGATGTCTTGAGGTACTGCATGTAAATCCAATCAGTGGATTACTACATTCCTCTTTCCATTCAGTTTGCTGCAGAAATCTGGGAGCTAATGAGAGCACTGGACAGTGCTTTCATGGGCGATACCACTTTGTAAATATTTTTCCCATCAATATGCCTTCCTGAAGGATGATGATGGAACTCGATATTCGGATTCAAAGATCATTTTTATTTCAAACTAAAATACAACCGGTTTCGACTTCTTTAACAGAGATCTCCTTGGTCTTCATGGTGTTGTTCGGTTAATGGTGTTTCAGCCTCTGTGGCCTTTCAGAAAAGATGTGTATATTCTGACAGATCATGGAACACTTAAGATTGCATACAGGTGGACTTCCTTTCACTAAGAATGTGATTTATGAAGGTAATTGCTTGCACCAAAATTTTTAGGGGCTTTATAGCAAAAAGGGTGAGTACATATGCACATGCCAATTTTAGTTATTTAATCCCATAAATGTATTTATTTTTTATTTTTCTCACTTAACTTCACCAATTTAGACTATTTAGTGCTGATGCATCGCTCACAAATTGAATTACATAAATATTTAAACACAGATTGTAATGTAACAAAATAGATAAAAAGTCAAGGGGGGGTAAATACTTTTGAAGCCACTGTACATGACAAATCTGAGGGCGATGCACCTGATACTTTAGGTTAGGTAAGTACTGCACTTTAACATGCCATGATTCTTAACACTGTCTTGTAGTGATTAGTTTTAACTTTCCTGACAGTCCCTTTGCAATATGTCGACCACTTGTTCATTCCACTCCTAGAAAATTTGGTGCTTTCTGTAGAAATCACAAAAGTCATATAAAATAATATATGTAGTAGTTTTAATGTGGAGTGCATTCATTTTTGCATGAACTAATTTGAGTACAACTAAAGATTTTGTAATGAAACTTATATTACTAACCTTAGTTTCTTGTTTTCGGTTAAAAAATGTTCTGTGAAACACAGTCTTGTCAACATTTTGGAAATTGCTCTTGTATTCAATATGACATTGATGAAATTCTTACTTTTCAAATGGTGTTTACTCATTTATGGTAAGCACGGAATATACTGTACATGTAAAAATTTATATATATATATATATATATATATATATATAAACACACTTAAACTCATGAAATAGGCCTGGACAGAAATGATGATACTCTTAACTTAATATTTTGTTGAACAACCTTTTGAGGCAATCACTGCAATCAAACGATTCCGGTAACTGTCAATGACACTTCTGCACCTCTCGGCAGGTATTTTGGCCCATTCCTCATGAGCAAACTGCTCCAGTTGTCTATTTGAAGGTTGCCCTTTCCAGACGGCATGCTTCAGCTCTTTCCAAATATGCTCGATAGGATTTAGGTCAGGAGTCATAGAAGGCCACTTCAGAATAGTCCAATGTTTTCCTCTTAGCCATTCTTGGGTGTTTTTAGCTGAGTGTTCTGGATCATTATCCTGTTGCAAGACCCATGACCTGCGACTGAGACCAAGCTTTCTGACACTGGGCAGCACATATCTCTCTAGAATCCCTTGATAGTCTTGAGATTTCATTGTACCCTGCACAGATTCAAGTCACCTTGTGCCTGATGCAGCAAAGCAGCCCCAGAACATAACAGAGCCTCCACCATGTTTCACAGTAGGGTCAGTGGTCTTTTCTTGATATGCTTCATTTTTTCCTCTGTGAACATAGAGCTGATGTGCCTTACCAAAAACTTCCATTTTTGTTTCATCTGTCCATGGGACATTCTTCCAGAAGCTTTGTGGCTTGTCAACATGTAGTTTGGAAAATTCCAGTCTGGCTTTTTTATGATTGTTTTTTCAACAATGATGTTCAGCTTCGTCGACTCCCATGAAATCCACTTTGGATCAAACAACGACGGATGGTGCGATCTGATGTTCCTTGAGCTTGAAGTTCACCTTTAATTGCTTTAGAAGTTTTCCTGCACTCTTTTGTTACCATTCGTATTATCCGTCTCTTTGATTTGTCATCAATTTTCCTCCTGCGGCCGCGTCCAGGGAGGTTGGCAGTCCCACATATCTTTTTTCTTTTTAATCAGATAAATTTTTATTAAACATAACAAAACTTGAAACAGATATTACATGACAATACTCATTTTACAATATTACAGTAAGTCCCCCCCTTCCCTTACCCCGCCCCCATGGAGACCTTTCAACCTCTTTTTTTATCCCTCCCTTCTTTCCTTTCCTTTTCTTCTCTACTTTACTCCTTCTCTTTCCTCCCCCTACTCCCTTTCCTTCTCTTCCCCTTTTCTTCTTTCCTTCTTCCCTTTCCACTCCGCCATACAGTTTACCAAGAGTTTTACTCTACAGTAGTATATATAGGTGTACTCTAATTAATCCTATCCAACCATGGCTGCCATAATTTATGGAAGTATTCCTGCTTATTCCTCTTGGTGTAAATACTTTTTTCAAGTTGAATTATATAGTTCGTTTGGGCAATGAATTTGAGTCTGGACGGGGGCTCCTCTCTAATCCAATATTTTGCAATCAATTTTCTGGCAATAAACAGTAATCTCGCAATTGCTATTTTGGTCAAGTTGTTTATTTTTATTTCCTCAACGTACCCTAATATACATGTCAGTGGGTCCCTAGGGACGATACACCTATACGCCATTCCAATACGGTTCAACACTACGATCCGAAAGGAGGACAATCTAGGACAATGCCAAAGCATATGCAGTATGTCTGCCTGAGTTTGCGAGCACCTTGGGCAGTCGGAGTTAGACTTCAACCCTGCTTTAAATAACATACCAGGGGTTCTATACATCCTGTGGATCACATACAGCTGTGACATTCTCCCAGGCTCACTCATGGATAACTTGGGTATATATTCTAGAATAGACTCCCACCTATCGTCGTTTATCTCTCCCAAGTCTGTCTCCCACTTCCTTTAGCTTTGATAGGGTGTCCTCCAATAATTCAAGTTATTTCTGTGACCATTGTGGGTGTTTCTTTCATTAAACGAGGGGTACCAACAATTTTGACCACGTTTGTATATACAGTTGGCACGGAAAATATTCAGACCCCTTTACATTTTTCACACTTTGCTTCATTGCAGCCATTTGGTAAATTCTAAAAAGTTCATTTTTTTTCTCATTAAAGTACACTCTGCATTCCATCTTGACTTAAAAAAACAGAAATGTAGAAATGTTTGCAAATTTATTAAAAAAGAAAAACTGAAATATCACATGGTCATAAGTATTCAGACCCTTTGCTCAGACACTCCTATTTAAGTCACATGCTGTCCATTTCCTTGTGATCCTCCTTGAGATGGTTCTACTCCTTCACTGGAGTCCAGCTGTGTTTAATTAAACTGATATGACTTGATTTGGAAAGGCACACACCTGTCTATATAAAACCTCACAGCTCACAGTGCATGTCAGATCAAATGAGAATCATGAGCTCAAAGGAACTGCCCAAGGAGCTCAAAGACAGAATTGTGGCAAGGCACAGATCTGGCCAAGGTTACAAAAGAATTTCTGCATTACTCAAGGTTCCCAAGAGCACAGTGGCTTCCATAATCCTTAAATGGAAGAAGTTTGGGACCACCAGAAGTCTTCCTAGACCTGGCCGTCCAGCCAAACTGAGCAATCATGGGAGAAGAGCCTTTGTGAAAGAGGTAAAGAAGAACCCCAAGATCACTGTGGCTGAGCTTCAGAGATGCTGTAGGGAGATGGGCGAAAGATCCACAAAGTCAACTATCACTGCAGCCCTCCACCAGTCGGGCCTTTATGGCAGAGCCTCTCCTCAGTGCAAGACATATGAAATCCCGCATACAGTTTGCTCAAAAATACATGAAGGACTCCCAGACTATGAGAAGTAAGATTCTCTGGTCTGATGAGACGAAGCTAGAACTTTTTGGTGATAATTCTAAGCGGTATGTGTGGAGAAAACCAGGCACTGCTCATCACCTGCCCAATACAATCCCAATAGTGAAACATGGTGGTGGAAGCATCATGCTATGGGGGTGTTTTTCAGCTGCAGAGACAGGACGACTGCTTGCAATTGAAGGAAACATGAATGCGGCCAAGTCCAGATATATCCTGGATGAAAACCTCTTCCAGAGTGCTCTGGACCTCAGACTTTGCCGAAGGTTCACATTCCAACAAGAAAATGACCCTAATCACACAGCTAAAATAACAAAGGAGTGGCTTCAGAACAACTCTGTAACCATTCTTGACTGGTCCAGCCAGAGCCCTGACCTAAACCCAATTGAGCATCTCTGGAGAGACCTGAAAATGGCTGTCCACCAAAGTTCACCATCCAACCTGACGGAACTGGAGAGGATCTGCAAGGAAGAATGGCAGAAGATCCCCAAATACAGGTGTGAAAAACTTGTTGCATCATTGCCAAAAAGGCATTTTGGCTTTACTAGCTCAAAAGGGTGCTTCTACTCAATACTGAGCAAAGGGTCTGAATAATTATGACCATGTGATATTTCAGATATTTCAGAAATTTCTACATTTCTGGTTTATATTCAGTCAAGATGGGGTGCTGAGTGTACTTTAATGAGAAAAAAATGAACTTTTTAGAATTTACCAAATGGCTGCAATGAAACAAAGAGTGAAAAATGTAAAGGGGTCTGAATACTTTCCGTAGCCACTGTGTATGTATGTATAGATCATTACTATAATAAGAATATATATATATATATATATATATTCTTATCGTAATAATGATCTAGAAGTTGACTTTTACAATTTAAGTCCTGGTTTGAAATCTCTTGATTAATTGGAAATTTCAAATTCCTTCTCTTTTATGAAAATGTTATTTCCAGTCCTCTCCTTTATTACACATGTTCAAAGGGTTGTTAGGATGATACATAAAAAATGTAAAGCAATACCTCACCCCCACCCCACTGTGTTGGCGTACATCAGGCACATGCCTGAGTTTGGAATGTCATTGCTGATTATAGACAGGTAGAGAGAGCATCATTTCAGAAGGAATGGGCTTGTGTAAAGTGCTGGATCCTTTTTTACCATGTTCCATTGAGTTTACCTGTCGTTGATGTTCACCAAGCTGTCTATTTAACCTCTTAGCGTCATTAGCAATTGGTGAGAAAAGCTTTTTAGACTGACTTAATTCTCTTAATATTATATTTTTTTATCTGTGTAAATTACCAGACGTGACTTGATTGCAAGAGCCAAGAGTATTTATTGATTGAAACATCTTTCTTTTTCTGTCAACAGGTCCTGTAAAAAACATTTTTTTTTTCAAGAGTGTGCATGATTTTTAATTCAAGACTGGTCATCAGGCTGCCCTACTGCCCTATTGTAAGTGGCAAAATAGAATACGTGTATATTCTATTTTATATATATGTGTGTGAGTGTGTGTAATATATATAATATGTCTTATATAATGTCTGTAGCAGTAGTGTGTGTCTGTGTGTGTGTGTATATATATATATTTTCACTGATTCACTCATAAAGAAAATCTCGATTGGCTCTTATTTTCACTGTTCCCTGCAACCTTCCTGATTGGCAGGTCTCTCCTGTGTGTACATAGGAAGAGTCCTCTCAATTCCTTGGAGCATCATTGTGATAAGTCGGCGGGGAGAGTCACCAAAGTTCCATAGATAAACACGTGGTTTTTATCGTGCTGCCAGGCTCTGATTCATGCTGCCCATGATTTAGACAGCACAAATTAGTTAACAGGTTCCCTTTAATGATTCCCATGCAGTCTACATACTTTATACAGCAACTAGTATGTTCATCCACTGTTATTTAATGAGTTGTTGTGAGTTCTTACATCTGCTTGTGTCAAGAAATCCATTGCCGAAACTTTTATCTGCCGATTAGTTATATACTACCTGATTGTGGCAACTAAATTAAATTGCCTGTACACCATTTGACCGTGGGAACTGGGTGCAGTTTGAACAACTGTTACAACTTGACTGTGAAAAATTAAGAATCTGATTCTTAATAAAGTGTATGATATTTCCTTCACTCACACATGGCCCTGCATGGTTTATAGAAAATAAAGTAAGAGACTAGTTGAGAAAGTGTTTTACAAAAATAAAAAGCCACGAGGGAGTAGAGAGAGACTTTGAAAGTTGCAAGACAAAGTGCTGCATTACTGTAGAATCTCCTCTCCATTGGCATCACTGTTAAGGGCTGGGAGGCATATAAATCACTGGGGAGGGCTGGGAAGCATATACATCACTGGGGGCAAATACATCACTGGGGGGAGGGGGCCTGGAGAGCATAGACATCATTAGGGAGGGCTGGTGTGCATATACATATACCCCAGTGATTCATATGACTCCCAGCCCCCCCCTCATTGATGTCTCTGCCCCCCAATGAAGTCTAGGCCCCCAGCACCCACCAGTGATGGCTATGCCCCTCAGTGATGTCTATGCCTCCACATTCATGTATATGCCTGCACTCACAGAAATCGTGGTTCGCGCCTGTGCTCAATGCTTTATCCTACTGTGGTCACAGCTGAACGCATAAGTGCACATGCGACCGCAGTAGGGCAAAGCATACTGCGCAGGCGCGAACCGCGATTTCTATTTGCAGGCGCAAGATTTCTTCCAGCAGTATGGATGACGTGAGGCGTCGTCCACATCGATTAAAGAAGGAGGATGGCGAGCAGCAGCCGGGAGGAGGGATGGAGAGGCCCAAAAAATCGCCCATCGGACCCGACCAAAAGGATTACCATGCAGCGCAGTAGAATTTAAAAAGGGTTTTGGCGGGTCTACAGGGGGAGTCAGCGGCTTGTATAAGCATTTATGAAGTGCTGCATAAAGGGATAGTTTAAGATTCATATAGGACAAAACTAGTGACAGGTTCCCTTTAACTTCATAAGTCACATGCTTAGTGAAAGGAAGTGAGCAATCTAAGGCTGCTTGCCCACTATGCGTTTTTCAAGCGTTTATGCTGTGGAATTTACGTAGCTTAAACGCTTGGTAATCCGCCCCCCATGGTCCCCAATGACAAGCCGCAATGTCAATGCCCATGCTGCGGATTTTTACGCAGCGTTTGTGCTGCGCTCAAAAGTCCGCAGCATGTCCATTAATTTTGCGGACACGCAGCGTAATCACCGACATTGACTTGCATTGGACCGCGTGACATCCGCATCACTGCATCTGCACAAGCGGATATCACGCGGTTCAATGTGCGGATGGTACCAAGGTCTGGAGGAGAGGAGATTCTGCTCCAGACCTGGGTACCATTGTACCTGTAAAAAAAAGAATAAAATAAAAAATACATATTCTATTTACCTTCTGACGGCCCCTGCAGTGCTTGTCCTCCTTTGCCGGCAGCTCGCGATGGACTGAAGGACCTACGCTGACGTCATAGTCATGTGACGGCAGGTCCTAGTGCAGTGTACCGCGATCTGCCCGCAACCAAGACTTAGCGAAGCAAGACTGTGGGGGCCATCAGAAGTTAAGTATAGATTTATTTTTTAACATTCTTACGGTCACACTATATAAATCCATGCCGTTTGCATGGATTTATATAGTGTGACCAAGTTGACAAGCACTTTCCAAGTGATGCTAAAAACGCTTGGAAAGCGCTTGTCAACCCGCATTTAGAAATGCATGTGAAAACGCTTCACATCCGCATGTCCCTGGCAGGAAAAATCCTGAGCATTTCTGCATCGTGGGCACATAGCCTAAGGGTCACATGATCTGTCAGTATATATGCACACCTTTTCTGAAAGGCCACAGAAGCTGCAACACCATTAAGCAAAAGGCACCACTAACCAAACAACACCATGAAAAACTCCTAATAGATATCCAAGTAAGTCAGGGACAAAGTTGTTGAGAAGTACATGTCATGGTTGGGTTATAAAAAAAAAAAAAATATGTCACTATCTCTGATGACCCCGGAGCACCATCAAATCCATTACCATCAAGTGGAAAGAAATTTGTATCAGAACAAACCTGCCAAGAGAGGTCTGCCTGACAAAACTCTCAGCCTGGACGGAGAGGGCATTAATCAGAGAGGCAGCACAGAGGGCAAAGGCAATCCTGAAGGAGCTGCAGAGTTCCCAAACAGAGAATGGAGTATCTGGCCATATGAAAGGAGGTAGAAAAAAGAAGTCAGCTCATCCTCTATTAGACCATATGCACGGATCCACTGAGTCACGTAGAGGAATGATCAGCAGGAAAGGGATATCCAGCAAAACGATCTCCAATAAAAACCATATTTATTAATTCATTTAAAATATTCCATATCGCCAAGATGCAGTTTTAGGTCGCAGCCATCTCAAGCATGGGAGAACAGTTCAGTAGCAGACGCGTTTTGGATATTAATCCTTAGTCATTGCAATAAATATGGTTTTTTTATTGGAGATCATTTTGCTGAATATCCCTTTCCTATCTGGCCATATGACCACAATGAGCCTTGCATTTATGGAACAATGGGCAGACTCATTTTAAGCTTTCCAAAAGACGTGGTAGATTCCCCAAATGTATACAAGGAGGTATTTTGGTCAGAGGAGGCCAAAATTGAACTTTGTAGCCAACAAGGTAAACGCTAGGTCTGGTGCCAAACTAACACAGCTCATCACCCCAAGAACATCACCCCCACAGTGAAACATGCTGGTGGCAGCAGCATGATGTGGGGATGTTTTTCAGCAGCAGGGAGAGGGAAAATGGTCCGAGTCAAGGGGAAGATGGATGGTGCAAAATACATAGATATTCTTAAGCAAAACCTGTTTGTATGTCACTGATTTGAGACTGGGACGGAGGTTCCCCTTCGAACAAGGCAATGACCCAAAGCATACTTCTAAAGCAACATTTGAGTGGTTTAAGGGAAAATGTGTAAATGTTTTTGATCTTAATCCAATTGAGAATCTGTAGTCTACCTTGAAGATTGCTGTTCACAAGGAAAATCTATCTAACTTGAAGGATCTGAAGTAGTTATGCTTGAGGAATGGGCAAAAATTCTAGTGGCAAGATGTGGAAAGCTCATAGGCACTTATCCAAAGTGGCATGCAGCTGTAATTGCTGCAAAATGTAGCTTTACAAAGTACTGACTTTAGGGGGGTGAATAGTTATGCATACTGAAGTTTTTCAAAAAGTTTGTCCTATTTGTTGTTTGCTTCACAATAAAAAGAAAAATAAATGTTCACAGTTGTAAGCATGTTCTTTACATGAACTGATGCAAACCCTCAAAAAACAGAGAAATTCCATGCTGTGAGGTAGCAAAGCACGAAAAATGCAAAGGGGGTTGAATACATTTGCAATCCACTGTACATCACTGAGGAGGGCTGGTGGCATATACATCACTGGAATGAGCTGGTGGGCATAGACATCACTGGGTAAAGATGGGAGGCATATATATCACTTGGGAGGGCTAGGGGTCATAGACCATCACTAGGAGGGTTGGGGGACATATACATCACTAAGTAAAGCTTAGGGGCATAGACATCACTGGGGAAGGTTGGGAGGCATATACAGTGGCTTGCAAAAGTACCCTCTTGGCATTTTCCGTGTGTTTTGCTACTTCACAAACTTGAATTTCACAGTTTATCTTTATTGAGGGCTTGCATCAGTTCATTTAAGGAATATGTCTACAACTGAACATTTGATTTTTGTTTTGTCAAGCAAACAACAAATAGGACAAAGTAACTAAAAATTTTAATATGCATAACTATTCACTTCCCTAAAGAAAGTACTTTGTAGAGCCTCCTTTTGTGGCAATCACAGCTGCAAATCGCTTTGGATAAGACTATATGAGCTTTCCACAACTGGCCACTTGGATTTTTGCACATTCCTCAAGGAAAAACTGCTTTAGCTCCTTCAAGTTAGATAGATAGTTTCCTCTGGTGAACAGGAATCTTCAAGTCCGACTACAGATTCTCAATTGAATTAAGGTGTGGGCTTTGAATAGGCCACCCCAAAACACATACACATTTTCCCTTAATCCACTCAAGTGTTACTTGAGCAGTAAGCTTTGGACCATTGCCTTGTCATTGTCTGTGAACCTCAAATCACTGACAGAATTAAACAGTTTTTGCTCAAGAATATTTCACACCATCCATCTTCTCAACTCGGACCATTTGCCCTTTCTCTGCTGCGTAAAAACATCCCCACAGCATAATGCTGCCACCACCATGCTTCACTGTGGGGATGGTGTTCTAGGGGTGATGAGCTGTGTTGGTTTGGCCCTAGACATAGCATTTACATTGTGGGCCAAAAAGTTCAGTTTTGGTCTCATCTAAACCAGCACCTTCCTCCATACATTTGAGGATTCTTCCACATGTCTTTTGTCAAACTCAAAATGAGCCTTACAGTTTTTGTTTGCAAGTAAATGCTTTTTTTTTCTGGCCACTTTTCCATAATCGCCACGTCTATGGAGCTTACAGTGTGAAGATCTGAAGTTGTGGATTGTAAATAATCACCTAGGCAGGTTAACAATGCAACATTATTTTATTCCTTACATCAAGGTTTTACAACTCCTCCAGGTAAATGGCCAAAATACAAATGTCTCTGTCAACAAGATCCCCTCACTGGGACGGTAATTCCATTGCCTTTGTTCCAGGCGATACTCACTTTCTCCCAACTTTTGGTTGTCCCAGAGATTTCGTATTCCCAGCCAGTATGGTCTGTATTCACATTCCACGATCCTCTAGAAGACCGATAAAACGATGGAAGCACAGGTATCCAGTGGCAACAGTCCTTTAAAAGAGTTTAAATCCAAATGACAGATCCCACAACTGTAACATGTTTATGCAGTCCAGTAGGTAACTGATCTCCAAAACTCCATAGACCTTCAATACAGGATCTTAGCCTAGATCCGCTCCCTTCGATGTCATTCTACCAACTCTCTGACTAAAACATGTGGCTTCTCTTTTTTACCTCCCTGGGATCAGCCCCCTGAATGGGCAGAAGTGTTCCACCTCTTCCCTTCAGACATTTGCTTTTTAGCTGCAAGAATGAAAAATCTTCCAGAAGCCCATCACTGGTGACTACATGTGAGACCCCCTGCGATGACTGCTCCTCTGAGACTACTATCCCCATGCACACAATGGGCCTAGTGGCTGAGAGAACAATGGCTTAAAGAAGATGTCCAGTACTTTATCCCCCCCCCAATGTATCCCCCCAGGCCACCTAAGACTTGTTGTAAGTACCTTCTGTTGCTGATAATGCCTGTGAGCGGCGCTATCGGCCGCTCACAGGCATCACTTGACCCCGCTCTGACGTCACAACAAGTGAGGCAAAACTCAGCCTCAAGACCCCCGGCTGCTGCCAGCACTTGTCGCGATATCAGCAGATGGGTCACGTGAAGCCTGTGAGCGGCCAGTGATAGTGTCGCTCACAGGCATTATCAGCAACAGAAGGTATTTACAATAAGTCTTAGGGGCGCCGGGGGGATACATGGTGGGAGCGATATAAAGTAGTGGACAACCCCTTTAAGGTCCCCTGAGATACTAACGAGATTAAAGGAATGTTGGACACTTTATAAGTGAAATTAGTGCGCATAAACTGACGAGCAAGCAGAACATTAATAGAACACAGCCAGGAAATCTCTAATAAAAGACAATAATAAGATCGACATAACCGGTGCTCCGTGCTGGAAAAAGTCTACGTCTCAGAGCCGTGGACATTGCTCCATGTGCATTGGTTTAATAGTCTTTAGAACAAGGCTAGCTCCTCACATACAGCTTATAGTGGTCGTATGGGCAGATACTCTGCTTGGGAACTCAGCAGCTCCTTCAGAGTTACTTTTGGTCTCTGTGCTGCCTCTCTGATTAATGCCCTCCTTGCCCGGATTGAGAGTTTTGCTGGGCGGCCCCCTCTTGGCAGGATCTTGTATCATGCGCTTTGAAGATACTATATTTGATAGTGCTCCAGAGGTCATCAGAGATTGGGATATTTCTTTTATAACTCAACCCTGACTTGTACTTCTCAACAACTTTGCCTCTGTGTGAGCTCCATAGTCTTCATAGTGTTGTTTGGTTAGTGATGCTTCTTGCTTGATGTTGTTGGAGCCTCTGTGGCCTTTCAGAAAAGGTGTGTATATACTGACAGACAATATGACACTTAGATTGCACACAGGTGGACTTCCTTTCACTTAGCATGTGACTTAAGAAGATAATTGCCTGCACCCCAAATTTTTAGGAAAAATATATAGAAAAAGTCAGCTCACCCATCTCAGAAGTTCCACGCCCATAAAAAAGCAGTGTCACAGGGAGAAATACCAGTAGAAAGAAGTAATTCCTGCTTCTTAAAAACACTTTTAATGAAAATGCATTGAAAACGTGTTGTTCGGCGTATTAAGTCATATACTGACTAAATACGTGATCAAGCATCACCAATCCTGAACAGGATTTTTTTTTTAAAAGAAACACTTGTGTTAGCAATAAAAACAATGGTGAAGCAAAATACAATAAAAGAAAAAAAAAATATTCGTAATGCTAGATAAGATCATGTCTCAAGTTCATACCCAGAGGAAACCTAGTATTTAGTTCATAGATCCACCAGGATTCTCTGTGTAATAATTTCCTATGGTGATTCTGGCCCCTAAGAGACTTTTTAAGAAATACTATCCCTGTAACCACACAAGAGGAAATAATCCCATTATGTTCGGTGGAAAAATGATTAGTTGCCGCAGAACATTTAGCATCTAATTCTAACTTTCAAGGAGTTGGAGGTACAACCCGCATATTGGCAATCACATGTCTTAAACATGATCAAATATTCCGTCATGATGTTCGATACTCCCCAGACCGGTGTATCTAATCCCATCATCATGTGTGATGCTCCTTAGACCGGTGTATCTAATCTCATCATGTGTGATACTCCCCAGACTGATGTATTACGCCTTAAACTGGTGTATCTAATCCCATCATCATGTGCAATACTCCACAGACTGGTGTATCTAATCCCATAATCATGTGCGATACTCCCCAGACCGGTGTATCTAATCCCATCATCATGTGTGATACACCTTAGGCTGGTGTATCGAATCTCGTCAAGTGTGATACTCCCAAGACTGGTATATTACGCCTTAGACCGGTGTATCTAATCCCGTCATGTGCAATACTCCCCAGACTGGTGTATCTAATCCCATCATCATGTGCGAAACTCCTTATACCAGTGTAAATAATCCCGTCATGTGTCATACTGCACAGAATGGTGTATTACGCTTTTGACTGGTGTATCCAATCCTGTCATCATGTGCGATACACCTTAAAACGGTGTATCTAATTCCGTGATCATGTGCGATGCTCCTTATACCGGTGTATCTAATCCCGTCATATGCGATACCCCCCAGACTGGTGTATTACGCCTTTCACTGGTGTATCTAATCCCGTCGTCATGTGCAATACTCCTTAGACCGGTGTACTTAATCCCGTCATGTGCGATACTCCCCAGACTGGTGTATCTTATTCCATCGTCATGTCCGATACTCCCAAGACTGATGTATCTAATTCCGTCATCATATGCGATACTCCTTAGAATGGTGTATCTAATCCCATCATGTGAGATACTCCTTAGACTGGTGTATCTAATCCTGTCACGTGCGCTACTCCCCAGACCAGTGTATCTAATCTTGTCATCCTGTGCGATACTCCTTAGACCGGTTTATCTAATCCCATCATGTGTGATACTCCCCAGACTGGTGTATTACGCCTTAAACCGGTGTATGAAATCCCATCATGTGCAATACTCCCCAGACTGATGTACCTAATCCCGTAATCATGTGCGATACTCCCCAGACCGGTGTATCTAATCCTATCATGTGCGATACTCCTTAGGCCGGTGTATCTAATCTTGTCAAATGTGATACTCCCAAAACTGGTGTATTACACCTTAGACTGGGGTATCTAATCCCATTATCATGTGCGATACTCCTTAGACTGGTGTATCTATTCCCATTATGTGTGCTACTCCTCATACTGGTGTATCTAATCCTATCATCTTCTGCGATACTCCCCAGACTGATGTATCTAATTCCGTCATCATGTGCAATACTCCCCAGACTGGTGTATTACACCCCAGACCAGTGTATCTAATCTTGTCATCATCTGCGATATTCCTTAGACCATTGTATCTAATCCAATCGTGCTATACTTCCCAGACTGGTGTATTACTCCTTAGACCAGTGTATTTATTCCCATCATCATGTGCGATATTCCCCAGACCGGTGTATCAAATCCAGTCATCATGTGCGATACTCCTTATACTGGTGTATCTAATTCCGTTATATTTGATACTCCCCAGACTGGTGTGTTACGCCTTTCACTGATGTATCTAATCCGGTCATCATGTGCGATACTCCTTAGACTGGTGTATCTAATCCCATCATGTGTGACACTCCTTAGACCGGTGTATCTAATCTCGTCAAGTGTGATACTCCCAAGACTGGTGTATTACGCCTTAGACCGGTGTATCTAATCCCTTCATCATGTGCAATTCTCCCCAGACAGGTGTATCTAATCCCGTCATCCTGTGTGATACTCCCCATACTGGTGTATTTAATCTCAACATCATTTGCGATACACCCTAGACCGATGTATCTAATCCCGTCATCATGTGCAATACTCCCCAGACTGGTGTATCTAATTGTTATCATGTGTGATACTCCCCAGACTGGTGTATCTAATCCCATTATCATGTACGATACTCCCCAGACCGATGTATCTAATCCTGTCATCATGTGCGATACTCCTTAGACTGGTGTATCTAATCCCATCATCTTGTGCGATACTCCCCAGACCGATGTATCTAATTCCGTCATCATGTGCGATACTCCCCAGACGGGTGTATCAAATCCCGTCATTATGTGCGATACTCCTTAGACCGTTGTATCTAATCCAATCGTGCTATACTTCCCAGACTGGTGTATTACTCCTTTGACCAGTGTATTTATTTCCATCATCATGTGCGATACTCCCCAGACGGGTGTATCAAATCCCGTCATTATGTGCGATACTCCTTAGACCGGTGTATCTAATCCCGTCATATGCGATACCCCCCAGACTGGTGTATTACGCCTTTCACTGGTGTATCTAATTCCGTCATCATATGAGATACTGCTTAGACTGGTGTATCTAATCCCATCATCATGTGCGATACTCCCCAGACTGGTGTATGTAATCCCGTCATCATGTGCGATACTCCCCAGACGGGTGTATCAAATCCGGCCATCATGTGCGATACTCCTTATACTGGTGTATCTAATTCCATCATATGCGATACTCCCCAGACTGGTGTGTTACTCCTTTCACTGGTGTATCTAATCCGGTCATCATGTGCGATACTCCTTAGACTGGTGTATCTAATCCCATCATGTGTGACACTCCTTAGACCGGTGTATCTAATCTCGTCAAGTGTGATACTCCCAAGACTGGTGTATTACGCCTTAGACCGGTGTATCTAATAATGTCATCATGTACGATACTCCTTAGACTGGTGTATCTAATCCCATCATGTGCGATACTCCCCATACTGGTGTATCTAATCCCATCATGTGCGATACTCCCCAGACTAGTGTATTTAATCCCATCATCATTTGCGATACACCCTAGACTGATGTATCTAAACCTGTCATGTGCCATACTCCCCAGACTGGTGTATCTAATTCAGTTATCATGTGCAATATTCCCCAGACTAGTGTATCTAATCCCATCATGTGCGATACTCCCCAGACTGGTGTATCTAATCCCATCATCTTGTGCGATACTCCCCAGACCAATGTATCTAATTCCGTCATCATGTGCGATACTCCCCAGACCGGTGTATCAAATCCCATCATCATGTGTGATACTCCTTATACTTGTGTATCTAATTCCGTCATATGCAATACTCCCCAGACTGGTGTGTTACGCCTTTCACTGGTGTATCTAATCCCGTCATCATGTGCGATACTCCTTAGACTGGTGTATCTAATCCCATCATGTGTGACACTCCTTAGACCGGTGTATCTAATCTTGTCAAGTGTGATACTCCCAGGACTGGTGTATTACGCCTTAGACCGGTGTATCTAATCCCGTCATATGCAATACTCCCCAGACTGGTGTATTACACCTTTCCCTGGTGTATCTAATTCCGTCATCATATGCGATACTCCTTAGACTGGTGTATCTAATCCCATCATTATGTGCAATACTCCCCAGACTGGTGTATCTAATCCCATCATGTGCGATACTCCCCAGACTGGTGTATGTAATCCCGTCATCATGTGCGATACTCCCCAGACCGGTGTATCAAATCCCGTCATCATGTGCGATACTACTTATACTGGTGTATCTAATTCCGTCATATGCAATACTCCCCAGACTGGTGTGTTACGCCTTTCACTGGTGTATCTAATCCGGTCATCATGTGCGATACTCCTTAGACTGGTGTATCTTATCTCATCAAGTGTGATACTCCCAAGACTGGTGTATTACGCCTTAGACCGGTGTATCTAATCCCGTCATCATGTGCAATTCTCCCCAGACTGATGTATCTAATAAAGTCATCATGTGCGATACTCCTCAGACTGGTGTATCTAATCCCGTCATCATATGCGATAAACCTTAGACTGGTGTATCTAATCCCATCATGTGTGATACTCCCCAGAGTGGTGTATTATGCCTTAAACCGGTGTATCTAATCCCGTCATCATATGCAATGCTTCCCAGACTGATGTATCTAATCCTGTAATCATGTGCGATACTCCCCAGACCGGTGTATCTAATCCTATCATCATGTGCGATACTCCTTAGGCCGGTGTATCTAATCTTGTCAAATGTGATACTCCCAAAACTGGTGTATTACGCCTTAGACTGGGATATCTAATCCCATTATCATGTGCGATACTCCTTAGACTGGTGTATCTATTCCCATTATGTGTGATACTCCCCATACTGGTGTATCTAATCCTATCTTCTGCGATACTCCCCAGACCGATGTATCTAATTCCGTCATCATGTGCAATACTCCCCAGACTGGTGTATTACACCCCAGACCAGTGTATCTAATCTTGTCATCATGTGCGATATTCCTTAGACCGTTGTATCTAATCCAATCGTGCTATACTTCCCAGACTGGTGTATTACTCCTTAGACCAGTGTATTTATTCCCATCATCATGTGCAATATTCTCCAGACCGGTGTATCAAATCCAGTCATCATGTGCGATACTCCTTATACTGGTGTATCTAATTTTTTATATTCGATACTCCCCAGACTGGTGTCTTACGCCTTTCACTGATGTATCTAATCCGGTCATCATGTGCGATACTCCTTAGACTGGTGTATCTAATCCCATCATGTGTGACACTCCTTAGACCGGTGTATCTAATCTCGTCAAGTGTGATACTCCCAAGACTGGTGTATTACGCCTTAGACCGGTGTATCTAATCCCTTCATCATGTGCAATTCTCCCCAGACTGGTGTATAGAAATACCGTCATCATGTGCGATACTCCTTAGACTGGTGTATCTAATCCCATAATGTGCGATACTCCCGAGACAGGTGTATCTAATCCCGTCATCCTTTGTTATACTCCCCATACTGGTGTATTTAATCTCAACATCATTTGTGATACACCCTAGACCGATGTATCTAATCCCGTCATCATGTGCAATACTCCCCAGACTGGTGTATCTATTTCAGTTATCATGTGTGATACTTCCCAGACTGGTGTATCTAATCCCATTATCATGTACGATACGCCCCAGACCGATGTATCTAATCTTGTCATCATGTGCGATACTCCTTAGACTGGTGTATCTAGTCCCATCATCTTGTGCGATACTCCCCAGACCGATGTATCTAATTCCGTCATCATGTGCGATACTCCCCAGACTGGTGTATCTAATCCCGTCATCATGTGTGATATTCCTTAGACCGTTGTATCTAATCCAATCGTGCTATACTTTCCAGACTGGTGTATTACTCCTTAGACCAGTGTATTTATTTCCATCATCATGTGCGATACTCCCCAGACGGGTGTATCAAATCCCGTCATTATGTGCGATACTCCTTACACCAGTGTATCTAATCCCGTCATATGCGATACCCCCCAGACTGGTGTATTACACCTTTCGCTGGTGTATATAATTCCGTCATCATATGCGATACTCCTTAGACTGGTGTATCTAATCCCATCATTATGTGCAATACTCCCCAGACTGGTGTATCTAATCCCATCATCATGTGCGATACTCCCCAGACTGGTGTATGTAATCCCGTCATCATGTGCGATACTCCCCAGACCGGTGTATCAAATCCGGCCATCATGTGCGATACTCCTTATACTGGTGTATCTAATTCCATCATATGCAATACTCCCCAGACTGGTGTGTTACGCCTTTCACTGGTGTATCTAATCCGGTCATCATGTGCGATACTCCTTAGACTGGTGTATCTAATCCCATCATGTGTGACACTCCTTAGACCGGTGTATCTAATCTCGCCAAGTGTGATACTCCCAAGACTGGTGTATTATGCCTTAGACCGGTGTATCTAATCCCGTCATCATGTGCAATTCTCCCCAGACTGGTGTATCCAATACCGTCATCATGTGCGATACTCCTTAGACTGGTGTATCTAATTCAGTTATCATGTACGATATTCCCCAGACTGGTGTATCTAATCCCATTATGTGCGATACTCCCCAGACCGATGTATCTATTCCCGTCATCATGTGCGATACTCCTTAGACTGGTGTATCTAATCCCATCATGTGCGATACTCCCGAGACTGGTGTATCTAATCCCATCATCTTGTGCGATACTCTCCAGACCGATGTATCAAATCCCATCATCATGTGTGATACTCCCCAGACTGGTGTATGTAATCCCGTCATCATGTGCGATAATCCCCAGACTGGTGTATGTAACCCCGTCATCATGTGCCATACTCCCCAGATCGGTTTATCAAATCCCGTCATCATGTGCCATACTCCTTATACTGGTGTATCTAATTCCGTCATAAGCGATACTCCCCAGACTGGTGTGTTACGCCTTTCACTGGTGTATCTAATCCGGTCATCATGTGTGATACTCCTTAGACTGGTGTATCTAATCCCATCATGTGTGACACTCCTTAGACCGGTGTTTCTAATCCCGTCATATGCTATACCCCCCAGACTGGTGTATTACACCTTTCACTGGTGTATCTAATTCCGTCATCATATGCGATACTCCTTAGACTGGTGTATCTAATCCTATCATCATGTGCCATACTCCTTATACTGGTGTATCTAATTCCATCATATGCGATACTCCCCAGATTGGTGTGTTACGCCTTTCACTGGTGTATCTAATCCGGTCATCATGTGCGATACTCCCCTGACTGGTGTATCTAATCCCATCATCTTGTGCGATACTCCCCAGACCGATGTATCAAATCCCGTCATCATGTGTGATACTCCCCAGACTGGTGTATGTAATCCCGTCATCATGTGCGATACTCCCCAGACTGGTGTATGTAACCCCGTCATCATGTGCCATACTCCCCAGACCGGTGTATCAAATCCCGTCATCATGTGCCATACTCCTTATACTGGTGTTTCTAATTCCGTCATAAGCGATACTCCCCAGACTGGTGTGTTACGCCTTTCACTGGTGTATCTAATCCGGTCATCATGTGCGATACTCCTTAGACTGGTGTATCTAATCCCATCATGTGTGACACTCCTTAGACCGGTGTATCTAATCTTGTCAAGTGTGATACTCCCAAGACTGGTGTATTACGCCTTAGACCGGTGTTTCTAATCCCGTCATATGCGATACCCCCCAGACTGGTGTATTACACCTTTCACTGGTGTATCTAATTCTGTCATCATATGCGATACTCCTTAGACTGGTGTATCTAATCCCATCATTATGTGCAATACTCCCCAGACTGGTGTTTCTAATCCCATCATCATGTGCAATACTCCCCAGACTTGTGTATGTAATCCCGTCATTATGTGCGATACTTCTTAGACCGTTGTATCTAATCCAATCGTGCTATACTTCCCAGACTGGTGTATTACTCCTTAGACCAGTGTATTTATTGCCATCATCATGTGCGATACTCCCCAGACGGGTATATCAAATCCGGTCATCATGTGCGATACTCCTTATACCAGTGTATCTAGTCACGTCATATGCGATACTCCACAGAATGGTGTATTATGCTTTAGACTGGTATATCCAATCCTGTCATCATGTGCAATACTCCTTAGATCGGTGTACCTAATCCAGTCATGTGCGATACTCCCCAGACTGGTGTATCTTATTCCATCATCATGTCCGATACTCCTTAGACTGGTGTATCTAATCCCATCATGTGTGATACTCCTTAGACTGGTGTATCTAATCCTGTCATGTGCGCTACTCCCCAGACTGGTGTATCTAATCCTGTCATCCTGTGCGATACTCCTTAGACCGGTGTATCTAATTCCATCATGTGTGATACTTCCCAGACTGATGTATCTAATCCCGTCATCATGTGCGATACTCCTTAGACTGATGTATCTAATCCCATCATGTGCGATTTTCCCCAGACTGATGTATCTAATCCCATCATCTTGTGTGATACTCCCCAGACTGGTGTATGTATTCCCGTCATCATGTGCGATACTCCCCAGACTGGTGTATGTAACCCCGTCATCATGTGCCATACTCCCCAGACCGGTGTATGAAATCTCGTCATCATGTGCCATACTCCTTATACTGGTGTATCTAATTCCGTCATAAGCGATATTCCCCAGACTGGTGTTACGCCTTTCACTGGTGTATCTAATCCGGTCATCATGTATGATACTCCTTAGACTGGTGTATCTAATCCCATCATGTGTGACACTCCTTAGACCAGTGTATCTAATCTCGTCAAGTGTGATACTCCCAAGACTGGTGTATTACGCCTTAGACCGGTGTATCTAATCCCGTCATATGCGATACCCCACAGACTGGTGTATTACACCTTTCACTGGTGTGTCTAATTCTGTCATCATATGCGATACTCCTTAGACTGGTGTATCTAATCCCATCATTATGTGCGATACTCCCCAGACCAGTGTATCAAATCCCGTCATCATGTACCATACTCCTTATACTGGTGTATCTAATTCCGTCATAAACGATATTCCCCAGACTGGTGTGTTACGCCTTTCACTGGTGTATCTACTCCGGTCATCATGTGCGATACTCCTTAGACTGGTGTATCTAATCCCATCATTATGTGCATTACTCCCCAGACTGGTGTATCTAATCCCGTCATCATGTGCGATATTCCTTAGACCGTTGTATCTAATCCAATTGTGCTATACTTCCCAGACTGGTGTATTACTCCTTAGACCAGTGTTTTTATTGCCATCATCATGTGCGATACTCCCCAGACGGGTGTATCAAATCCCGTGATTATGTGTGATACTCCTTACACCGGTGTATCTAATGCCGTCATATGCGATACCCCCCAGACTGGTGTATTACGCCTTTCACTGGTGTATCTAATTCCGTCATCATGTGCGATACTCCTTAGACTGGTGTATCTAATCCCATCATGTGTGACACTTTTTAGACCGGTGTTTCTAATCCCGTCATATGCTATACCCCCCAGACTGGTGTATTACACCTTTCACTGGTGTATCTAATTCCGTCATCATGTGCGATACTCCTTAGACTGGTGTATCTAATCCCATCATGTGTGACACTTTTTAGACCGGTGTTTCTAATCCCGTCATATGCTATACCCCCCAGAGTGGTGTATTACACCTTTCACTGGTGTATCTAATCCCATCATTATGTGCAATACTCCCCAGACTGGTGTATCTAATCCTATCATCATGTGTGATACTCCTTATACTGGTGTATCTAATTCCATCATATGCGATACTCCCCAGACTGGTGTGTTACGCCTTTCACTGGTGTATCTAATCCGGTCATCATGTGTGACACTCCTTAGACCGGTGTATCTAATCCCATCATGTGCGATACTCCCCAGACTGGTGTATCTAATCCCATCATGTGCGATACTCCCCAGGCCGGTGTATCTAATCCCGTCATCCTGTGTGATACTCCCCAGACTGGTGTATTTAATCCCATCATCATGTGCGATACTCTCCAGACTTGTGAGTTGATGTCCAACTCACTTAATGAGTTCAAGAGAGGCCTGGACGCCTTTCTTGAGAACAATAAAATTACATCTTATGCTTAGTGATAGTTAATTAATCCAGATTGGTGTCGGGAAGTGAATTTTTTCCTCAATGATGTCAATTGGCCTATACCGCATGTTTTTTTTGTTTTGTTTTGTTTTGTTTTTTTTTGCGTTCCCCTGGATCAACGCTGCGGAATAGCTGCAGTGCACAAGAAATAGGCTGAACTGGATGGACGCTTGTCTTTTTTCGGCCTTATAAACTATGTAACTATGTAACTATATGTGTATGTAATCCCGTCGTTATGTGCGATACTCCTTACACCGGTGTATCTAATCCCGTCATATGCAAGACCCCCCAGACTGGTGTATTGCGCCTTTCACTGGTGTATCTAATTCCGTCATCATATGCGATACTTCTTAGACTGGTGTATCTAATCCCATCATTATGTGCATTACTCCCCAGACTGGTGTATCTAATCCCGTCATCATGTGCGATATTCCTTAGACCGTTGTATCTAATCCAATTGTGCTATACTTCCCAGACTGGTGTATTACTCCTTAGACCAGTGTTTTTATTGCCATCATCATGTGCGATACTCCCCAGACGGGTGTATCAAATCCCGTCATCATGTGCGATACTCCTTATACCAGTGTAGCTAATCACGTCATATGCGATACTCCACAGAATGGTGTATTATGCTTTAGACTGATATATCCAATCCTGTCATCATGTGCAATACTCCTTAGATCGGTGTACCTAATCCAGTCATGTGCGATACTCCCCAGACTGGTGTATCTTATTCCATCATCATGTCCGATACTCCTTAGACTGGTGTATCTAATCCCATCATGTGTGATACTCCTTAGACTGGTGTATCTAATCCTGTCATGTGCGCTACTCCCCAGACTGGTGTATCTAATCCTGTCATCCTGTGCGATACTCCTTAGACCGGTGTATCTAATTCCATCATGTGTGATACTTCCCAGACTGATGTATCTAATCCCGTCATCATGTGCCATACTCCCCAGACCGGTGTATGAAATCTCGTCATCATGTGCCATACTCCTTATACTGGTGTATCTAATTCCGTCATAAGCGATATTCCCCAGACTGGTGTTACGCCTTTCACTGGTGTATCTAATCCGGTCATCATGTATGATACTCCTTAGACTGGTGTATCTAATCCCATCATGTGTGACACTCCTTAGACCGGTGTATCTAATCTCGTCAAGTGTGATACTCCCAAGACTGGTGTATTATGCCTTAGACCGGTGTATCTAATCCCGTCATATGCTATACCCCCAGACTGGTGTATTACACCTTTCTCTGGTGTATCTAATTCTGTCATCATATGCGATACTCCTTCGACTGGTGTATCTAATCCCATCATTATGTGCGATACTCCCCAGACCGATGTATCAAATCCCGTCATCATGTGTGATACTCCCCAGACTGGTGTATGTAATCCCGTCTTCATGTGCGATACTCCCCAGACTAGTGTATGTAACCCCGTCATCATGTGCCATACTCCCCAGACCAGTGTATCAAATCCCGTCATCATGTACCATACTCCTTATACTGGTGTATCTAATTCCGTCATAAACGATATTCCCCAGACTGGTGTGTTACGCCTTTCACTGCTGTATCTAATCCGGTCATCATGTGCGATACTCCTTAGACTGGTGTATCTAATCCCATCATGTGTAACACTCCTTAGACCGGTGTATCTAATCTTGTCAAGTGTGATTCTCCCAAGACTGGTGTATTACGTCTTAGACCGGTGTACCTAATTCCGTCATATGTGATACCCCCCAGACTGGTGTATTACACCTTTCACTGGTGTATCTAATTCTGTCATCATATGCGATACTCCTTAGACTGGTGTATCTAATCCCATCATTATGTGCAATACTCCCCAGACTGGTGTTTCTAATCCCATCATCATGTGCAATACTCCCCAGACTTGTGTATGTAATCCCGTCATTATGTGCGATACTCCTTAGACCGTTGTATCTAATCCAATCGTGCTATACTTCCCAGACTGGTGTATTACTCCTTAGACCAGTGTATTTATTGCCATCATCATGTGCGATACTCCCCAGACGGGTATATCAAATCCGGTCATCATGTGCGATACTCCTTATACCAGTGTATCTAATCACGTCATATGCGATACTCCACAGAATGGTGTATTATGCTTTAGACTGGTATATCCAATCCTGTCATCATGTGCAATACTCCTTAGATCGGTGTACCTAATCCAGTCATGTGCGATACTCCCCAGACTGGTGTATCTTATTCCATCATCATGTCCGATACTCCTTAGACTGGTGTATCTAATCCCATCATGTGTGATACTCCTTAGACTGGTGTATCTAATCCTGTCATGTGCGCTACTCCCCAGACTGGTGTATCTAATCCTGTCATCCTGTGCGATACTCCTTAGACCGGTGTATCTAATTCCATCATGTGTGATACTTCCCAGACTGATGTATCTAATCCCGTCATCATGTGCGATACTCCTTAGACTGATGTATCTAATCCCATCATGTGCGATACTCCCCAGACTGATGTATCTAATCCCATCATCTTGTGTGATACTCCCCAGACTGGTGTATGTATTCCCGTCATCATGTGCGATACTCCCCAGACTGGTGTATGTAACCCCGTCATCATGTGCCATACTCCCCAGACCGGTGTATGAAATCTCGTCATCATGTGCCATACTCCTTATACTGGTGTATCTAATTCCGTCATAAGCGATATTCCCCAGACTGGTGTTACGCCTTTCACTGGTGTATCTAATCCGGTCATCATGTATGATACTCCTTAGACTGGTGTATCTAATCCCATCATGTGTGACACTCCTTAGACCAGTGTATCTAATCTCGTCAAGTGTGATACTCCCAAGACTGGTGTATTATGCCTTAGACCGGTGTATCTAATCCCGTCATATGCGATACCCCACAGACTGGTGTATTACACCTTTCACTGGTGTGTCTAATTCTGTCATCATATGCGATACTCCTTAGACTGGTGTATCTAATCCCATCATTATGTGCGATACTCCCCAGACCAGTGTATCAAATCCCGTCATCATGTACCATACTCCTTATACTGGTGTATCTAATTCCGTCATAAACGATATTCCCCAGACTGGTGTGTTACGCCTTTCACTGGTGTATCTACTCCGGTCATCATGTGAGATACTCCTTAGACTGGTGTATCTAATCCCATCATTATGTGCAATACTCCTCAGACTGGTGTTTCTAATCCCATCATCATGTGCTATACTCCCCAGACTTGTGTATGTAATCCCGTCATCATGTGCGATACTCCCCAGATGGGTGTATCAAATCCCGTGATTATGTGCGATACTCCTTACACCGGTGTATCTAATGCCGTCATATGCGATACCCCCCAGACTGGTGTATTACGCCTTTCACTGGTGTATCTAATTCCGTCATCATGTGCGATACTCCTTAGACTGGTGTATCTAATCCCATCATGTGTGACACTTTTTAGACCGGTGTTTCTAATCCCGTCATATGCTATACCCCCCAGACTGGTGTATTACACCTTTCACTGGTGCATCTAATTCCGTCATCATGTGCGATACTCCTTAGACTGGTGTATCTAATCCCATCATGTGTGACACTTTTTAGACCGGTGTTTCTAATCCCGTCATATGCTATACCCCCCAGAGTGGTGTATTACACCTTTCACTGGTGTATCTAATCCCATCATTATGTGCAATACTCCCCAGACTGGTGTATCTAATCCTATCATCATGTGTGATACTCCTTATACTGGTGTATCTAATTCCATGATATGCGATACTCCCCAGACTGGTGTGTTACGCCTTTCACTGGTGTATCTAATCCGGTCATCATGTGTGATACTCCTTAGACTGGTGTATCTAATCCTATCATCATGTGCCATACTCCTTATACTGGTGTATCTAATTCCATCATATGAGATACTCCCAGGACTGGTGTGTTACGCCTTTCACTGGTGTATCTAATCCGGTCATCATGTGCGATACTCCCCTGACTGGTGTATCTAATCCCATCATCTTGTGCGATACTCCCCAGACCGATGTATCAAATCCCGTCATCATGTGTGATACTCCCCAGACTGGTGTATGTAATCCCGTCATCATGTGCGATACTCCCCAGACTGGTGTATGTAACCCCGTCATCATGTGCCATACTCCCCAGACCGGTGTATCAAATCCCGTCATCATGTGCCATACTCCTTATACTGGTGTATCTAATTCCGTCATAAGCGATACTCCCCAGACTGGTGTGTTACGCCTTTCACTGGTGTATCTAATCCGGTCATCATGTGCGATACTCCTTAGACTGGTGTATCTAATCCCATCATGTGTGACACTCCTTAGACCGGTGTATCTAATCTTGTCAAGTGTGATACTCCCAAGACTGGTGTATTACGTCTTAGACCGGTGTACCTAATTCCGTCATATGCGATACCCCCCAGACTGGTGTATTACACCTTTCACTGGTGTATCTAATTCTGTCATCATATGCGATACTCCTTAGACTGGTGTATCTAATCCCATCATTATGTGCAATACTCCCCAGACTGGTGTTTCTAATCCCATCATCATGTGCAATACTCCCCAGACTTGTGTATGTAATCCCGTCATTATGTGCGATACTCCTTAGACCGTTGTATCTAATCCAATCGTGCTATACTTCCCAGACTGGTGTATTACTCCTTAGACCAGTGTATTTATTGCCATCATCATGTGCGATACTCCCCAGACGGGTATATCAAATCCGGTCATCATGTGCGATACTCCTTATACCAGTGTATCTAATCACGTCATATGCGATACTCCACAGAATGGTGTATTATGCTTTAGACTGGTATATCCAATCCTGTCATCATGTGCAATACTCCTTAGATCGGTGTACCTAATCCAGTCATGTGCGATACTCCCCAGACTGGTGTATCTTATTCCATCATCATGTCCGATACTCCTTAGACTGGTGTATCTAATCCCATCATGTGTGATACTCCTTAGACTGGTGTATCTAATCCTGTCATGTGCGCTACTCCCCAGACTGGTGCATCTAATCCTGTCATCCTGTGCGATACTCCTTAGACCGGTGTATCTAATTCCATCATGTGTGATACTTCCCAGACTGATGTATCTAATCCCGTCATCATGTGCGATACTCCTTAGACTGATGTATCTAATCCCATCATGTGCGATACTCCCCAGACTGATGTATCTAATCCCATCATCTTGTGTGATACTCCCCAGACTGGTGTATGTATTCCCGTCATCATGTGCGATACTCCCCAGACTGGTGTATGTAACCCCGTCATCATGTGCCATACTCCCCAGACCGGTGTATGAAATCTCGTCATCATGTGCCATACTCCTTATACTGGTGTATCTAATTCCGTCATAAGCGATATTCCCCAGACTGGTGTTACGCCTTTCACTGGTGTATCTAATCCGGTCATCATGTATGATACTCCTTAGACTGGTGTATCTAATCCCATCATGTGTGACACTCCTTAGACCAGTGTATCTAATCTCGTCAAGTGTGATACTCCCAAGACTGGTGTATTACGCCTTAGACCGGTGTATCTAATCCCGTCATATGCGATACCCCACAGACTGGTGTATTACACCTTTCACTGGTGTGTCTAATTCTGTCATCATATGCGATACTCCTTAGACTGGTGTATCTAATCCCATCATTATGTGCGATGCTCCCCAGACCAGTGTATCAAATCCCGTCATCATGTACCATACTCCTTATACTGGTGTATCTAATTCCGTCATAAACGATATTCCCCAGACTGGTGTGTTACGCCTTTCACTGGTGTATCTACTCCGGTCATCATGTGAGATACTCCTTAGACTGGTGTATCTAATCCCATCATTATGTGCAATACTCCCCAGACTGGTGTTTCTAATCCCATCATCATGTGCTATACTCCCCAGACTTGTGTATGTAATCCCGTCATCATGTGCGATACTCCCCAGATGGGTGTATCAAATCCCGTGATTATGTGCGATACTCCTTACACCGGTGTATCTAATGCCGTCATATGCGATACCCCCCAGACTGGTGTATTACGCCTTTCACTGGTGTATCTAATTCCGTCATCATGTGCGATACTCCTTAGACTGGTGTATCTAATCCCATCATGTGTGACACTTTTTAGACCGGTGTTTCTAATCCCGTCATATGCTATACCCCCCAGACTGGTGTATTACACCTTTCACTGGTGTATCTAATTCCGTCATCATGTGCGATACTCCTTAGACTGGTGTATCTAATCCCATCATGTGTGACACTTTTTAGACCGGTGTTTCTAATCCCGTCATATGCTATACCCCCCAGAGTGGTGTATTACACCTTTCACTGGTGTATCTAATCCCATCATTATGTGCAATACTTCCCAGACTGGTGTATCTAATCCTATCATCATGTGTGATACTCCTTATACTGGTGTATCTAATTCCATGATATGCGATACTCCCCAGACTGGTGTGTTACGCCTTTCACTGGTGTATCTAATCCGGTCATCATGTGTGATACTCCTTAGACTGGTGTATCTAATCCTATCATCATGTGCCATACTCCTTATACTGGTGTATCTAATTCCATCATATGCGATACTCCCCAGACTGGTGTGTTACGCCTTTCACTGGTGTATCTAATCCGGTCATCATGTGCGATACTCCCCTGACTGGTGTATCTAATCCCATCATCTTGTGCGATACTCCCCAGACCGATGTATCAAATCCCGTCATCATGTGTGATACTCCCCAGACTGGTGTATGTAATCCCGTCATCATGTGCGATACTCCCCAGACTGGTGTATGTAACCCCGTCATCATGTGCCATACTCCCCAGACCGGTGTATCAAATCCCGTCATCATGTGCCATACTCCTTATACTGGTGTATCTAATTCCGTCATAAGCGATACTCCCCAGACTGGTGTGTTACGCCTTTCACTGGTGTATCTAATCCGGTCATCATATGCGATACTCCTTAGACTGGTGTATCTAATCCCATCATGTGTGACACTCCTTAGACCGGTGTATCTAATCTTGTCAAGTGTGATACTCCCAAGACTGGTGTATTACGCCTTAGACCGGTGTTTCTAATCCCGTCATATGCGATACCCCCCAGACTGGTGTATTACACCTTTCACTGGTGTATCTAATTCTGTCATCATATGCGATACTCCTTAGACTGGTGTATCTAATCCCATCATTATGTGGAATACTCCCCAGACTGGTGTTTCTAATCCCATCATCATGTGCAATACTCCCCAGACTTGTGTATGTAATCCCGTCATTATGTGCGATACTCCTTAGACCGTTGTATCTAATCCAATCGTGCTATACTTCCCAGACTGGTGTATTACTCCTTAGACCAGTGTATTTATTGCCATCATCATGTGCGATACTCCCCAGACGGGTATATCAAATCCGGTCATCATGTGCGATACTCCTTATACCAGTGTATCTAATCACGTCATATGCGATACTCCACAGAATGGTGTATTATGCTTTAGACTGGTATATCCAATCCTGTCATCATGTGCAATACTCCTTAGATCGGTGTACCTAATCCAGTCATGTGCGATACTCCCCAGACTGGTGTATCTTATTCCATCATCATGTCCGATACTCCTTAGACTGGTGTATCTAATCCCATCATGTGTGATACTCCTTAGACTGGTGTATCTAATCCTGTCATGTGCGCTACTCCCCAGACTGGTGTATCTAATCCTGTCATCCTGTGCGATACTCCTTAGACCGGTGTATCTAATTCCATCATGTGTGATACTTCCCAGACTGATGTATCTAATCCCGTCATCATGTGCGATACTCCTTAGACTGATGTATCTAATCCCATCATGTGCGATTCTTCCCAGACTGATGTATCTAATCCCATCATCTTGTGTGATACTCCCCAGACTGGTGTATGTATTCCCGTCATCATGTGCGATACTCCCCAGACTGGTGTATGTAACCCCGTCATCATGTGCCATACTCCCCAGACCGGTGTATGAAATCTCGTCATCATGTGCCATACTCCTTATACTGGTGTATCTAATTCCGTCATAAGCGATATTCCCCAGACTGGTGTTACGCCTTTCACTGGTGTATCTAATCCGGTCATCATGTATGATACTCCTTAGACTGGTGTATCTAATCCCATCATGTGTGACACTCCTTAGACCAGTGTATCTAATCTCGTCAAGTGTGATACTCCCAAGACTGGTGTATTACGCCTTAGACCGGTGTATCTAATCCCGTCATATGCGATACCCCACAGACTGGTGTATTACACCTTTCACTGGTGTGTCTAATTCTGTCATCATATGCGATACTCCTTAGACTGGTGTATCTAATCCCATCATTATGTGCGATACTCCCCAGACCAGTGTATCAAATCCCGTCATCATGTACCATACTCCTTATACTGGTGTATCTAATTCCGTCATAAACGATATTCCCCAGACTGGTGTGTTACGCCTTTCACTGGTGTATCTACTCCGGTCATCATGTGAGATACTCCTTAGACTGGTGTATCTAATCCCATCATTATGTGCAATACTCCCCAGACTGGTGTTTCTAATCCCATCATCATGTGCTATACTCCCCAGACTTGTGTATGTAATCCCGTCATCATGTGCGATACTCCCCAGATGGGTGTATCAAATCCCGTGATTATGTGCGATACTCCTTACACCGGTGTATCTAATGCCGTCATATGCGATACCCCCCAGACTGGTGTATTACGCCTTTCACTGGTGTATCTAATTCCGTCATCATGTGCGATACTCCTTAGACTGGTGTATCTAATCCCATCATGTGTGACACTTTTTAGACCGGTGTTTCTAATCCCGTCATATGCTATACCCCCCAGACTGGTGTATTACACCTTTCACTGGTGTATCTAATTCCGTCATCATGTGCGATACTCCTTAGACTGGTGTATCTAATCCCATCATGTGTGACACTTTTTAGACCGGTGTTTCTAATCCCGTCATATGCTATACCCCCCAGAGTGGTGTATTACACCTTTCACTGGTGTATCTAATCCCATCATTATGTGCAATACTTCCCAGACTGGTGTATCTAATCCTATCATCATGTGTGATACTCCTTATACTGGTGTATCTAATTCCATGATATGCGATACTCCCCAGACTGGTGTGTTACGCCTTTCACTGGTGTATCTAATCCGGTCATCATGTGTGATACTCCTTAGACTGGTGTATCTAATCCTATCATCATGTGCCATACTCCTTATACTGGTGTATCTAATTCCATCATATGCGATACTCCCCAGACTGGTGTGTTACGCCTTTCACTGGTGTATCTAATCCGGTCATCATGTGCGATACTCCCCTGACTGGTGTATCTAATCCCATCATCTTGTGCGATACTCCCCAGACCGATGTATCAAATCCCGTCATCATGTGTGATACTCCCCAGACTGGTGTATGTAATCCCGTCATCATGTGCGATACTCCCCAGACTGGTGTATGTAACCCCGTCATCATGTGCCATACTCCCCAGACCGGTGTATCAAATCCCGTCATCATGTGCCATACTCCTTATACTGGTGTATCTAATTCCGTCATAAGCGATACTCCCCAGACTGGTGTGTTACGCCTTTCACTGGTGTATCTAATCCGGTCATCATATGCGATACTCCTTAGACTGGTGTATCTAATCCCATCATGTGTGACACTCCTTAGACCGGTGTATCTAATCTTGTCAAGTGTGATACTCCCAAGACTGGTGTATTACGCCTTAGACCGGTGTTTCTAATCCCGTCATATGCGATACCCCCCAGACTGGTGTATTACACCTTTCACTGGTGTATCTAATTCTGTCATCATATGCGATACTCCTTAGACTGGTGTATCTAATCCCATCATTATGTGGAATACTCCCCAGACTGGTGTTTCTAATCCCATCATCATGTGCAATACTCCCCAGACTTGTGTATGTAATCCCGTCATTATGTGCGATACTCCTTAGACCGTTGTATCTAATCCAATCGTGCTATACTTCCCAGACTGGTGTATTACTCCTTAGACCAGTGTATTTATTGCCATCATCATGTGCGATACTCCCCAGACGGGTATATCAAATCCGGTCATCATGTGCGATACTCCTTATACCAGTGTATCTAATCACGTCATATGCGATACTCCACAGAATGGTGTATTATGCTTTAGACTGGTATATCCAATCCTGTCATCATGTGCAATACTCCTTAGATCGGTGTACCTAATCCAGTCATGTGCGATACTCCCCAGACTGGTGTATCTTATTCCATCATCATGTCCGATACTCCTTAGACTGGTGTATCTAATCCCATCATGTGTGATACTCCTTAGACTGGTGTATCTAATCCTGTCATGTGCGCTACTCCCCAGACTGGTGTATCTAATCCTGTCATCCTGTGCGATACTCCTTAGACCGGTGTATCTAATTCCATCATGTGTGATACTTCCCAGACTGATGTATCTAATCCCGTCATCATGTGCGATACTCCTTAGACTGATGTATCTAATCCCATCATGTGCGATTCTTCCCAGACTGATGTATCTAATCCCATCATCTTGTGTGATACTCCCCAGACTGGTGTATGTATTCCCGTCATCATGTGCGATACTCCCCAGACTGGTGTATGTAACCCCGTCATCATGTGCCATACTCCCCAGACCGGTGTATGAAATCTCGTCATCATGTGCCATACTCCTTATACTGGTGTATCTAATTCCGTCATAAGCGATATTCCCCAGACTGGTGTTACGCCTTTCACTGGTGTATCTAATCCGGTCATCATGTATGATACTCCTTAGACTGGTGTATCTAATCCCATCATGTGTGACACTCCTTAGACCAGTGTATCTAATCTCGTCAAGTGTGATACTCCCAAGACTGGTGTATTACGCCTTAGACCGGTGTATCTAATCCCGTCATATGCGATACCCCACAGACTGGTGTATTACACCTTTCACTGGTGTGTCTAATTCTGTCATCATATGCGATACTCCTTAGACTGGTGTATCTAATCCCATCATTATGTGCGATACTCCCCAGACCAGTGTATCAAATCCCGTCATCATGTACCATACTCCTTATACTGGTGTATCTAATTCCGTCATAAACGATATTCCCCAGACTGGTGTGTTACGCCTTTCACTGGTGTATCTACTCCGGTCATCATGTGCGATACTCCTTAGACTGGTGTATCTAATCCTATCATTATGTGCAATACTCCCCAGACTGGTGTTTCTAATCCCATCATCATGTGCTATACTCCCCAGACTTGTGTATGTAATCCCGTCATCATGTGCGATACTCCCCAGACGGGTGTATCAAATCCCGTGATTATGTGTGATACTCCTTACACCGGTGTATCTAATGCCATCATATGCGATACCCCCCAGACTGGTGTATTACGCCTTTCACTGGTGTATCTAATTCCGTCATCATGTGCGATACTCCTTAGACTGGTGTATCTAATCCCATCATGTGTGACACTTTTTAGACCGGTGTTTCTAATCCCGTCATATGCTATACCCCCCAGACTGGTGTATTACACCTTTCACTGGTGTATCTAATTCCGTCATCATGTGCGATACTCCTTAGACTGGTGTATCTAATCCCATCATGTGTGACACTTTTTAGACCGGTGTTTCTAATCCCGTCATATGCTATACCCCCCAGAGTGGTGTATTACACCTTTCACTGGTGTATCTAATCCCATCATTATGTTCAATACTCCCCAGACTGGTGTATCTAATCCTATCATCATGTGTGATACTCCTTATACTGGTGTATCTAATTCCATGATATGCGATACTCCCCAGACTGGTGTGTTACGCCTTTCACTGGTGTATCTAATCCGGTCATCATGTGTGACACTCCTTAGACCGGTGTATCTAATCCCATCATGTGCGATACTCCCCAGACTGGTGTATCTAATCCCATCATGTGCGATACTCCCCAGGCCGGTGCATCTAATCCCGTCATCCTGTGTGATACTCCCCAGACTGGTGTATTTAATCCCATCATCATGTGCGATACTCTCCAGACTTGTGTATGTAATCCCGTCGTTATGTGCGATACTCCTTACACCGGTGTATCTAATCCCGTCATATGCGATACCCCCCAGACTGGTGTATTGCGCCTTTCACTGGTGTATCTAATTCCGTCATCATATGCGATACTTCTTAGACTGGTGTATCTAATCCCATCATTATGTGCATTACTCCCCAGACTGGTGTATCTAATCCCGTCATCATGTGCGATATTCCTTAGACCGTTGTATCTAATCCAATTGTGCTATACTTCCCAGACTGGTGTATTACTCCTTAGACCAGTGTTTTTATTGCCATCATCATGTGCGATACTCCCCAGACGGGTGTATCAAATCCCGTCATCATGTGCGATACTCCTTATACCAGTGTATCTAATCACGTCATATGCGATACTCCACAGAATGGTGTATTATGCTTTAGACTGGTATATCCAATCCTGTCATCATGTGCAATACTCCTTAGATCGGTGTACCTAATCCAGTCATGTGCGATACTCCCCAGACTGGTGTATCTTATTCCATCATCATGTCCGATACTCCTTAGACTGGTGTATCTAATCCCATCATGTGTGATACTCCTTAGACTGGTGTTTCTAATCCTGTCATGTGCGCTACTCCCCAGACTGGTGTATCTAATCCTGTCATCCTGTGCGATACTCCTTAGACCGGTGTATCTAATTCCATCATGTGTGATACTTCCCAGACTGGTGTATCTAATCCCATCATCATGTGCGATACTCCTTAGACTGGTGTATCTAATCCCATCATTTGCGATACTCCCCAGACTGGTGTATCTAATCCCATCATCTTGTGCGATACTCCCCAGACCGATGTATCAAATCCCGTCGTCATGTGTAATACTCCCCAGACTGGTGTATGTAACCCCGTCATCATGTGCCATACTCCCCAGACCGGTGTATGAAATCCCGTCATCATGTGCCATACTCCTTATACTGGTGTATCTAATTCCGTCATAAGCGATATTCCCCAGACTGGTGTGTTACGCCTTTCACTGGTGTATCTAATCCGGTCATCATGTGCGATACTCCTTAGACTGGTGTATCTAATCCCATCATGTGTGACACTCCTTAGACCGGTGTATCTAATCTCGTCAAGTGTGATACTCCCAAGACTGGTGTATTATGCCTTAGACCGGTGTATCTAATCCCGTCATATGCTATACCCCCAGACTGGTGTATTACACCTTTCTCTGGTGTATCTAATTCTGTCATCATATGCGATACTCCTTCGACTGGTGTATCTAATCCCATCATTATGTGCGATACTCCCCAGACCGATGTATCAAATCCCGTCATCATGTGTGATACTCCCCAGACTGGTGTATGTAATCCCGTCTTCATGTGCGATACTCCCCAGACTAGTGTATGTAACCCCGTCATCATGTGCCATACTCCCCAGACCAGTGTATCAAATCCCGTCATCATGTACCATACTCCTTATACTGGTGTATCTAATTCCGTCATAAACGATATTCCCCAGACTGGTGTGTTACGCCTTTCACTGCTGTATCTAATCCGGTCATCATGTGCGATACTCCTTAGACTGGTGTATCTAATCCCATCATGTGTAACACTCCTTAGACCGGTGTATCTAATCTTGTCAAGTGTGATTCTCCCAAGACTGGTGTATTACGTCTTAGACCGGTGTACCTAATTCCGTCATATGCGATACCCCCCAGACTGGTGTATTACACCTTTCACTGGTGTATCTAATTCTGTCATCATATGCGATACTCCTTAGACTGGTGTATCTAATCCCATCATTATGTGCAATACTCCCCAGACTGGTGTTTCTAATCCCATCATCATGTGCAATACTCCCCAGACTTGTGTATGTAATCCCGTCATTATGTGCGATACTCCTTAGACCGTTGTATCTAATCCAATTGTGCTATACTTCCCAGACTGGTGTATTACTCCTTAGACCAGTGTATTTATTGCCATCATCATGTGCGATACTCCCCAGACGGGTATATCAAATCCGGTCATCATGTGCGATACTCCTTATACCAGTGTATCTAATCACGTCATATGCGATACTCCACAGAATGGTGTATTATGCTTTAGACTGGTATATCCAATCCTGTCATCATGTGCAATACTCCTTAGATCGGTGTACCTAATCCAGTCATGTGCGATACTCCCCAGACTGGTGTATCTTATTCCATCATCATGTCCGATACTCCTTAGACTGGTGTATCTAATCCCATCATGTGTGATACTCCTTAGACTGGTGTATCTAATCCTGTCATGTGCGCTACTCCCCAGACTGGTGTATCTAATCCTGTCATCCTGTGCGATACTCCTTAGACCGGTGTATCTAATTCCATCATGTGTGATACTTCCCAGACTGATGTATCTAATCCCGTCATCATGTGCGATACTCCTTAGACTGATGTATCTAATCCCATCATGTGCGATACTCCCCAGACTGATGTATCTAATCCCATCATCTTGTGTGATACTCCCCAGACTGGTGTATGTATTCCCGTCATCATGTGCGATACTCCCCAGACTGGTGTATGTAACCCCGTCATCATGTGCCATACTCCCCAGACCGGTGTATGAAATCTCGTCATCATGTGCCATACTCCTTATACTGGTGTATCTAATTCCGTCATAAGCGATATTCCCCAGACTGGTGTTACGCCTTTCACTGGTGTATCTAATCCGGTCATCATGTATGATACTCCTTAGACTGGTGTATCTAATCCGATCATGTGTGACACTCCTTAGACCAGTGTATCTAATGTCGTCAAGTGTGATACTCCCAAGACTGGTGTATTACGCCTTAGACCGGTGTATCTAATCCCGTCATATGCGATACCCCACAGAACGGTGTATTACACCTTTCACTGGTGTGTCTAATTCTGTCATCATATGCGATACTCCTTAGACTGGTGTATCTAATCCCATCATTATGTGCGATACTCCCCAGACCAGTGTATCAAATCCCGTCATCATGTACCATACTCCTTATACTGGTGTATCTAATTCCGTCATAAACGATATTCCCCAGACTGGTGTGTTACGCCTTTCACTGGTGTATCTACTCCGGTCATCATGTGCGATACTCCTTAGACTGGTGTATCTAATCCCATCATTATGTGCAATACTCCCCAGACTGGTGTTTATAATCCCATCATCATGTGCTATACTCCCCAGACTTGTGTATGTAATCCCGTCATCATGTGTGATACTCCCCAGATGGGTGTATCAAATCCCGTGATTATGTGCGATACTCCTTACACCGGTGTATCTAATGCCGTCATATGCGATACCCCCCAGACTGGTGTATTACGCCTTTCACTGGTGTATCTAATTCCGTCATCATGTGCGATACTCCTTAGACTGGTGTATCTAATCCCATCATGTGCGACACTTTTTAGACCGGTGTTTCTAATCCCGTCATATGCTATACCCCCCAGACTGGTGTATTACACCTTTCACTGGTGTATCTAATTCCGTCATCATGTGCGATACTCCTTAGACTGGTGTATCTAATCCCATCATGTGTGACACTTTTTAGACCAGTGTTTCTAATCCCGTCATATGCTATACCCCCCAGAGTGGTGTATTACACCTTTCACTGATGTATCTAATTCCATCATTATGTGCAATACTCCCCAGACTGGTGTATCTAATCCTATCATCATGTGTGATACTCCCCAGACTGGTGTATCTAATCCAGTCATCCTGTGCGATAGTCCCCAGACTGGTGTATGTAATCCCATCATCATTTGCGATACACCCTAGACCGATGTATCTAATCCCGTCATCATGTGCAATACTCCCCAGACTGCTGTATCAATTCAGTTATGTGTGATACTCCCAAGACTGGTGTATCTAATCCCATTATCATGTGAGATACTCCCCAGACCAGTGTATCTGATCCCATCATGTGCGATACTCCTTAGACTGGTATATCTAATCACATTATGTGCGATACCCCCCAGACTGGTGTATTACACCTTTCACTGGTGTATCTAATTCTGTCATCATATGCGATATTCCTTAGACTGGTGTATCTAATCCCATCATTATGTGCAATACTCCCCAGACTGGTGTTTCTAATCCCATCATCATGTGCGATACTCCCCAGACTTGTGTATGTAATCCCGTCATCATGTGCGATACTCCCCAGACGGGTGTATCAAATCCCGTCATTATGTGCGATACTCCTTACACCGGTGTATCTAATGCCGTCATATGCGATACCCCCCAGACTGGTGTATTACGCCTTTCACTGGTGTATCTAATTCCGTCATCATATGCGATACTCCTTAGACTGGTGTATCGAAGCCCATCATTATGTGCAGTACTCCCCAGACTGGTGTATCTAATCCCGTCATCATGTGCGATATTCCTTAGACCGTTGTATCTAATCCAATCGTGCTATACTTCCCAGACTGGTGTATTACTCCTTAGACCAGTGTATTTATTGCCATCATCATGTGCGATACTCCCCAGACGAGTGTATCAAATCCCGTCATCATGTGCGATACTCCTTCTACCAGTGTATCTAATCCCGTCATATGCGATACTCCACAGAATGGTGTATTATGCTTTAGACTGGCATATCCAATCCTGTCATCATGTGCAATACTCCTTAGACCGGTGTACCTAATCCAGTCATGTGCGATACTCCCCAGACTGGTGTAACGTATTCCATCATCATGTCCGATACTCCTTAGACTGGTGTATCTAATCCCATCATGTGTGATACTCCTTAGACTGGTGTATCTAATCCTGTCATGTGCGCTACTCCCCAGACTGGTGTATCTAATCCTGTCATCCTGTGCGATACTCCTTAGACTGATGTATCTAATCCCATCATGTGCGATACTCCCCAAACTGGTGTATCTAATCCCGTCATCCTGTGCATTACTCCCCAGACTGATGTATTTAATACCATCATCATTTGCGATACTCCCCAGACTGGTGTATTTAATCCCATCATCATTTGCGATACACCCTAGACCGATGTATCTAATCCCATCATCATGTGCAATACTCCCCAGACTGGTGTACCTAATTCAGTTATCATGTGTGATACTCCCCAGACTGATGTATCTAATCCTGTAATCATGGGCGATGCTCCTTAGGCTGGTGCATCTAACCTCGTCAAGTGTGATACTCCCAAGACTGGTGTATTACGCCTTAGACCGGTGTATCTAATCCAGTCATATGCGATACCCCCCAGACTGGTGTATTACACCTTTCACTGGTGTATCTAATTCTGTCATCATATGCGATACTCCTTAGACTGGTGTATCTAATCCCATCATTATGTGTAATACTCCCCAGACTGGTGTTTCTAATCCTATCATCATGTGCGACACTCCCCAGACTTGTGTATGTAATCCCGTCATCATGTGCGATACTCCCCAGACGGGTGTATCAAATCCCGTGATTATGTGCGATACTCCTTACACCGGTGTATCCAATGCCGTCATATGCGATACCCCCCAGACTGGTGTATTACGCCTTTCACTGGTGTATCTAATTCCGTCATCATATGCGATACTCCTTAGACTGGTGTATGTAATCCCATCATTATGTGCAATACTCCCCAGACTGGTGTATCTAATCCCGTCATCATGTGTGATATTCCTTAGACCGTTGTATGTAATCCAATCGTGCTATACTTCCCAGACTGGTGTATTACTCCTTAGACCAGTCTATTTATTGCCATCATCATGTGTGATACTCCCCAGACGGGTGTATCAAATCCCGTCATGTGCGATACTCCTTATACCAGTGTATCTAATCCCGTCATATGCAATACTCCACAGAATGGTGTATTATGCTTTAGACTGGTATATCCAATCCTGTCATCATGTGCAATACTCCTTAGACCGGTGTACCTAATCCAGTCATGTGCGATACTCCCCAGACTGGTGTATCTTATTCCATCATCATGTCCGATACTCCTTAGACTGGTGTATCTAATCCCATCGTGTGTGATACTCCTTAGACTGGTGTATCTAATCCTGTCATGTGCGCTACTCCCCAGACTGGTGTATCTAATCCTGTCATCCTGTGCGATACTCCTTAGACTGATTTATCTAATCCCATCATGTGCGATACTCCCCAAACTGGTGTATCTAATCCCGTCATCCTGTGCGATACTCCCCAGACTGATGTATTTAATACCATCATCATTTGCGATACTCCCCAGACTGGTGTATTTAATCCCATCATCATTTGCGATACACCCTAGACCGATGTATCTAATCCCGTCATCATGTGCAATACTCCCCAGACTGGTGTACCTAATTCAGTTATCATGTGTGATACGCCCCAGACTGATGTATCTAATCCCGTAATCATGTGCGATACTCCTTAGGCTGGTGCATCTAACCTCGTCAAGTGTGATACTCCCAAGACTGGTGTATTACACCTTAGACTGATGTTTCTAATCCCATCATGTGTGATACTCCCCAGACTGGTGTATCTAATCCAGTCATCCTGTGCGATAGTCCCCAGACTGGTGTATGTAATCCCATCATCATTTGCGATACACCCTAGACCGATGTATCTAATCCCGTCATCATGTGCAATACTCCCCAGACTGCTGTATCAATTCAGTTATGTGTGATACTCCCAAGACTGGTATATCTAATCCCATTATCATGTGAGATACTCCCCAGACCAGTGTATCTGATCCCATCATGTGCGATACTCCTTAGTCTGGTGTATCTAATCACATTATGTGCGATACCCCCCAGACTGGTGTATTACACCTTTCACTGGTGTATCTAATTCTGTCATCATATGCGATACTCCTTAGACTGGTGTATCTAATCCCATCATTATGTGCAATACTCCCCAGACTGGTGTTTCTAATCCCATCATCATGTGCGATACTCCCCAGATTTGTGTATGTAATCCCGTCATCATGTGCGATACTCCCCAGACGGGTGTATCAAATCCCGTCATTATGTGCGATACTCCTTACACCGGTGTATCTAATGCCGTCATATGCGATACCCCCCAGACTGGTGTATTACGCCTTTCACTGGTGTATCTAATTCCGTCATCATATGCGATACTCCTTAGACTGGTGTATCTAATCCCATCATTATGTGCAATACTCCCCAGACTGGTGTATCTAATCCCGTCATCATGTGCGATATTCCTTAGACCGTTGTATCTAATCCAATCGTGCTATACTTCCCAGACTGGTGTATTACTCCTTAGACCAATGTATTTATTGCCATCATTATGTGCGATACTCCCCAGACGGGTGTATCAAATCCCGTCTTCATGTGCGATACTCCTTATACCAGTGTATCTAATCCCGTCATATGCGATACTCCACAGAATGGTGTATTATGCTTTAGACTGGTATATCCAATCCTGTCATCATGTGCAATACTCCTTAGACCGGTGTACCTAATCCAGTCATGTGCGATACTCCCCAGACTGGTGTATCTTATTCCATCATCATGTCTGATACTCCTTAGACTGGTGTATCTAATCCCATCATGTGTGATACTCCTTAGACTGGTGTATCTAATCCTGTCATGTGCGCTACTCCCCAGACTGGTGTATCTAATCCTGTCATCCTGTGCGATACTCCTTAGACTGATGTATCTAATCCCATCATGTGCGATACTCCCCAAACTGGTGTATCTAATCCCGTCATCCTGTGCGATACTCCCCAGACTGATGTATTTAATACCATCATCATTTGCGATACTCCCCAGACTGGTGTATTTAATCCCATCATCATTTGCGATACACCCTAGACCGATGTATCTAATCCCGTCATCATGTGCAATACTCCCCAGACTGGTGTACCTAATTCAGTTATCATGTGTGATACGCCCCAGACTGATGTATCTAATCCCGTAATCATGTGCGATACTCCTTAGGCTGGTGCATCTAACCTCGTCAAGTGTGATACTCCCAAGACTGGTGTATTACACCTTAGACTGATGTTTCTAATCCCATCATGTGTGATACTCCCCAGACTGGTGTATCTAATCCAGTCATCCTGTGCGATAGTCCCCAGACTGGTGTATGTAATCCCATCATCATTTGCGATACACCCTTGACCGATGTATCTAATCCCGTCATCATGTGCAATACTCCCCAGACTGCTGTATCAATTCAGTTATGTGTGATACTCCCAAGACTGGTATATCTAATCCCATTATCATGTGAGATACTCCCCAGACCAGTGTATCTGATCCCATCATGTGCGATACTCCTTAGTCTGGTGTATCTAATCACATTATGTGCGATACCCCCCAGACTGGTGTATTACACCTTTCACTGGTGTATCTAATTCTGTCATCATATGCGATACTCCTTAGACTGGTGTATCTAATCCCATCATTATGTGCAATACTCCCCAGACTGGTGTTTCTAATCCCATCATCATGTGCGATACTCCCCAGATTTGTGTATGTAATCCCGTCATCATGTGCGATACTCCCCAGACGGGTGTATCAAATCCCGTCATTATGTGCGATACTCCTTACACCGGTGTATCTAATGCCGTCATATGCGATACCCCCCAGACTGGTGTATTACGCCTTTCACTGGTGTATCTAATTCCGTCATCATATGCGATACTCCTTAGACTGGTGTATCTAATCCCATCATTATGTGCAATACTCCCCAGACTGGTGTATCTAATCCCGTCATCATGTGCGATATTCCTTAGACCGTTGTATCTAATCCAATCGTGCTATACTTCCCAGACTGGTGTATTACTCCTTAGACCAATGTATTTATTGCCATCATTATGTGCGATACTCCCCAGACGGGTGTATCAAATCCCATCTTCATGTGCGATACTCCTTATACCAGTGTATCTAATCCCGTCATATGCGATACTCCACAGAATGGTGTATTATGCTTTAGACTGGTATATCCAATCCTGTCATCATGTGCAATACTCCTTAGACCGGTGTACCTAATCCAGTCATGTGCGATACTCCCCAGACTGGTGTATCTTATTCCATCATCATGTCTGATACTCCTTAGACTGGTGTATCTAATCCCATCATGTGTGATACTCCTTAGACTGGTGTATCTAATCCTGTCATGTGCGCTACTCCCCAGACTGGTGTATCTAATCCTGTCATCCTGTGCGATACTCCTTAGACTGATGTATCTAATCCCATCATGTGCGATACTCCCCAAACTGGTGTATCTAATCCCGTCATCCTGTGCGATACTCCCCAGACTGATGTATTTAATACCATCATCATTTGCGATACTCCCCAGACTGGTGTATTTAATCCCATCATCATTTGTGATACACCCTAGACCGATGTATCTAATCCCGTCGTCATGTGCAATACTCCCCAGACTGGTGTACCTAATTCAGTTATCATGTGTGATACTCCCCAGACTGATGTATCTAATCCCGTAATCATGTGCGATACTCCTTAGGCTGGTGCATCTAACCTCGTCAAGTGTGATACTCCCAAGACTGGTGTATTACACCTTAGACTGATGTTTCTAATCCCATCATGTGCGATACTCCTCAGACTGGTGTATCTAATCCAGTCATCCTGTGCGATAGTCCCCAGACTGGTGTATGTAATCCCATCATCATTTGCGATACACCCTAGACCGATGTATCTAATTCCGTCATCATGTGCAGTACTCCCCAGACTGCTGTATCAATTCAGTTATGTTTGATACTCCCAAGACTGGTGTATCTAATCCCATTATCATGTGAGATACTCCCCAGACCAGTGTATCTGATCCCATCATGTGCAATACTCCTTAGACTGGTGTATCTAATCACATTATGTGCGATACTCCCCAGACTGGTGTATCTAATCCCATTTTGTGCGATGCTCCCCAGACCGATGAATCTAATCACGTCATTATATGCAATACTCCTTACACCGGTGTATCTAATTCCGTCATCATGTGCGATACTCCTAATTCTGGTGTATCTAATCCCGTCTTGTGCGATACCTCTAGACTGGTGTATTACGCCTTTCACCGATGTATCTAATCCTAATCCCGTCATAAGGTGCGATACTCCTTAGACCGGTGTATCTAATCCTGTCATATGCTATACTCCGCAGAATGGTGTATCTTATTCCATCATCATGTCCGATACTCCACAGACCGATGTATCTAATCCCGTTATCATATGCGATAATCCTTAGACCGGTGTATCTAATCCCTTAATCATATGCGATACTCCTTATACAGGTGTATCTAATCCCGTCATGTGTGACACTCCTTGCACCAGTGTATCTAATCTTGTTAAGTGTGATACTCCCAAGACTGATGTATTACGCCTTAGACCGGTGTATCTAATCCCGTCATCATGTGCAATTCTCCCCAGACTGGTGTATCTAATAAAGTCATCATGTGCGATACTCCTCAGACTGGTGTATCTAATCCTGTCATCATATGCGATACTCCTTATGCTGGTGTATCTAATCCCGTCATATGCGATACTCCCCAGACTTTTGTATTATGACCTTCACCGGTGTATCTAATCCGGTCATCATGTACAATACTCCTTAGACTGGTGTATCTAATCCCATCATGTGTGACACTCCTTAGACCAGTGTATCTAATCTCGTTAAGTATGATACTCCCAAGACTGATGTATTACGCCTTAGACCGGTGTATCTAATCCCGTCATCATGTGCAATTCTCTCCAGACTGGTGTATCTAATAAAGTCATTATGTGCGATACTCCTCAGATTGGTGTATCCAATCCAGTCATCATGTGCTGTCCTTTAGACTGGTTTATCTAATCCCATCATGTGCGCTTCTCCCCAGACCGGTATATTTAATCCCATCATGTGTGATACTCCTTAGATCGGTGTATCTAATCCTATCATCATGTGCGATACTCCTTAGACCGATGTATCGAATCTCGTCATGTGCGATACTCCACAGAAAGGTGTATTACTCTTTAGACTGGTGTATCCAATCCTGTCATCATGTGCGATACTCTTTAGACCGGTGTATCTAATCCCGACATGTGCGATACTCCCCAGACTGGTGTATCTAATCCTGTCATCATGTGCGGTACTCCTTAGATTGGTTTATCTATTCCCGTCATGTGCGATACTCCCCAGACCGGTGTATTTAACCCTGTCATGTGCGATACTCCCCAGACTGGTGTATTACGCCTTAGACCAGTGTATCTAATCCCGTCATCATATGCGATACTCCTTAGACCGGTGTATCTAATACCATCATGTGCGATACTCCTTAAACCGGTGTATCTAATCCCGTCATCATGTGTGAAGGTATCAAGGATAGATGGATGAGATTGAATAGGGTAAAAAAGGGGGTTCTTTGTGGCGAACAAAGCATTTAAATTTATAGTTTCATGTGATCCTTCACTTTCCAAGGTTTTTAAATCAAGGAGGGAACAAGATTCCTGAAAGGTTCCCACATCTGTGAGTACTAGTAAGTGCGAGGTAGTGGGTTGATGAATAAAATTCTGGTCATATTGCTGTTCAACATTATCCTCAAAGTGACACCGTAATGTTATCATTCTTGCGAATTTATGAACATCTAGGATTGTTCTATATAAATCAAATTAATTCATTGGTGAAAACGATAAGTCTTTAGATAATAAAGATAGCTGCGGTTCACTGAGGATATAACTTGATAGGTTGATCCACTGATTGCAATAAAAAGTCCGTTGACGTGCTGTGAACTGGTTCATGGTTCTTGTGTTTCCTGCCACTCCTGCTCCACCTTTTATATTTTTTGAATGGTCCATATTTTCAAAACTAGTTTTGATCAAACCTTTGTTATAGACCGTATTCCTCCTAGTGGTGCTAATAAATTGGTTGTCCGAAAATGTGTCGGAAACATCCTTTGAAGTCATGCCAACTGAGGTTTCAAAAGATGTCTGTGTCTGAAAAACTAACTTTTTTTTAAAAAAAAATCCTTCTGAGTATAGGTTTAAAGTTTTGCCACTTGCCATTATTTCTTTTGTAGCCATTATATGTTCTCCAAGACAATAGATTTTTAGTTTTTAGAGCAGAGTCCCACTCTTTAAATTCCTTGGAATCAGTATGAGGAAAAATAGTTGTTTTAACTTGCTGGATATCTGCCTGCACCGCAGTCAATGATTGTCCTTCATATGAAACTGTTAGCTGCTTCAGCTGATTAGAACACTGATCCAAGATACTATACCATTTTTTGTTGAATTCATCTGAACACTGTGTAGTAGGTACTTTTTTTTATACGAGTCCTTTTGGGATCATATGTTTCTCAAGATATGAACCTAAGGTTGTACTGTCCCATCATAACTTTAATTCTTTAACAAGGAGATTTTTCAACTATTTGAAGTTTGTGTCTAATTTGTTTGGGCTCTGATCCTGCTAAACTAAACATTTTCCACCGAACATAATGGGATTATTTCCTGTTCTGTGGTTACAGGGATTAAACGGGTTAAAAACCCAGGACAGGATCACCATGGGCATTTTTTATCCTGAGAATCCTGGTGGATCTATGAACTAAATACTAGGTTTCCTCTGGGTATGAACTTGATCTACTATTACGAATATTTTTTTTATTGTACTTTGTTTCACCATTATTTTTATTGCTAACAAAAGTGTTTCTTTTAAAAAAAAATTCCTGCTCAGGATTGGTGATGCTTGATCACGTGTTTAGCCAGTATATGACTTAATACGCTAAACAAGTTCCTTAATCATTGCCTGCATTGAAAACTGTTTCCGAAACACGTTTGCTGGTAAACACCCCTCTTCCATAGTGACTTAAAACCTTTTGTATACTTTAATTTTTTTAATGCATTTTCATTAAAAGTGTTTTTAAGAAGCTCAGGACGCTGGAATTACTTCTTTTTACTGACAAAAAATTTTAGGGGCTTCATCGCAAAAGGGGTGTCTACATTTGCACATGCAAATTTTTAGTCATTTGATCCCATAAATTTAATTTATGCCTGTATGTTTCTCACTTCCCTTCACCAATTAGATTATTTAGTGCTGATCCTTCACACACAAATCGACTTACAATAATAGGTAAAAAAACAAGATGGGTGAATGCTTTTGCAAACCACTGTACATCACTGGGGTGACCAAGGGGACAACGATATAACGGGGTAGGACTTAGAAGCATAGACATCACTGGTTAGAGCTGGGGGTCATATACATCACTGGCAAGGCATGTACATGATTTAGGAGAGCTGGGGGCCTTATATATCACTGGGGAGGACTGGGGGGCATATATATCACTGGAGAGGGCTGGGGGTCATATACACCACTGGGGAGCCTGGAAGCAAATAGAGGACTGGGGGACATAGATATCACTGGGAAACGCTGGGAGACATATACAGTGGCTTGCAAAATATTTTTACCTATTTTGTTACATTACAACCTGTGTTTAAATATTTTTGTAATTCTATTTGTGTGTAATGCAACAGCACTAAATACAGTGGGTACAGAAAGTAGTCAGACCCCTTTAAATTTTTCACTCTTTGTTTCATTGCAGCCATTTGGTAAATTCTAAAAAGTTCATTTTTTTTCTCATTAAAGTATACTCTGCACCCCATCTTGACCGAAAAAAAACAGAAATGTAGAAATTTTTGCAAATTTATTAAAAAAGAAAAACTGAAATATCACATGGTCATAAGTATTCAGACCCTTTGCTCAGTATTGAGTAGAAGCACCCTTTTGAGCTAGTACAGCCATGAGTCTTCTTGGGAATGGTGCAACAAGTTTTTCACACTTGGATTTGTGGATCCTCTGCCATCTTTCCTTGAAGATCTTCTCAAGTTTCGTCAGGTTGGATGGTGAACTTTGGTGGACAGCCATTTTCAGGTCTCTCCAGAGATGCTCAATTGGGTTTAGGTCAGGGCTCTGGCTCTGCCAGTCAAGAATGGTCACAGAGTTGTTCTGAAGCCACTCCTTTGTTGGCTGTATGCTTAGGGTCATTGTCTTGTTGGAAGGTGCACCTTTGGCCAAGTCTGAGGTCCAGAGCACTCTGGAAGAGGTTTTCATCCCGGATATCTCTGTACTTGGCGGCCGCATTCATGTTTCCTTCAACTGCACGCAGTCGTCCTGTCCCTGCAGCTGAAAAACACCCCCATAACATGATGCTACCACCACGTTTCACTGTTGGGATTTTATTGGGCAGGTGATGAGCAGTGCCTGGTTTTCTCCACACATACCGCATAGAATTATCACCCAAAAGGTCTATCTTCGTCTCATCAGACCAGAGAATCTTATTTCTCATAGTCTGGGAGTCCTTCATGTGTTTTTGAGCAAACTGTATGCGGGCTTTCATATGTCTTGCACTGAGTAGAGGCTTCCGTCGGGCCACTCTGCCATAAATGTCCGACTGGTGGAGGGCTTCAGTGATAGTTGACATTGTGGATCTTTCTCCCATCTCCCTACTGCATCTCTGAAGCTCAGCCACAGTGATCTTGTGGTTCTTCTTTACCTCTCTCACCAAGGCTCTTCTCCCACGATTGCTCAGTTTGGCTGGACAGCCAGGTCTAGGAAGACTTCTGGTGGTCCCAAACGTCTTCCATTTAAGAATTATGGAGGCCACTGTACTCTTAGGAACCTTGAGTAATGCAGAAATTATTTTGTAACCTTGGCCAGATCTATGCCTTGCCACAATTCTGTCTCCTTGGGCAGTTCCTTTGAGCTCATGATTCTCATTTGGTCTGACATGCACTGTGAGATGTGAGGTCTTATATAGACAGGTGTGTGCCTTTCCAAATTAAGTCCTATGAGTTTAATTAAACACAGCTGGGCTCCAATGAAGGAGTAGAACCATCTGAAGGAGGATCACAAGGAGATGGACAGCATGTGACTTAAATATGAGTGTCTGAGGAAAGGGTCTGTATACTTATGACCATGTGATATTTCAGTTTTTCTTTTTTAATAAATTTGCAAATATTTCTACATTTCTGTTTTTTTTCAGTCAAGATGTGGTGCAGAGTGTACTTTAATGAGAAAAAAAATGAACTTTTTAGAATTTACCAAATGGCTGCAATGAAACAAAGAGTGGAAAATTTAAAGGGGTCTGAATACTTTCCGTAACCACTGTAGTATGAGTTGGTGAAGTGAAGGGAGAAAAATATAGGCATTAAAGGGAACCTGTCACCAGCTTTGCCCCATATGAGATACGGCCACAACCTTTCAGGCCTCATATGCAGCATACTAATATGCCGTGTATATGCCCCCGATCAGGACTCCAACAAAAGAAAAACACCTTTTATTATACTCATCTGCGGGGCGGTCGGGTCCGAGGGCTTCGCTGGTCCTGGACCGGCGCCTCCCTACTTTCAATGCTGTCCTTCTTCTGTGTTTCATGTGGATGATACATCCCTACGTCATCCATACAGGGTCCCTTACATTGCGCTATTGCACAGGCGTACATCTCTGCCCTGTTGAGGGCACACTAAAGTACTGCAGTGCACATGCGCCAGAGCTCTTTGAACTTTCCCATCACGTGCGCACTGCAGTACTTTACTCTGATAAGTAAGTAATGGGTCAAATAGGTAGAACCACTAAATAGAGAATATGATATAGCAAGATGTGGTAAAATAAAACGTAGCTTTGTCATCCAAATAGAGTCCGTGGCATCCATATATAAAGAAGGGAACAACTTCTACATATCGAGTATATGCAACAAAGCAAGAAAAAAGAGGAATGTATACAATGGTGATCACCTTCAAAAATAGTTTATTACAATTGACAATGAAAAACAGGGCAAAAACAAATTAAAAACATTTAAAAAAACAAAATGGCTGAGACAAAAACAGACCCAGTCTCTGTAGGACTTAGGTCCACCCAACCTGGAGTGCCCTTAGACCTTAAACTATGCATAACATAATTGGCTTAATAATTATACAAAAAATATGATTACATACACAGTAGTTAGGGCTCATATACGTGATAAATTTAATATACACAAGAATATAGAAAAGTCATAGCATTAATATACAGTTCAATGTGAAGCTAATATGCTTTATGTATACACAGCAGCAAATAAATGAATGACACCTATATCAATCCGCAGTATTACTAATATTAATCTGCAGTTTTGGTATTCAGCACTTATGAGGAATGTTTAGTATAGAGTAAATTAGCATGAGCTCACTATAGGTACAAAGGAGTAATCCAGTACCAGAACCACCAATTTAAAGTGTGTCTGTTTAAGAAGGATACTACTCTGAGGTACTCAGTACAGGATAAGACCAGGAAGGTTGGTCCCCCACACGAATCGCCGCTACCAGTGCGGCTTCATCAGGGGTAGACACAGTAAGGAAAGAGCGTGTATATATATATTTATATATACAGTATATATACACTGTATATACACATAATTCATTAATTAAGGCAACTTACAGCTGGAGGGGCGGCCGCCTCAGCAAACAGACATCCGCCAAAATACTCTGACGTCATTACCTCATAAGTGCCGACCCGAGTACTGTGGTCCCCAGTAATCTGCCTGGGGGGCCACAGAAAAGTTAATCGCAGGCCCGAGGTTCCCCACCCCTGCTCTAATGGGAATGTACTGCAGAGGAAACAAGCTATTGCAATGACAAGGACTCAAAACATCTAATCAAATAAAAGTGAAAGAACCTAGCTAGGACTGTATGTAGGCTGCATGGGAATTCTTCATTCAGCAAGGAACAGCATCATTCCTTTTTGGACTGCTTAAAATTATGTATAAAATATAACTAAAGTGTCGGTTGCAGGGTACAGTGCAAACCAAAGCCATTCAAGATTTTTTTTATGAATGAATCAGTGGACATCCGTTTAGGAATGAGCGATTGAATTATGCATGGGGAAATTCAGTTTTTCCGACTACATAAGTATAGATATACTGTATATGTAATTTTCCACTTACAGTAGGGCAGCCTGAAACACATTTCTCCCAAAGACAGGGCAAATACAATCATTACATAGCCCTTATTTGTTTACTGTGCAGTTTTTCTGTTATTATTGATTGAATTTATTTAATTTAATATAATATTTGTTAGAAATAATACAAAATATAATAGATAAATATCTTTGATCATGGGACGTTCTGATATATTCAGAATTCATAAAAAGTAATAAGAAAAATCCCACTTGTTATCTTTTCAATAGCTCAAATAGTTAATTTATGTTCATTTATTTATATCTTGTGGTGTTTACTTTGCTTATACCAAAGACAGGGCAAATACAATCATTACATAGCCCTTATTTGTTTACTGTTATGTATAAAATTTCCTGTGCAGTTTTTCTGTTATTATTGATTGAATTTATTTAATTTAATATAATATTTGTTATAAATAATAAAAAATGTTAATAGATAAATAAATATCTTTGTCTATCTTTGATCATGGGACTTTCATATATATTGAGAATTCATAAAAAGTAATAAGAAAAATCCATCACTCTGAAGTGAGTATGATAAAAACATGAGACTTTTTGTAACATCCCTGGCGGCGTGTCGCCATGGCTTCCTATCACTCACCATGCAAGGCTGCCATCCAGGCTGCGCACTGTGTTCCTCTTCTTGCTGTGTGGATGTTTCCTGGTAGAATGCCTAGAGCGGCGGCATCACTTCCTAATTCTTAAAGGAATATTCCTAATGCACCCCCAGCCTATTGCTGTGAGGCACTGGGTACTTAAGGCACCTCCACCCAGTGGGTGGTCCCTGAGGAACAGTCAACGTTGGTATTGCCAATCCTTGGTGAGTTGGCCCTCACCCCCATCTTACTTCTAACCCCAAGAACGACAGACATTGTGGCTTGGATACAATTGGCCACAGTCGCCCTTTATTATAGCAGTAGCAATTAAAACCGTGTTATATAAACAAATTGTCTTAGGGTCCTTGAAGCCAAGAAGAGTCTGGTGACCCCAATGACACAAACCCCACTTACTCCCAGCTGCGAACCTCAAGCTCAGGAGCTCCAAGAACCCCCTCGAAAGGGGGTTCAGAAACGGTTAAAACCGCCACACCCGGGACTCGATATTCCTTTGTCATAAGTCCCATAAATCACCAGACCCAAATACCACTTATAACTGAGGGATCCATGTCCTGTTGACACTCCCATACCAATTTATAACCAACTTCAAGGACCCTAAAGCACGCCACCACAAGAGTAATTGACAACCTTAAGTACTCGAGACCCCCTTTCCTTTCATAAACATCGCCTGCTCGATGCCCCCTTGTAAAGCTAATGACCATAAATCAATTCCGAAGTCATTCAAATGAACTCCGTCAGCCAACCAAAAATCTTCCGAGCAATTCTCCAAATCAAAATGCCGAATTGACGCCCCCCCATTTCTGGAAACAAAATTGGAAAACGCTCTGTTCACCTTCTTCTGTGCTCTATTCAAACTCTTTATGGACCAGGCATTTTGCCATCTCTTTCGGGGAACAATCTCGGAGCAGATCGTTATCATCCCCGGAAAAGATGCCCAAAGCCGTAATAAATCACGTCTCTGATTAGATCCCTACACGGCCGAACCCCTAAGTCATTACCCCCTACGTGTAATAACAGTATATCTGGGGGGGCGATCTAAATGGACAAAATTATTCACCTCCCGCAACAACCTGTTCCACCCTATACCCCTAAACCCAAGCCAGCAAGTAACAGCTTTGTCCCTTGAAGCACTGAGTTGCTTTCCATCTCGTCGTATGTCTGCCCACACCGCGCCCAGTGGACATAGGTGTGGCCCATTATCCAAATCAACAGAGGGAAACCTATCCAGAAAACAACATGTGATCAGAACACAACAATACACATTTTTTTCACAAGTTAACTGTCGACTCCGGTCTCACGCAAGACAAAATCCGCCTCGATTCCCATCTCCCTATCCGTTTTACAATATTCGAATTCAGGACGCAAGCCACCGCCTCCATAGCGGCCCCTATCCGAAAAGAATGAGGGGCAAAATTACACGGATCCAACCCCAACTTGTTCAAGCACATCCTAAAAATGACGGTGAATTGATACTGCAATAATGTTCCGTCTTCGTGACACAACAATGGTACGTCCGAATTCTGCCCCAGTCCCCTGGAGGACTCAAAAGTTTTTAAAGGACACATCCCTGACCCTTGCACCTCTCCTAACCATACCTTTTTTCCCCTTCCTAACTGGTCTGTTTTTGAAAGCCTCAACCAAAATTCAACACCTTGTTTTGTTGCGAACACATCTCCTGCTAGTACCCCCCGCCTTTCTTCTTAGATGGAGCTACTAGCTCGCTAACCCTTAGGTTTTTCCTGGGCATTTTTTGGGGCACTAACAGGAAAAGCCTTACCTCATACTCTGAGCTACAAATACCTCCCAGTTCCTTTCTCAAATATTTCAGGAGCTTAAACGAAACTGGGTGCTGATCATCCCTCTGTGCCCGCCCCCTACGAATACCCTTAACTGCTTGCTTCACTAGGAAATTCTTTGTCAGATCCCTACCACCCCTGATCCTAAAGCCGAATGCCAAACCTGCGATCAACCGATTAACCTAGAGCCCCCTCCCCTAACCGTAGGTGCAGCAAGCCTACCTGATCTTCTTCAGACAAGGTATTTTTGATACCCCTCAGCCGACCCTCCCACAGCCCCCAAGCAGCTTGATAGGCCTTCCATGTGCTAAGGGATATGGATGATTTAATTAATGGTTGGGCTGCACAAATACCAAGTTCCATAAGTGATGCGGGCACTCGAGCCCCCTCTCCTCTGCATCTGGGGCCAGCAACCGAAAGCGATCCCACTGGAAACGAGAAAGGGCGTCAGCAATTGAATTCCTTTCACCTGGAATGTGAGAAGCTGTTATACATTATTAAACATTCCAATGCCAGTTACCGTAACACCCTGATTACTGGTGGAGAAGATGCCGTAATATTGTTGATCGCCAACACTACTCCCATGTTATCACAGCGGAAACTAATCCATTTGTTTTGAAATTGATGACCCCACAGTGTCACCACAAACATTATTGGGAAAACTTCCAGCAACGCTACGTTTTTTAACAGCCCTTCCACTCTCCAACTCTGGGGCCACTCCCCTGCACACCACTGGCCCTTGAAATAAGCGCCAAAACCTGTGCTTTCTGCAGCATCCATGAACAGCTCTAAGTCCACTTTGTCTGTTACCTCTTCCATTATCAAAACGCCCATTATACACTTCGAGGAAAGTGTCCCACACCGACAAATCTTCCTTATGCTCATTTGACAATCTAATTTAATGATGAAGAGCCTTTACCCCCGCCGTTGCATTTACCAGCTTCTGGAGAAGACCCTCCCCATGGGCATTACCCTACGTGCAAAATTCTGCTTGTCTAGCAGCGACTGTGTCTCCCTCAATGTAATCTTTTTCAGCCACCTAGCCCTTGCCACTTCAGCCCTTAACGCCACCACTTTCTCCTCTTGTAATCGGAGTTTCCACTTCTCTGCATCAATAATGATCCCCAGAAAACAAATACAAGACGCCAGGCACTCGGTTTTTTCAGAAGCCAGGCGGACTCCAAACAGCTCGGCAATCCATTCCATGGCATGCAATGTGGATTCACACAGCGGTGAATCCTTCAAGCCGAAACACAAAAAATCGTCCAGATTATGAATGATTGGTGCCCCCCCCCCAGACACGTCTCGGACAACCCATTCCAGGAAGCAACTGAATGCCTCAAACAAGGAGCAAGAAATGGAACAGCTTATTGGCAGGCAACGATCTATGAAATATGCTCCGTCCCAGAAACAACCCAGCAGTCTAACGTTTTTCCTTATTTTCTGACCCATCCCACCGCCTCGTCAAAAGAGGTATAAACAACGGAGCATAATTCTGTTGCAATTCCATCATTCACCGACCTACCCTTTGGATAAGAGACATGATGAATTAACCTAAATTTGTTGGGCTCCGTTCTTGCAGGGAAGATGCTCCTGGTGCCGTCCGGGCTCCACAGTCGGCGATCTGGGCCACTTGCTCATCCAGCCAGCCAGGGGGGTGATCCATTGCCGACGTCCTAAGGGTCTCCAGCAGCAATATTTGGTATTGCCGCATCTGGAACGACCTGACCTATAAAACTGTCCCACTAGTTAATCTCTTTAGTTAACACGGTAAAAAAAAAAAATAAAGCAAAAAACGATGCTTTATCATCATACTGCCAAATAAAAAATGGAATAAAATGCGATTAAAAAGACAACTGTAAATAAATATGGTGGCTTTGAAAAGGTCATCTTGTTCCCCACCCCCCAAAAAAAAAGCCGCCATACTGCTTCATCAGCCGAAAAATAAAAAAGTTATATCTCTCAGAATAAAGCAATGCAAAAAAAAATATTTTTTCTATTGTGTAAAAGCGCCAAAACATAAAAAGAAGATATCAATGTGGTACCGCTGTAAACGTACTGACCCGAAGAATAAAGCTACCTTATCAATTTTACCACACGCAGAATGGCATAAAAAAAATTCCTGAATTGTTGGTTTCTGTTTATTCTGCCTCCCAAAAATCGGCATAGAAAGCGATCAAAAAATGTCACGTGCCCGAAAATGGTACCAATGGAAAAATTATAGCTCTCTAAATATGGCGATGCAAAAAAAAAGAATTTTTTAGTGTGTGACAGCTGTCAATCATAAAAACCCGATATGAATCTGGTATCGCTTGAATCGCACCGACCTGAAGAATAAAGTCATCTAATCACTTATACCGCACGAGGAAAGCCGTAAAAAATAAACTCTAGGGTTAAGATTGTGCTGGGATTAAGGTTGTGCTAGGGTTAGGTCTTTGCTAGGGTTAGGGTTGTGCTAGGGATAGGGTTGTGTTAGGGTTATGTTTTGCCAAGTATTTAAAGGGCTCGGATGCGGCTTTAAAGAAGGCGATTAATTTTTATTATAATTAAATGATTACAGAACATAGGAAATAGTGTGATATTGCGTACACCTTTGCATAATATAAATCACAAAGGTAAAGTACTTACAGCGCACACTATACAGGAAAAACTTCACCAGGAGAAACATACATCATCTGTCTGGGAGACATCAGCCGTGAGAAGAAAAATAGCGAAGACCGAGAAAAGTCCTGGGATGAATCCACACTGCGACGTCAGTGTATCCCCTTTTAGTCCACAGGTCAACAGGCTTCTGTCTTAGCTGAAAACTTCACTAGCTTATATCTTGTTTGAAAACAAATGTTTGCGTAACCAAATGTTACACAAATTCTGACAAGAGTCTTTTTGTTCAATATAGTATCTTTCTTCTGAGTGACCAGCTCTTCAGATGTCACTTAACACCGATCAAATATAGTTATATGAAAAAGTTTGGGCACCCCTATTAATCTTAAGCTTAATGTTTTATAAAAATTGGTGTTTTTGCAACAGCTATTTCAGTTTGATATATGTAATAACTGTTGGACACAGTAATGTTTCTGCCTTGAAATGAGGTTTATTATATTAACAGAAAATGTGAAATCTGCATTCAAACAAAATTTGACAGGTGTATAAGTATGTGCACCTCACCAGAAAAGTGACATTAATATTTAGTAGATCCTCCTTTTGCAAAAATAACAGCCTCTAGTCGCCTCCTGTAGCTTTTAATGAGTTCCTGGATCCTGGATGAAGGTATTTTTGACCATTCCTCTTTACAAAACAATTCCAGTTCAGTTAAGTTTGATGGTCGCCGAGCATGGACCGCCCTCTTCAAATGATCCCACAGATGTTCAATGATATTCAGGTCTGGGGACTGGGATGGCCATTCCGGAACATTGTAATTGTTCCTCTGCATGAATGCCTGAGTAGATTTGGAGCGGTGTTTTGGATCATTGTATTGGTGAAAGATCCATCCCCTGCGTAACTTCAACTTTATCACTGATTCTTGAACATTATTGTCAAGAATCTGCTGATACTGAGTGGAATCCATGCGTCCCTCAACTTTAACAAGATTCCCGGTGCCGGCATTGGCCACACAGCCCCAAAGCATGATGGAACCTCCACCAAATTTTACTGTGGGTAGCAAGTGTTTTTCTTGGAATGCTGTGTTTTTTTGCCGCCATGCATAACGCCTTTTTGTATGACCAAACAACCCAATCTTGGTTTCATCAGTCCACAGGACCTTCTTCCAAAAATAAATTGGCTTCCCCAAATGTGCTTTTGCATACCTCAGCCGACTCTGTTTGTGGCTTGCTTGCAGAAACGGCTTCTTTCGCATCACTCTCCCATACAGCTTCTCCTTGTGCAAAGTGCGTTGTATAGTTGACCGATGCACAGTGACACCATCTGCAGCAAGTTGATGCTGCAGCTCTCTGGAGGTGGTCTGAGGATTGTCCTTGACTGATCTCACCATTCTTCTTCTCTGCCTTTCTGATGTTTTTCTTGGCCTGCCACTTCTGGCCTTAACAAGAACTGTCCCTGTGTTCTTCCATTTCCTTACTATGTTCCTCACAGTGGAAACTGACAGGTTAAATCTCTGAGACAGCTTTTTGTATCCTTCCCCTGAACAACTATGTTGAATAATCTTTGTTTTCAGATCATTTGCCAGTTGTTTTGAGGAGCCCATGATGCCACTCTTCAGAGGAGATTCAAACAGGAGAACAACTTGCAAGTGGCCACTTTAAGTAGCTTTTCTCATGATTGCATACACCTGGCTATGAAGTTCAAAGCTCAATGAGGTTACAAAACCAAAAAAAGTGCTTTAGTAAGTCAGTAAAAAGTAGGTAGGAGTATTTAAAACAAGAAAATGATAAGGGTGCCCATACCTATGCACCTGTCAAATTTTGTTTGAATGCAGATTGTACATTTTCTGTTAGTACAATAAACCTCATTTTAAGGCAGAAACATTACTGTGTCCAACAGTTATTACATATATCAAACTGAAATAGCTGTTGCAAAAACACCAATTTTTATAAAACATTAAGCTTAAGGTTAATAGGGGTGCCCAAACTTTTTCATATAACTGTATATCACCGGAGATGAAACATGCCAAAGGCTCCTGGTACCAGATGTTTTACCATTCTATAAACACAGCATATTCTTACCAAATATTGCTAATGAATATAAACATGCATCGTTCTCACTAAACATTAATAAAAGACTGCTTGATACTATAAACTAAACATTGATAATAGAGCTATGAGGTCCAGGTGTTGGGAAAATTGCAAGGCTAACATAAGCTGAACTGTTAAAGGGTTCTTTAAAGACAGGCTACCAATATGGATTCCTGATGGACATTAAAAACCTTAGCACTATAAACCACCCTTGGTCATCTGGAAGCGATATATCATTTACATACAATACCATATCCCAAGGGAATATCTTCAGCAGATGAACGACACATTGCTATAAAAGAAGGAATACATTGTATACAACAGCATAAGGAGATACAAGCACAGATTATAGCAAAAATTATTCCTAAAATATAGCGTAAATAACCAAAATCAGGCAACCAATAAAATAACCAATCCCACCATTTACCATTACGCTGTGTGATGTGATCAATGTCATCATGTAACTGATCTATCTGAAATTGCAAATCCTGACTATGGTCTGACAAGTTAAAACAACACATACCTTCAAACTCTTCACATCCATGGTGGTGAATTAATAACAAATAATCTATAGTCGCTCTATTCTGTAAGACAGCTTTTCTGGTAAATTTGTAAATCTAATAATATATCTTCTAAGGCTCTACTGGTAGCATTTATTGATCTAGCTACAAGACAAGATAATCTCCCTACAGTCATAGCCGCATATGGGACTATGGCAGGAGATCCTACAATCGTAAGGGATAACCCTATAATTTCTGATTCAGTTAAAAGGTTTACATTATACTTATAGGGAAAATATATATTCTTGTACCGTGTTAGCCAGTAGATAAAAAAATATTTAGATTTGAGAGTCCTCAATGGTTGATACCTTTTAATGGCTAACTGAAAAGATGGTAACAAATTGCAAGCTTTCGAGACTACTCAGGTCTCTTCATCAGGCATAGTATACCACAAAATCTGAAGAGTCACATATTTATACACAATAAGACATACAAAAATTGCAAGAGGTAAGACAGGTGAGGAAAAGCAGAGTTATTATGGAAGAGATAAACAGATCTGGCTATAAATATTTTAGCAGTTAATAGATAAAGAGTGTGAAGGTTTTATTGTCCTGCTATTAGGTCCAATGTTATGATGGCCTCACAAGTCTGAGGAGTAAATTCCTTAGTTGATGTAGAATGACATAAATCCATGCGACACATTCATTCCTGCTATGAAAGTGTTAAAGGTCACCATCAGTTTATATTCTGAAATTCTTCAGACCCCCAGCTGGACAATTGGTACATATAATTAAGTACACTACATTAGATGTGATACAGCTGAACGTGCCTGGGATCTTATAGTCCTGATGTGAATTGGGAATCTTTATCTTGTCTGTGGTCGTTATAAACGGACAGGTTTTATATTTTTTCTGGTTGCAAGGAAAGGTACCTGTAGCTGGAGGAGATGACAGGGAGCTTCTGACAATGATGCTTCTTAGATTTGGGGGGTTGCCTGAAACACAGAAGTGGGGGGTCTGGAAATATGGATTGTAATCGGGCATCTTTTTGTAGTAAAGGTTATAGTTTCCGTGCAGCTCTCCTTAGCGCCTCCAGATTTGGATTGTAGGTGATTACTAGAGGCAACCGGCTGCTTTCTTGTTTGGTTTGGTAATGTAGGAGATGATTCCTTGATATTCTGGTGGCTCTTGTAATCTGGTTCTCAATTGTTCTTTGATGGTAGCCCTGTTTCAAAAAGGTCTTTCTGAGGCCATCAAGGTGTTTGTCTCTATCCATCTGGTTGGAACATATCCGATTGTATCTGATGGCTTGGCTGTAAACAATAGAGTTTTTTATGTGTTTTGGATGGAAACTGTCCCATTTAAGGTATGTAGGACGGTCGATTGGTTCAAGGATGTCTCTATTTCATTGTTCTCTAGCTTGATGGTGGTGTCCAAAAAGTTAATTTCAGTACAGGAGTAGTTGAGTGTTAGGTTGATGGTGGGATGAAATTAATTAAAGTGTTCATGGAACGTCTTCAGTTGTTGCTCAGACCCCGTCCAGATGATTAAAATATCGTCAATGAAACGATAGTAGGCCAGAGTCCTGATGGGACATGAGGACAAAAAGTCACTTTCAAGCTTGGCCATGAAAAGATTTGCGTACTGTGGAGCCATTTTACTTCCCATCGCTGTACCAGTTTCCTGTAGATATATACTAGGAGGTCCCTGCTAAGCAGAGAAAAAAAGATGGCCACTAGAGTTCGTACAAATTCATAAAAATATCTTTATTGAAAATATAAATACCACATCAAAACAATTCGTATCGATGCACAAACAGACCACATCATGTGGACACAATGCTGGAGACCAAAACTATTGGATTAAAAAGTTACACCATAAAAACCATGTGACACAGCGGCCACAATTGGTGAGCCTACGTATAGTAGATGATTAAGGGGAGGTAATGAAAAAAATATATACATTTTATCTCCAATATATAAATGTTGCATGTAAATTTGTCAATAAAATATAGAGTATTTCATCCTCCCAATTTGTTTAAATCTAATTATGACATCCAGAATACTTATAAATTATGGTTATTAAAGAACATACCCCATATTCAAATGAATGGCATTGCTCAAACATATACCTAGATAGTCACTTGGCCACCAAACGAACCGCTGTTGGCGTCACCCCGACGCACGTTTCGGTAAGAACCTTTTTCAAGGGGTATTCATGCATACTGATCACCCACCCTAATATACCCTGTGACAATTAGTGAAGTGTGCACATGCTATACCGCCATACCGGAAGTATCCAGCGGCGCGCACAGGCCAATCACCTGACTTCCTACAGACGCATCCCAGTCACCATGGAGAGGCGTCACATGATCCACAGTCACGCGATCGGAAGTACCGCCTCGTCGTCAGGGACGCCATCCCCGCTACATACCTGCTCATGGAGTGACGCGGCCCCACCGCCGCAACCGTGGCGCACAGCGGCGTCGGCATCAGCAAGATGTCGAAAGCCAATGAGCGCAACAGAGCGACCGCGTACCGGCGATGCAGCAGCGGTATGTATCAAGGGTGGTCCCAGAGATCATATACTCGGAAACCAAAGTCTGCAATATTTCACAACTAACAAAATGGCAGTACTGTATATTTATATCTATGTATATAGAGTACACTGAGGAGGTGTACCCACCTATAAAACATATGTACCAATTATATACCATCTCTCATCACATGATTTGACATAAAAAAAAAAGGGGGTACCCTATAACCACCATCGCCTCAGGACGAAGAAAATACCACATAGAGATACCACTAAGAAATATAGCATTATTCTGGACCCACCATTCAATAGCAAAAAATCCTCATTAAGATCACATCAATCCATAGCAATGTATAACAACATTTCCATATTTACACACATATGGATACATATACAAGAATATAATATTTCATATTTAAGTATTCTTACATATTTTTTTGATAGATATTATTTACATATTATACTCTTCTTTATTTCTTTACGGATCACTCCTACAATTCTTCCACCTATAAAACTCTAGGGTCCATACAGATCATTGCTTGGTAATAGTTGTTGAAGTAATTGGAACTGGTGAGTCCAAATGAGTACTGTCATCATAGATATTGCAGGCCGATAGTGGATCAGAGGTATCGCAACCAATCTGATGGGAAGTCAATATGCATGAAATTAAAACACAAATAATCACACAAAGAATAAATAAAACTGATATTATTAATATTGGTCAAGATATACCTGGGCATCACATACAGTATGGAGATTACAAAAATGGGACGAAACTAACGTTCTCATTAAGCCCCTTGGGGTGCAGGGTTTTGAACGCCCAAATCCATTTGGATTCCAATTGAGCCAGTTTCTGTGAAACGGGTCCACCACGAATACCCACCAAAATACTATCAACGCCTTTTATTCTCAATCCAGTAGAATCACAATTGTGATATAACTTAAAGTGGCGTGGGATGGTTTTAAGCGTGGATGCATCCACATGGCCAAGTGCCGCCTCAATCCCCAACACATGCTCTCTTACCCGTGTTTTAAATTGGTGTGTAGTCATACCTATGTAGATAAGCCCACACGGACAAGATGCATGGTATATCACATATCATGTTTGACAAGTGATGTATTTATTGATCTTAAATCTTGTACCGTCCGAATCACAAAAATCCGTACAACGGTCGATGTTGGGTCAGGCGACACAGTGACCATATGGACTGCAGCCACGCCGTCCCCCACCCACTCCATCTAAGAAGGTTTGTCGAGGTTCACCCTCATAGTGACTCCGCACCAGATGGTCTCGGAGTAAGAATACATATGTAAGAATACTTAAATATGAAATATTATATTCTTGTATATGTATCCATATGTGTGTAAATATGGAAATGTTGTTATACATGGCTATGGATTGATGTGATCTTAATGAGGATTTTTTGCTATTGAATGGTGGGTCCAGAATAATGCTATATTTCTTAGTGGTATCTCTATGTGGTATTTTCTTCGTCCTGAGGCGATGGTGGTTATAGGGTATCCCCTTTTTTTCTTATGTCAAATCATGTGATGAGAGATGGTATATAATTGGTACATATGTGTTTTAGGTGGGTACACCTCCTCAGTGTACTCTATATACATAGATATAAATATACAGTACTGCCATTTTGTTAGTTGTGAAATATTGCAGACTTTGGTTTCCGAGTATATGATCTCTGGGACCACTCTTGATACATACTGCTGCTGCCTCGCCGGTATGCGGTCGATCCGTTGCTCCGATGCGCTCATCGGCTTTCGACATCTTGCTGATGCCGACGCCGCTGTGCGCCACGGTTGCGGCGGAGGGGCCGCGTCACTCCATGGCCAGGCATGTAGCGGGGATGGCGTCCCTGACGACGGGGGCGGTACTTCCGATCGTGTGACTGGATCATGTGACGCCTCTCCATGGTGACTGGGATGCGTCTGTAGGAAGTCAGGTGATTGGCCTGTGCGCGCCGCTGGATACTTCCGGTATGGCGGTATAGCATGTGCACACTTCACTAATTGTCACGGGGTATATTAGGGTGGGTGATCAGTATGCATGAATACCCCTTGAAAAAGGTTCTTACCGAAACGTGCGTCGGGGTGACGCCAACAGCGGTTCGTTTGGTGGCCAAGTGACTATCCAGGTATATGTTTGAGCAATGCCATTCATTTGAATATGGGGTATTTTCTTTAATAACCATAATTTATAAGTATTCTGGATGTCATAATTAGATTTAAACAAATTGGGAGGATGAAATACTCTATATTTTATTGACAAATTTACATGCAACATTTATTTTTTTCATTACCTCCCCTTAATCATCTACTATACGTAGGCTCACCAATTGTGGCCGCTGTGTCACATGGTTTTTATGGTGTAACTTTTAATCCAATAGTTTTGGTCTCCAGCATTGTGTCCACATGATGTGGTCTGTTTGTGCATACATACAAATTGTTTTGATGTGGTATTTATATTTTCAATAAAGATATTTTTATGAATTTGTACGAACTCTAGTGGCCATCTTTTTTTCTCTGCTCAGCAGGGACCTCCTAGTATATTTATATGATGGTCCGTTCTGACTTAAAGTCCTGCATGCAATAACATGGGTCCATATGGATTTTATGTACTTCAACCCTGTTTATTGATTTGGTTCTTTAGCCTTTCATTTCCTGTAGATATATGTTGTTATCAAATTCAAAGTAATTGTGGGTGAGGATGAATTCTGTAAGTTTGACCACAGAATCAGCAACAATTCCTGTATTTTCTATGAAGATTTTGCAGGCATTTAATCCATCCTTGTGTGGGATATTAGAATACAAAGATTCCACATCCATGGTGGTCAGGATGGTTCCTTCTGGTAGAGGACCTATTGCTGCTAGTTTATTCAGTAGGTCTGTCATGTCCCGAATGTAGCTGGGTGTACTCTTTACCAGTCCAGAAACTTGCTCAGTAAGGGTGCCCACACATGAAATAACTGGTCTTCCTGAATTTCCAAATTTGTGGATTTTGGGGAGCATATAGAATGTCCCTATTCTTGGACTCTCTGGTATCAGGTCATTCGTCAGGCAAACAAGATACCAACTTGTTTAGTTCCTTATAGTCCTGTGTAGGGTCAGACTCCAGTTTTTTGTAGTAGCGTGTGTCCATCAGTTGTCTGTTTGCTTCCTTCATGAATATAAACTGATGGTGACCTTTAACACTTTCAGAACAGGAATGAATGTGTCGCATGGATTTGTCATTCTACATCAACTAAGGAATTTACTCCTCAGACTTGTGAGGCCATCATAACACTGGACCTAATCACAGGACAATAAAACCTTCACACTCTTTATCTATTAACTGCTAAAATATTTATAGCCAGATCTGTTTATCTCTTCCATAATAACTCTGCTTTTCATCACCTGTCTTACCTATTGCATTTTTTGTATGTCTTATTGTGTATAAATATGTGACTCTTCAGATTTTGTGGTATACTATGCCTGATGAAGAGGCCTGAGTAGTCTCGAAAGCTTGCAATTTGTTACCATCTTTTCAGTTAGCCATTAAAAGGTATCAACCATTGAGGACTCTCAAATCTAAATATTTTTACATTATACTTACAATCTTCAGCTAAACAGGAAAATCCCCTCTTTGGACGTTTAGCTTTATGGGATGGAAACAAAGGATACATCATTAGGGCTAATCTAGAAATAACACATGGCCCACCTATTATGTTAGCTGAAATATAATTAAAAGTTGTATTCCCACAAGAAAACATCCACCCCTTGGGCAATTTTACATGTTGTATATGTGAGAGAGAGATTACTGTTTTGTTGCACTTCATGTTTTTCGCTACCTCATTCTCTTGAAATTTTTATCTGAACGTGAACCGCACATGATATTATGTTCATTGTGCCTTTTGTTACCTTCTATTTTTACCTATTTTATTTTGATTACAAGTCATTTGATAACATAACTCAGCAGATGCATTATTTTGAGTCTTTATAGTTATCATGTCTTCAGTAAGGAAGTCCTCTCCAGTACAGTTTATACAAGCGTAATACAGGTTATATGTATCATTTTGGATCACATCTCCTTCAATCTCCTCATCTTGGACAAACCCCCCTATTGAGTTTGTCCACAGTTGTAAGGGAGTTGGTATAGCTACCATACAATTCTCCAGTATATTGGTAGCGGTAGCAGTTTTTGTCATACAAAAATGGCTCATGTTCATCAATTGTGCCAAGTAACTCCATAGGTTCTGTTTAATTTTACACAATGCCACATTTTCTTTGACTGGCACTTCTTCTCTTTGTTGATACTACGGTTGGGTAGAGACAGAGACCGAAAGGACCATGCCTGTAACACCGATCAGCCACCATCTCCATATTTGAATTGGACACTAAAAAGAAAGAGCAGATTTATTATTCTCTGAGATAACACCTGTCTGCTGGAATATGTTCCCATTTTTCCTGTCCTGGCTTCATCACTATTAACACATTACCTGCCCCTCTAGCAATCACCTCTGCAGGCTCTGGGGGACCTTTATCCCCAGCTTGTTTTACCCATGTTTTTGCACCATCATTTAAAGAATGACTGGAACCAAAATCTTTATCTCCTCTGACAGTTATTACTGTGGGGGCTGTTCCCTTGATCACCTTCATTTTCTGGATGGATAAAATCAACAATTGAGCTACCCTGTCTCCTTTTTGAATCAACCAGTCACTATCCCCACTATTCAGCAGGAGTACCTTAATTTCACTTTGATAGTCCTGATCTATCACTCCTCCCATCACCTGAATTCCCTTTAAGGCTAAATCTGACCTTGGAGCTATAAGACCAAAATGTTCAGGAGGCATTTGTAATCCTATAGCAGTTCTGATTGCCTTTATAACTCCTGTTCCAATCTGATTTCCTCATGGGATTGTAGATCTAATCCTGCAGCTTGTGGAGTAGCCCTATAGGGTCCTAGTGCTCCCGTCTCCAATTCCCAATAGAGAACTGTCTGTTCTGTGGTAGAAGCTTTTAAGGGCATTATCTGTAAATTGGGGGTAATCATCCTCATTAATAGTGTTTCCTGTTCTCCAATTGGCCTGTTAAGAATGTTAAGGGCTTCATTTAAATGTTTTCTCCACCCTTTGTAAGTTCCATCTCCCAATTTCTTTAATTGTTCTTTGAATAACCCATTCATCTGCTCTACCAATCCTGCAGCTTGGGGATAATATGGGATATGAAAGATTCACTCAATGTTATGTTCTGAGCAAAATTCTGCAACCTTCTTGTTCCTGAAGTGACTACCATTGTCACTCTGAATTTGTTACGGAATTCCGTAGTATAATACTATGGTTTCCATTGTTTTGATCGTACTGTTGGCATTGGCCGCTTTACACGGACAAGCCATCATGTACCCTGAGTATGTATCCACAGCCGTGCATACATACACACATCCTCCATCTTGTGGAAGGGGACCAATATAATCTACCTGCCAAATTTGTCCAGGCAATTTGCCTCGGGCTATATGGCCCCTAACCACATGGGGAATAGGTCTCTGTTGTGAATGTTGACACACTGGCCATTTCATAATTGTTTCCTTAATTACATGTAACCTGAGGGGCACTCCTCTGGTTTGTGCCCATTCATAAGTAGCTTTTTCTACAAGATGCCCACATTTCTGATGTGCCCATTGAGCCAATCCAAGTTGCTTTTCAGCTGAGTCAGGCTCCTCACTGGCATCAGCAACTGATATTTTGGAATGTTCATCCGCTATTGAATTGAAGAGTCTTTCCAGGTTATCTGAAGCACAATGGACGTCAACGTGAAATACAGTCACTTTAATTCTTTGCACAATTGCCCAAACATCTTGCCACAGTTCTTTCCCCCACACATCTTTGCTGTATATTTTCCAGCATATGGAGTGGGACAGACTTAGGTCTATATCATCAAAAGGAGTATTTGGCTCTGATCTGATGAGTGTTTATAAATGATGATGGAATAGCAACCTCTATAGGTCATGGGGAATACTAGATGAATCTCTAAATAAAAGCTACAGCAAGAGAGACACTAGAAGAAGATTTATTTGTTGATTTCTCAGTGGAGTAGACAGAAACTGTTATCTGTAATGTGTTATACATAACCATATATTGGCTTGTTAACTTGTGTTGCCCCTGAAGAGCCGCTACGACAGTTGGTGGTGAAACGCGTCGGGCATTAAGCATTTTTCATCTGAAAGGATGGTTATAGTTGAAATTGGGTACTAGGCATCTTCCTTTGAGTGGATGGTTATAGATATGTCATACTGAAATCATCTAACCAATATACTACTTGTTTAGGTATACCTAGGAGAGTATAGGCTGACCTCGGACAATATAACTACTAACAGTAGATGGGAAGCTGAACCATGATTATAACCTAGGTTATTGGTTGGGTTTTTTTTCTGTTTGATTGGTAATTAGTATACAATGTTTAGTCTGTTAGCCTGTGAGTCAGGGTTGTTTTGTTTTTTTGCACAATTGTTTGGTAGGTTTTTAACTTTATACCTTAATAAATATATAATTTTAAAATGTCTTCCCTTTAGTTTATATACTGTGATTGGTTAAGATTAATAACATTTATTGTTGTGAGCCCCTATTCTTATTTTGCCAATTAATGACCAAATTTACATGAGGGCGTCTATCTATGTGGAGGGCTCGGCCAAGAAGTCAATCACTTGTGTCTCCCTCTGACTGGGAAACCTCTCTGGGAGAAAAAGTCAACTCCTGTCGCTGTGTTTTGACCTCCTGCAACAGCAATTTTACTTCAGCGTAAAGATCCTCAAACCCCGGCGCTGTGGGTTTCACTGGGGACGAAGTCGGAGTGGGCCCTCCCGCTCTCTCCGTGTCCAACTACGCCCACGCTGTGGGGATCCAGAATCTTCCACTGTCACCTTTTTATTTTGTAAACTTCCTGATTTCTTATGAAGCCCTCGCTTTTGGTATAATTTCCACATTTCATCAGTACTAGTGATGGGCGAGCACTAAAATGCTCGAGTCGAGCAAATTGGAATGCTCGACCCGAGCAATGAGCCCAATGTAAGTCTATGAAAAATTCGAACATTTTTCAGGCGGCTCCCCCCGGAGGTCTGCAGAGGCCTAAAAATTGCCCAAATCGATGGGAACAGTGCTCAAATGACATGGGAACAGCATGGGGAAGACCCCTGAAAGCATTTCTGACTCCCAGGTCACTGCTGTGAACAACGTTGTCAGAGGTATTACGCCACTTTTACGAACTCACAATAAAACATACAAAAACTAAACCAAAATGGATTTTCCTGGGAAATATGTTAAGGAACATCCTTTACAGGGTAATGACTTGTATATAAGGCAAAATAAATAACCAAAACCAAAAATACTCCTCCACACCAGCGTTTTTGATGCCTTTTTGCATTCAACCGTGACAAATGCATTCACCGGGAGATGTAATTTTAATATTTTACAACCTTATCTGGCCATGTGGTGTGTGACACATCAGACACATCCTGTTTCATTTATGAAGGAGGCACTCTGAAAGTCACAAAGCCTATTTTTATAGGGTTATCAGGCGGCCTTTTCTATTCTTAAAGGGCCAGCAGTCAGCCCTCACCATTCTTAGAGAGCCATCAGCCGGCTGTGCTTTGTTGTTCCCATTACTAAAGAGTGGGTCTCCTATACTATTATTGCGTATGCAGTGAGTGGCAGGGCTGCACAAAATTTGGACGCACCCCAGTACCCCTTTGAAGAGACTTAGAGGAGGACCTCCTGAAAACAATGTTCCCATTATTAGAAAGTGGGTCTCCCATGCTGTTTGCCTATGCAGTGAATGCAAGGGCTGCCAAACATTGGGAGGCACTCCAATGTCCCTTGGAAGAGACGTGGAGGTTAGAGGGCCTCCTGAAAACAATGTTCCTATTAATAGGAAGTGGGTCTCCCATTGTGTTGGCCTATGCAGTGAATGCAAGGGCGCCAAAAATTTGGAGGCACTCCAATGCACCTTGGAAAAGATGTGGAGGAGGGCCTCATAAAAAAATGTTCCCATTAGAAAGGAGCGGGTCTCCTATACTTGTAATGCCCATGCACTAAGCGTATGGGCTGACAAACATTTACCCCTGGGGGGTATAAATGAACATATTGAAGACCAGAAGCAAATATCCAAAATCAGGAAGCGTATACCCATGTGTGGCTGTGAAAAGATGCATGGGAATACACCTCCCAAAAAAAGACACTGGATTTAAGTTTATGTTACGCTGCTATCATGGTGGTGTTAAGAAGTCTGGCCCAATCCAGCCCTTGTTCATTTTTATAAGAGTCAGCCTGTCAGCTTTTACAGTTGACAGGTGGATGCTCTTATCAGTTGTAATTTCACCAGCGGCACTAAAAACCCTCTCTGATAAAATGCTAGCGGCCAGGCAGGCCAGGACCTCCAAGGCGTAGAGAGTCAGTTCATTCCACGTGTCCAGCTTGGATATCCAATAATTATAAGGCACAGAGGAATCATGGAGGACATTGGTACAGTCGGCAAGGTACTCCCTCAGCATCTTCCCAAACTTTGCACTCCTTGTGAGAGTAACCCGCACCTCAGGGCCTGTGCAATGGGAGGGGCTGAGAAAACTCTCCCAGAACTTTGACAGTGTTCCCCTGCCTCTGCTGGATTGGAGTTGTGTCTCTCTCGGCTGTACTCCTTGGTTGTCCAATGAACTGTGACCTCTGCTGCCAGCGTTTTCAAAAGGGAATTTTTTTTAATAGTTCCACAACAAGGGCCTTCTGGTACTGCCCCATTTTTGTAGACCTGTCCGCCTCAGGAATAAGAGATATAATGTTTTCCTTGTAGCGTGGGTCTAGAAGTGTCATCAACCAGTAATGACTGTCACCCAAAATTTGGAGAACGCAAGGGTCACGGGAAAGGCAGCGTAACACAAACTCAGCCATGCGTGCCAGACTGCTAACAGGCAAGACTTCCGTGTCCTCACCAAGAGGATGACTGATCATGCTCTCCTCCTCCTCTTCCCTGTCCTCAGGACATCCACGCTGAACTGACGGTATGACAGTTGTGCAGGTAGTACCGTCTATAGCGCAAGAAACTAGCTCCTGTTCTTCCTCCTCCTTCTCTTGCTCATTGTCACCCAATCCCCGTTGGGATGAGATGAGGCTGGACTGTGTGTAATCATCCTGTATGGTTCCTTGCTCCATCTCATTGTGCTCCGCCTGCAATTCATCCTCTTTGCTTCTGAGCAGAGAGCGTTTCAGCAGACAGAGAAGCGGGATGGTGACGCTAATTATGGCGTCATCACCGCTCACCATCTTGGTGGAATCCTCAAAATTTTGGAGGATGGTACAGATGTCTGCTATCCATGTCCACCCCTGAGGTCTTGTGTGGAGTCTGAACTGAATACAGCCTTGTTGATGCTGGTAGTGAACAACTGCCCTCTTCTGCTAACAAATTCTTTCCAACATCTGCAGTGTAGAGTTCCAACGCGTGGAGACATCACACACCAGTCGATGAGCCGGAAGCTGCAAACGCTGCTGAAGCACGGTAAGGGCAGCGGAAGCTGTACCTTACTTTCTAAAATGGGCACACAGGCGGCGTACTTTGATGAGCAGATCCGGCAGCTCTGGGTAGGTTTTGAGAAACCGATGAACCACGAGGTTAAACACATGGGCCAGGCATGGTACATGTGTGAGCTCGCCTCACCTCAGAGCCGCCACCAGGTTCCGGCCATTGTCACACATGACCATGCCTGACTGTAGGTTCAGTAGTGTCAGACACAGATCTGCTTGCTTTTTCAGAGCTGTCCACAACTTTTCAGCATTGTGCGGTTTGCCACCTAAGCATATTAGCTTCAGCACAGCCCGCTTGGCTGAGGCAGTGCTTCCAGCTTGTGACTGATGTGGTCATTTCGGAGATTGAGGCTGAAAAGGAGGAGAAGGATGAGGTGCAGGAGCTGTAGACTGTGGGGGGCAACCCTGATTGACCTAGGGCCTGCAATCCTCGGCATCGGGAGGATGTGTTCCGTCCCAAGGTCCGACTGGGCTTCCACTATGTTAACCCAGTGTGCCGTCAGCGAGATGTACCGTCCCTAACCACAAACACTTGTACACGTGTCCCTGGTTAGGTGGACTTTCCCTGTAACTGCATTGTTGAGGGCATGGCTAATGTTGTGGGACACGTGGTTGTGTAATGCAGGGACGGCACATCAGGAGAAATAGTGGCGGCTGGGGACCGAGTACCGAGGGATGGTCGCTGCCATCAGGTCGCGGAAAGCTTCCGTCTCCACGAGCCTAGAAGGCAACATTTCGAGCGCAAGCAGTCGCAAAATGTGGAAATTTAGTAGTGTGGCCTATGGGGCGTTGTCTGCGTATTTGCGCTTGCGTTCCAAGGACTGGGGTATGGACAACTGAATGCTGCGCTGGGACAAGGACGTGCTTGCTGATGATGCTATTTGAGATTGTGCAACGACAGGTGCAGGGCAGGAGGCATCTTCGCATGCACTATGGACAGGGGATTGGCTTGCACACAAAACAGCGGAAGAAGCAGTGGTGTCACCTGCAGACACTGTTCCTGGACCCTGGGGTTCGGCCCACAAAGTCGGGTGCTTTGCTGCCATGTGCCTAATCATTCTGGCCTAATGCTGGCCTGGCAGGTGGTGTAAATGGCCTTTTTGGGGTTATCGGCAGAGTCTTTAAAAATCAATTAGACTCGAGAAGACCTAACAGTTGCACTGGCAACGTCCGTCGAGTTGGTGTTACTGGGAACTCTTTCTCGCCTTCTGTTTGCGACCACCACAGTGCATCTTCATGCCTGTTGGGGTGCTCTTCCTTCCTCCCCCTGTGTGCTGCTGTCCTCATTCTGCATGTCCTCCTGCCAGGTTGGGTTAGTTACTATATCATCCACCACCTCGTCTTCCACCTCCGCACAATGGTCCTCCTCCTGACTTTCTGGCAATTGTGTCTCATAGTCCACCTCTCGTGACACTTTCCCACCATCGCCTTCGTATGACCGTGGCTGCTCAAATATTTGGGCATTGCTAAATGCGATCTTCTCTTGCCCCGCTTCAAGTAGACCAGGCAAGAGGCCCGAATCTATAAATGGAAAAGTGAACAGCTCTTCGGAGTGTCCAAGTGTGGGATCAGTTGTCTCTGGGCACTCGGCATGGTGGGAGGAAGGGGAGGATCAGGGTGAGGAATATGCAGTCCAGACTCACGGCTACTGAGACTTGACCTGTGTGGAAGACAGGGTGGTGGTGGTGGTGGTGGCTAAGTGACTGGAAGCATTATCTGCTATCCAACCACTAACCTTTTCACACTGCTCTGTGTTCAATAGTGGTGTTCTATGGTCCCCTATTAATTGGGACAGGAAGGTCGAGCGAGAAGCAGTGGGTGTTTGTTGTGGCACAATTTCAGCTTGCCCACGGCCTCGGCCTCTGCATGCACCATCACCATCACGTCCAGTTCCCCGTCTCTTGCCACGTGCCTTGTCCATTTAAAATGGACGACAATATCTTCCACGCTCACTACAAATGGCTCAAATTGGAGCGCAATTATATGTGATCCGTGTGATGGACAAACCAGTTTTAAATAGCTGCATTTTTAGCGCTGTAATATGAAAAGGACCTGGCTGTACTCTGCAGTGCCAACAAGCAAATGACGATGAAAAATGGTGTTCTCTGGATTGCTTTTTAAGTATATAATCAGGATTAAAATAAAAATATATATATTCCTGACCCGATACCTAGGGCTATTTTCTGGAAATATCTGGAAAAGCAGCAGACAGAACTGGAATGGACCCTCTTGCTATGTGCACTGCAGTCTGCTATATACTCTGCCTGCCTGCCTAGCACTGATATCTCTGCAGCTGGATTAGTCCTCAGAAGGACTGTTAGTTGAGATGAATATGTGTCTCTAATATAGTCTGGCATACCTACACTAACTAGAAACAAGCAAATCTCTCCCTAGCTTAGCAGCAGCTCTCCCTACACTGTCTGATTCCGGAGTGACTGTGACGAGCATGGCGGCGCCAGGTCTGATATAGACCTGATGACGCTGTGCGGCCAGCCAATCACTGTAATGCCACAACCAACATGGCTGCGGCATTACAGTGTGTGGCAGACCATCCCTGCATGTTGCTTGGCGCTCTAAAGAGCACCAAACATGCAGGGAGGAGACCCGAGTTCCCGCCAAGCAACCCCCGGAAATACTCGGCGAGCGCCGAGCATCTGCGACGCTCCAGCCCTCCCTGGGATATGGGTTTACTCAGAGCCGGGTCAGTGTAGGGGTAGCGGGGGAGGCAGTCGTGGCCTGGACCGTTCCGTGCCCAGGGCCGTCACATAAAAATATTGGCCTTTCAAGTAAGAGTGATATTTCGACTACGCCACCTGCGGTTTCCGGTGATGGACACCAGCGCTGCTACAGTCCACTGAGGCTGGTGTTACGGGCTGCTAAGATGGGACAGCTCCCCACAGGCGGAGCAGGCCTCAGGGCAGTGTGAGAAGGAATGGTGGGTGCAGTGCCGCGCAGGAAATAACAGGCTGAGGCGGTGTGTGAAGTCATCCAGGGCTTTTACTCACTTTCAGATGAACTTCAGCCGCAAAAGCTTCCCTCTGCTACTCACGGCGTACTGCGACCACCGGGATGGTGGGTCCAGCACTTTCCAGGTAGATCAGGAGCACCTGTCGAGACCCCTCTGGTGTGTGTTCCTCTCCTTGGTAAGTTCTCCCACTAAGTCTTCTCCTGACTGTGTGTGGTTAGAACGAGGTGTAAGGCCGGGTCCCACTGGATAAACGCAGTGTAAGAGATACAGGTGGCGTAAGCCACTCCGTCCGTATCCCCCCTGGGATCCACTAAGCCTCCGGGCTTTTCTGACTGAGACGTGAAGTAACAAAGTCAGATATCGGGGGCCAGTCACCCCTCTTGCAGCAGGAATCCCTCTGACTAGGCCAGAATAAAGAGTACAGGTGGCCACTCCGCTCCGTCCGTATCCCCCCTGGGATCCTTTTGCCTGCTCCCCTCCAGGCCTTCTTAGGTCAGGACCTTGACCGGGTAGAGACAGTGGTTAACTCAGACCCGCTCCTCGTCTCAAGGCCAGAGAACGAGGACCGTGTATCTTCAGTCAGCTGCAGACTTTTGCTGGACTCTGGCAGAAGACCACAATCACAGACGAATACCACAATCACAGACGAATATCACAATCAAAGACCTTGAACTTAAGATGGCCGTAGATTAAATATGAAAGAATAAGTGTTTCCTAAAAGTATGTTCTCCACCCTCACCCACTACATGGTTCCCCCCATCTTTGGTTCCCCCCCCCCATCTCCTCTATCCCGGGCTGGGGCAGCACCCTGGTGCATTTAGACCCCCTACTGGACAGGAGTGGTTTAGTGTTGAGTGGTAAAGTGGGGTCCTGAGAAATGCTCCATCCTTACCTGGAAGAGGAGATACCACACTTCGAGCTGAGGTGCAGTACCCCTGTGGCGACTGAACCCTCAGGGGCGCCACACATCTCGAGCAGTGAAATGCTCGGGGGAGCACCGAGCAGTAGCGAGCATGCACGCTCATCACTAGTCAGTACCAATCCCATCAATTTCCTCTTTGGGAACCTCATCTTTCAACAAGGCAATAAACATATCCTTGCGCGATATGCGGGAGCCATTGTTATTGTTTTTAGATTCTCTACGCTGCTCTCCGGAAACAAAATTACCACTAGTCCTGGGGCCCCAATCTCCCAAATTACCCAATTGCCGAATTGCCTCTAGGGTGTTGGAGATGGTCTTCCCAGTCTGGTTTACCATTAGGGTCATCATTATATGTTTATAAGCTGGGGAGCAGCCCTGATTATGCGATTTCTGACAGACACACTAACTAGGACTGCCATGTAGTCATCATAGGTCCTTACAGAAATAGCATTTTTTCATGACCTCTTCCTTCAACCTATGGGAACAATCTTTTAATGTAAACCATGGCTTCTTATTAGGGGGCCAATCTGCTTCAGATGGATTTTTAGGCTGTAATGCCATAGCCACAACATCCAGTATACTGCAAGTCGAATGTTGCAACCGAATCCGCAGTGTACAGAACGCTTCCTTCACTACAGGATCATGACTTAGTTGCACAAACTTGGGACCATCTACTGTATCCACTTGTACTCCATGGGCCCCTATCTCCCACAGTCTTACCTCCCAAGTAATCAATGATTCATTGGCTTTTTGAGAAAAACAATCATGAAGATCATTAAGTTCTTGCTGACTATAATCCTCCAACACATCTCTCTGTTGTGCACCTACAGGGGTATCTATGATCCGCCTGCGATGTATGGGATGTGCTTTTACTGAGTCAGTGGGGGAATTAACCTCTCTTTCCGCATTAAAGCACTCATCCTTCTGATCAGAATCAGTGGAATCCCACTTCTACACGTAATTTCAGTTATATACATTACTTTCCTATAAAGCTTGTTGTGTGTATATGTGTCACCCCAGGTCTGGATGCCACAAATATTAAAGGCTGTGTCTGAGAGCAGGAGGGAGGTTCCCTGGTTAGGGACAATTAGCATACAGCACCTCCTGTCCTAGGCCAGTAGGGGGAGCTGGCTGCCCCTATAAAAGCTGGAACTGGGGGTAGGGTTAGAGAGAACTGGACGACCTAGCTCAGGACTGAGACTAGTCCCAGAGAAGAAGGGACAGTTCAGCTGTAGCTGAGGAGTCCGTGAGGCAGAGGAGAAACTGCAAGCCAGGGACAGAGGCGATGAGAGCCGCTCCTGGCTGAGAGAATCACACAACCGGACATTGGAGTCCGAAGCTGTCAGGGTTGTAAGCCCAGCAGCAGAGAACCAACTCGCAAGGGATTGCAGGTCCCTTGGCCTAAGAAGCCTGGAGGCTCCGCCACACAGAGGGACCAGTACAGCGAGGAGAAAGCAAAAGGTACCCAAGGCCCGAGTCGCAAGCCATACAGGCGAGAAGTACACGGCCAGCTCAGGGACGTGGGCTATTACACCACAAAGAGGGGGCTAGTCAGAAAGAGCATAGAGAGAACGGTAGGCCTACACACTCACCCTGACCAGTGGGGCTCGCCCGAATGCTCTCAGACACCCAGGCCCATTCCTAACCTGTACTACTGTTGGGTCATTAATAACACCTACAATAAAGACCCTGGACTGTTTGAAGCGGACTCTGAACTCTTACTATTGTGGCCTGCACTATCACCCCCAGCATTCACCTACACTGCCCTGAGGCTACACTCTTCCCGTGGGGAGTTATCCTACCCCTGTGCTGCACACCAACACCAGCCTCAGCGGTCTGCCTTGCAGCGGCGGTTATCCCTGACCGCAATCCACGGGTGGTGTAGTCGGACATTCACAAATCTATAAATAGACTGCCACAACATTTGGTCTGACCATCCTGAGCCACGGAATCGGGTTGCCACTACTACCCCCAGCGTCGTACAGAAGCCCGGTTCCGGGTATCCCACAGCCCAGGGGGTGAGTCAGCTTTTTGGCGTAGTCGGCAGGATTGTGACCAACCCGCCACAAACGGGTATTGTGTGCCTGAAAAAGACTTTATACATACCTGGGTGAAGTTTCCCGCCATTCGGGCCATTTCCCGCCATCCGTTGCAGTTTCCCGCCATCGGGCGCCATCTTCGGGACGCCGCGCGGGAAGAAGAGGGGCATGGACGTCAAAAATGCGCAAGACCTATAGCCCCGCCCTACGCTGAGACGCTGCGCAAGGTCCTGGAAAGAGATCCAGCGGACGCCGGCGTCATCACCGTGCGACGCAAGGTCCTCGCCCAGAGCATCGCGAGCGGAGCCACGGCGTACAGAAGAGGATCGCCGGAAGGTAGGCCACGGTTAACTAGGGGGGAGGAAGATGTCGGACGCGGAGGGACCCTCTACCACCAGCGTAGCTGCTGCAGCTTGTGATGCCGTTTTCCATGCCCTATATCCCCGGAGCAGCCTGGCTGCCACAGTATGCCGGCGAGTCGCATACCTTGGGTGACTTTAAAGAAAGACTGTATAGCCTGTTTAAAGTTTATCCCCTGACAGAAGAACAGAAAGTAAGCATACTGATAGGGCAGTTAACTGGTGCGGCCCAGCGGGAGGTAAAGTCTTGCACAGCTGAGGAGAAAAGGACTGTAAGGGGGGTTCTGACCCATCTACGGGACACCTTTGATACCCGTACCTCAGCAGAAATCAAAATGTGGTTCTATGGATGTAAGCAGCGAGCTCAAGATAGCATCAGAGATTATGGCCTAAATTTACAGGAAGCCTTGGGAGCAATCAAGCAAGCTGACCCTGGCAGCGTGCAGGATACAGATAAATTATTGACTGAGCAGTTCATAGAAGGTCTGCTGTCCAGCGCCCACAGAACCCAGCTGCGCCTCATGGCCCTACAGAACCCCGATTTGACTTTTGCACAGTTCAAAGATAGGGCCATCCGGGTGCTCCGAGAACCCGCACCAGGTGGCGCTGTAGTTTCCCGGCGCCCTGCCATCACTTACCACCAGGGGGCGGCGCCCTACCCCGCAGACCTTGTGGGGGCTGATGTGCAGGCTCTAAACCCATCCCCGCCAGCAAACCTGCACCACCAGGTCCAAGAACTAACAAAGAGTGTTGCTGCATTGACCAGGACCGTACAGTCATTACAGATGGACTCGTCAGGACCAATCAAGCTGGCTTCAAGTCCGGAGGATGTCCAGTGGCGTCGACAGAGGAGGATCCTGTCGTTCAGAGGGAGGCCCACCGACTGTTACACTGAGGATGGACAGCCGATTTGCCGCCGTTGCAGCCAGCCGGGACACGTAGCCAGGTACTGTACTTTAAATGGGTCTGACCTGGGGCAGAGGGCCAACCCCCAGGCATAAGGTCATTAGGCCCGTCTAATTGGCGTGATGAATACATGGGGGGGGACGCACAGTTTTACCCATAGTGCTGGACGGTATCCCCATGAGTGTACCGCTGGATACCGGGTCACAAGTAACTACCATCCCCTATGTACTTTTTAAGCAGTATTGGAGTGACACTGACATAACCCACTACCCAGACAATGACTTGAGCATCATCGCCAGCAATGGCCAGCCCGTGCCGCAGGTGGGGTTCAGAGAGATGACCGTTAAGATTGGTAAAGTTGAACTGCCGGCACAGGGAGTGATCATTGTGGACATTGATCGTCGAGAAAGTCACCCTAAAATAACCTTGGGTACTAACGTGATTGAAAATTGTCTCTTTCAGAAGTAATTGTAATTTTGCAGCAGGTGGCGATGAATGTGAGCTCCAGCCAACAGAGGGTCCTCCAGAAGGAGATAAGAGCCCTGATGAGACAGCAACAGGTAGAACTGTCTGGTGGTGAGATCGGTAGTGTGAGGATGAGCGACCCGTTCCCCATTGCCATGCCTCCCAAAAGTGAAATGATGATCTGGTGTCGGACTGCAATCGGGTTAAGAGGGAAAGACTACCAAGCCATGGTAGAACCAGTGTACTCAGACAGCAGGCCCACCATTTTGACAGCCTGGGGGGTGGTTGATGTCCGCCATGGAAGGGTGCCCGTCCGGATCTTAAACATCGGGGAAAGGGAAGTACACTTGCCCCGGTACGCTACACTTGCCAAATTGTATACTGTTGAACACAATGCTGTCAGGGCCGTGGAACCCTTGCCTCCATCTCCCCAGGCGGAAGGTAATGGCTCCCAGAAACACAAGGAGGACTGGTGCCAGAAACTCCACGTGGGTGCTGACTCCACAGCCCTTGCACCAAAAACAAGGAGTCTACCGGGTGGTTCAGGAGTACAAGAGAATCTTTAGTAAGCACCCGCTAGACTTCGGCAGAGTGAAAGGGGTAGAACACCACATCCCCACGGGGAGCCACCCACCAATAAAAGAGAGATACAGACCTGTACCCCCCGCACACTATCAGAACGCAAAGGGCATGCTGAGAGAAATTAAAGAATCCGGGGTCATTAGAGACAGCTGTAACCCCTGGGCAGCCCACTTGGTTCTGGTAAAAAAAGAGAAAGACGGTACCATGAGAATGTGCGTGGACTATAGACAAGTCAATCGTATCACCCATAAAGACGCATACCCGAGGCCTAGAATAGAGGAGTCTTTGGCCGCACTATAATCAGCTAATTTCTTCTCTACGTAGGACCTTACTAGCGGGTACTGGCAGGTTCCTGTGGCAGAGGCTGACAAGGAGAATGCCGCCTTCACCACCCCGATGGGATTAAGTGAATTCAACTGTATGCCATTCAGGCTCTGCAATGCACCCGGGACCTTCCAGAGGCTGATGGAATGCTGTCTAGGGCACCAAAACTTTGAGACGGTCCTACTCTACCTGGATGACGTGATTGTCTATTCGAAGACTTACGAGGACCATCTAAAGCACCTGGCTGAGGTGTTTGAGGCCATGGCAGGCTTTGGCATGAAAGTGAAACCCTCCAAGTGCCATCTGTTAAAGCCGAAGGTACAGTACCTAGGACACGTGGTGAGTGCAGAGGGAGTAGCCGCCGACCCTGACAAGGTTACAGTAATCCAGAGCTGGCCAAGCCCCTCTAACATCAAAGAAGTGAGGCAATTCCTCGGGTTGGTAGGCTACTACCGAAGGTTCATCCCCGGGTTCACAAAGATGGCAGCTCCAATGCAGGACCTCCTGATAGGTCAGTCTAAATCCAGAAGTCACAAGCCACCCTTCAAGTGGGACAAGCCGGAAGAGGAGTCCTTCCGCCAGTTGAAGATGGCCCTCACGGGGGATGAGATCCTGGCCTACCCAGATTATGACCAGCCTTTTATCCTCCACACAGACGACAGTAATGTGGGGCTGGGAGCCGTACTGTCACAGAACCAACAGGGCAGAGAAAGGGTGATCGCGTACGCCAGTCGGAAGCTGAGGCCCACTGAAAGAAACCCGGAGAATTACAGCTCCTTCAAGCTAGAATTCTTGGCAGTGGTGTGGGCCGTCACAGAATGGTTTAAACATTACCTGGCCTCCGCAAAGTTCACCGTGTACACGGACAACAACCCGTTGACACACCTGGACAATGCAAGACTTGGTGCCCTGGAACAGCAGTGGATGGCCCGGCTATCGAACTATGACTTCACAATCAAATACCGGGCAGGCAGGACCAACGCCAACGCAGATGCCCTATCGAGAATGCCCCACCTACCCGAAGGGGAAGAAGACTCGGAGGAGCTGGAGGAAGTAGAGCTCCCTGCGTTCCACCGGTATGGGGCCACTCAGTATTCTCACCGGGTAAGAGACAAAGACCTAACCACCGTCATGTTCAACTCCTTACCCCACCACGGCTGGGCTGAAACGCAAGATAGTGACCCTGCAATTCGCCTGGTGAAAGACCTGTTGACCCAGGCAGGCGCTAGCCCTGGCCCGGACGCTCTAGAGGAAGCCAAGCAGTTATGGAAGAAAAAAAGCAGGCTATTCCTCTACAAAGGTAAACTGTGCAGAAGGCTTGTCAACCACCGGACGCACGAGCTGACCTGGCAGGTAGTGGTCCCGAGACTAGATGCAGCAATGGTCCTGGAGGCCTACCATAACAGAGCAGGACACTTCGGGTTGGAAGAAACTGGAGTTCCTACTGAGAGAGCGGTTCTACTGGGTCGGTATGAGAGGGGCCATAGAGAAGTGGTGCAGGGACTGCGGCCCATGTAACCTCAGAAGGAAGGACTTACCAGCCAGAAGACACCCTTGAGGCCCATTGTCACCAGGCAGCCTCTTGAGCTGGTAGCTCTGGACCCTGTGAAATTGGCTCCAAGCCGGTCGGGCTACGTCTATGCCCTGACAATAGTGGACCACTATTCCCGGTTCCTGGTGGTGGTTCCCGTTAAAGACTTGACAGCCCAAACAGCGGCCAGAGCCTTCCAACAACACTTCTGCCGTCCACACGGGTATCCGGAACAGGTCTTGACAGATCAAGGTCCAGCGTTCGAGGCGGAAATCTTCCAGGAGTTCTGCAACCTCTACGACTGTAAGAAGATTCGGACAACGCCTGGTTTCAGAGTCAGGAGGGAATTTTTCCTCACGTGAAGATTGGCTAAATCATTTGGGGTTTTTGCCCTCCTCTGGATCAACTTTAGCAATTACAGAACTTACAGGTCGAACTTGATGGGCGCAAGTCTTTATTCGGCTTTACTAACTATGTAACCGGCAAACAAACGGGCTGTGTGAGAAAATTAATAATATTGTCATTGATCTCCTCAAAACGTTGCCCCTAGAGGAACGCAGCCTGTGGCCGGAAAAACTGCCGGACCTGATAGACTTATACAACCATATCCCGGTGAATGCTACCAATTGCACCCCGGCTTACCTGATGCGAACAAGACCAGGTAAGCTGCCGATAGACCTGGAGATGGGAGTCCTGACACCCGAGGACACCTCCCCCAGACGCGTACTGGGATACGGAACGGCGGCTGCAGTACAAGAAGGTACAGGAGAGTGTGGAGAGGAATCTGGCTCAAGCGAGAGAAAAGCAAGAGAGCCCTTGCTGGTCCCCTGAAACCTGGCGAGCAGGTCCTGAAGCGGAAGAGAAAGCTTCACAAGCTGGATGACCAGTGGGAGAGAGACCCGTAAACAGTACTGCCGTCCAACCACGACAACTCGAAGGTATGTGTAATTACCAAGGATGGAGGAGAAACCACTAGCACTGTCTCCAGAGACCACCTAAAACGGAGCCCCGAGCAACTACAGAGTGCAGGAGAAGATCGAGATGACCTTGAACTCGCAGAGGACAAAGAAGAAATGATCAACACAGTTCTTGGAGAGTATCCTGGACTCTGATAAACGATGCAATAGTGGTACCCGTCCTACACTTCCTTCAGCCAACCCAGCAGGAGCCTACAGCAGAGCAGGAAGAACAAGAGGAACAAGCAGCCCCGGAGGCAGAAGAACCCATGCCAGCAGCCCAGGAGAGTCAACCCTCTGCTGACAGTGATCCTGCCATGCCTGCGGTAAGCCAAAGGACCTGCAGACAGCTGCCTGCCCTGCCTGTAAACCCAGCTAGTAGCTGTACCCTAAATGCTAGTGGGGAAAGCCAGGTTAGACCACCACCAGACAGTGGGTTACGCAGGTCAACCCGGATTACTAGGGGTCAAATACCAGCTCGCTGAAAGATCTAAATGTAAAGTATGTAGTTAATGTGTTATACTTGTTACCTGGTTACTAATACTGTTTTCCCAGTTTTCCTAGATACAATGGACTGACAGGTTATGGACGGTGAATAACCGGAACTACCACGTAGATAGTTGCACCTGGTGCCCTCTTGTGAAGATTGCCACAGAAGAAAAACCTGTCCGGCGTGGCCTCCTTGTGGTCCAAAGTAGTTAGCTTTTACCTTGCCGCCATGCCCAAGGCCAGGAACTTGGGGTTTATGGAGACAGGTCCCCACACTGTGGAAAACTTCACCTTGTTGGGTGATATGGACACCCGGTCACGGAAGCGCCGTGGCCTTAAGGACAAAATGTACTTGTAAATATGTTATGTTGTCATTTATACCCTGTATTTGTGTTTCCTGTTTAGTCCGGAGTACTAAATTTTACTAGGGGGGAATGTGTCACCCCAGGTCTGGATGCCACAAATATTAAAGGCTGTGTCTGAGAGCAGGAGGGAGGTTCCCTGGTTAGGGACAATTAGCATACAGCACCTCCTGTCCCAGGCCAGTAGGGTGAGCTGGCTGCCCCTATAAAAGCTGGAACTGGGGGCAGGGTTAGAGAGAACTGGACGACCTAGCTCAGGACTGAGACTAGTCCCAGAGAAGGAGGGACAGTTCAGCTGTAGCTGAGGAGTCCGTGAGGCAGAGGAGAAACTGCAAGCCAGGGACAGAGGCGACGAGAGTCGGTCCTGGCTGAGAGAATCACACAACCGGACATTGGGGTCCGAGGCTGTCAGGGTTGTAAGCCCAGCAGCAGAGAACCAACTCGAAAGGGATTGCAGGTCCCTTGGCCTAAGAAGCCTGGAGGCTCCGCCACACAGAGGGACCAGTACAGCGAGGAGAAAGCAAAAGGTACCCAAGGCCCGAGTCGCAAGCCATACAGGCGAGAAGTACACGGCCAGCTCAGGGACGTGGGCTATTACACCACGAAGAGGGGGATAGTCAGAAAGAGCATAGAGAGAACGGTAGGCCTACACACTCGCCCTGACCAGTGGGGCTCGCCCGAATGCTCTCAGACACCCAGGCCCATTCCTAACCTGTACTACTGTTGGGTCATTAATAACACCTACAATAAAGACCCTGGACTGTTTGAAGCGGACTCTGAACTCTTACTATTGCGGCCTGCACTATCACCCCCAGCATTCACCTACACTGCCCTGAGGCTACACTCTTCCCGTGGGGAGTTATCCTACCCATGTGCTGCACATCAACACCAGCCTCAGCTGTCTGCCTTGCAGCGGCGGTTACCCTGACCACAATCCACGGGTGGCGTAGTCGGACATTCACAAATCTATAAATAGACTGCCACAACATTTGGTCTGACCACCCTGAGCCACGGGATCGGGTTGCCACTATTACCCCCAACATCGTACAGAAGCCCGGTTCCGGGTGCCCCACAGCCCAGGGGGTGAGTCATATACATATATAGTTCTCCTGCTCTCTTGTCCCCTTTCTCTCTATGACCAGTGATAGACTATTTTTATATCACATTTAGGCATCCATTTAATGTATACGCTGGGACATATAAGATAAACCGATACCTCTGACGGATGATGCACACTTTTAATGTTTCTTTTATGACTCTAAAACTATAAATCTGTTACACAGCTCCTTCCCGATCAAATAATGTGAACAGCTCCATTCCTCCCTCTGTGTATACATTGTGTAATGTGAATGTATTGTGCTCTGTGAACTGTATATGGGCTACAGAGAATGATACTTGCCACACGATGACCAGTAAAGGATGATGGAATCCTGTAAATCCTGCAAAAATGAAAAAAGGGGAAATGGGGGAGGGTACAAATGGGAGGAAAAGGAAAAAATGACAAAACATTGTGCCTTTATGGCTAAAAACTCTCCGGATGCTCCTTGTAGACAAGTCGCTGTGCTCGCTCTCTCATTGCAGGTGCCAGGAATGACCAGTAACTGCCAATCACATGACCTCCTCACTGCAGCCAGAACATTTCTATTACATTTGAAACTTTCAAGTAAAGATTTAGCCCTGATTCATCAAGACTGGCAGTTCTCATATCGGAATGTGGTGGTTTCTGGTCCCTTAGTCTGACATTTATTTTCTAAACACTGTGTATTCATGAGCTCCTGAGTATTTTGGGGGGGGGGGGCATTCAGTATTATGGGTACCACATAGTCCTCCATACAGTATAATGTTCCCCATATAGTGCTCCATACAGTATTACGGGCAACACATAGTCCTCCATACAGTATTATGGACCCCATATAGTCCTCCATACAGTATTATTGGCACCACATAATCCTTGGAACAGTATAATGGGCCCCATATAGTGGTTCATACAGTATAATGGGCACCATTTAGTGCTCCATACAGTATTAAGGGCACCATATAGTGCTCCATACAGTATTATGGGCCCCATGTAGTCCTCTATACATATAAAATAAATAAACAAATACTCACCTCTCCCTTATCCCTCGCAGCTCCAGCCCCTGCACTGCTCAGCACAGAGGGCGTGCTGTAGTGATGTCATCGCGCCTTCTACACTGAGACATCACAGAGTTCAGATGGAGAGGGGGAATGATGGGAGAGGGAGCAACAGCTGATGGCTCCCTTTCCTATTGTTGTTTTCAACTGTATCGGCATCCATGATATGGATACACACGTTCCATTAATTTGGGGCAAAAGCAGAAATTGTTTTTAATTGGTTTTTCACCTTTTCAGCAACAAGCAAAACAGTGAGAGTAACACCAACCAATATTGAGATATGTTCTCACTATAGATTAGATACTAGACAGCAATTAAAGTGAGAATCTAAAACATAACTTTTAATATTTAATAGTTAAGAACAATAAACAGATAATGCCACCCATAAAAAGAGAGATGGATCTCAATGCTGGAATGATTATTACCATTAACACAGTCAGGGGACCATCTCTATATTAAATATGTGTAAAAATACATAAAGAGCTTGTACTCTATCTTCAGGTGTGAAGACCAGGCTCTGGATAGAATCTGTAGAGGGAAGAGGGTGTATACGGGGGACACAGTAAGTCGCCCTCCCCTGAAACACCAATTTTTAACAGATCCAGATATACATCAATTAAACTAGGGGAAAATCTCTGTTCTTCCCTTTATTCCATGGATTAAGCATTTATTTCTATCTCCAGGAATCCAGACACTTAAATGAAAAACAGAGATTTCTCAAAACACAAGTATGAGGTCTGAGTGCAGATCCTACATATTTATAATAATTCATACATGATTGTGTCAACAAAATGTCAAAGGGAAAGTGCAGGGCCTCCATACAGGGCTGGCTGTGGTCTGCCCTTGTCAGAGCGGGAGCTTTGTGGGGATAGTTTAAGCTTGAGCCTAAAGGGACTAATAGGGCCAGCTTATACAACTACTTGGTCCAGAAGGAACTCCCCAGACAGCAACTTTCATCCCGGAGAAACAAAGAATGGGTGAGAGAATTCCATTTTGTTGACACAATCATGTATGATGAGTATTACTGTGTATCTACACAATGTTACTTTACTGTGTCCTGTTTGCTTTTTACACCTTCCACCATGTATTCTAGTTTCAATTTATGCGAGCCCCCCCCCATAATCCCAGGCGTGGGGAGCAGTGAATATTCTGGCAGCTGATGTCGGCATGTGAGGGCCGCTGCGCCGTTTATACACTGAAGTAAGTTGCCAGCCTCAGAAGATGGTGCCGCACCGTGTAGGAGCAAAGGGAAGGTGAGCAGAATGGTTTATTTTTTTTAAGTATGCGGCATGATGGGGATCATATATACTAGAAATGGCGACATATATACAAAGATAGAGGGCCACATATACAAGGATGGAGATCATATATACCAGAATGGGAGTGCCATATACACCAGGATGGGAGGGCCAAATACCAGGTTGGGGAGGACATATATACCAGGAAGGAGGGCCACATATACCAGTATTTTAGATCATATATACCAGGATGGAAGGGCCATAAATACCAGGACGAGAGGGCCATATATACCAGGATGAGAGGGCTATATATACCAGGATTGGATGACCATATATACTAGGATGGGAGGGCCATATATACAAGTATAGGGGGAACATATATAACAGGATGGGGGGGATATATATACCAGGATGGGAGGGCATATACAGATGAAACCAGAAGTTTACATGCATTATATAAAAAGACACATATACATGTTTTTCTCAATATCTAACATGACATCAGGATAAACCTTTCACGTTCAATTAGGATTACCATCATTTTTAATATTTGCAAAATGCCAGAATAATGAGAGAGAGAATGTTTTAAAGCATTTTTATTACTTACTGCAAAGTCAAAAGTTTACATACTGTACATTTCATTAGTATTTGGTACCATTGCCCTTAAACTGAATGACTTGGGTCAATCGTTTCTCACAAGCTTCTCACAATAGTTGGTCGGAATTTGGGCCCATTCCTCCTGACAAAACTTGTGTAACTGATCCAGGTTTGTAGGTCGCCTTGCTCGCACCTTCGTTTTCAGCTTTGCTCATAAATTTTCTATAGGATTGAGATCAGGGCTTTGTAATGGTCACTCCAAAACATTGACTTTGATATCCTTAAGCCACTTTGTTACCATTTTGTCAGTATGCGTCGGGTCATTGTCCAATTGGAAGACCAATTTATGCCAAAGCTTTAACTTCCTGGCTGATGTCTTAAGATGTTGCTTCAGTATTGCCACATAATCTTCTTTTCTCATGATGCCATCTATTTTGTGAAGTGCACCAGTCCCTCCTGCAGCAAAACAACCGCACAACATGATGCTGCCACCCACGTGTTTCACATTTGGGATGGTATTTTTAGGCTTCCAAGCTTCTCCCTTTTTCCTTCAAACGTAATGATGGTCATTATGACCACAGGACATGTATCCAAAAATTAAGGTCTTTGCTCCTGTGCGTTGCAAACATTAATCTGGCTTTTTATGTTTCTTTTGGAGTAATGGCTTCTTCCTGGCAGAGTGGCCTTTCAGCCCATATTGATACAGTACTCGTTTCACTGTGGATATTGACACAATCTTACCAGCTTCCACCATCATCTTCATAAGGTCTTTTGTTTTTGTCCTTGGGTTGATATGCACATGTTGGACTAAAGCATGTTCATCTCTGGGACACAGAACCGTTTCCTTCCTGAGTGGTATGATGGCTGGACATTCCCATTTTGTTTGTACTTGCATATAATTGTTTGCACAGATGAATGAGGCACCTTCAGGTATCTTGAAATTGTACTCAAGGATGAGCCAGACTTGTGCAAGTCCACAATTCTCTTCCTGATATCTTGGCTAATTTCTTTAGATATTTCCATGATGCTATACAAAGAAGCAGTGCGTTTCAGGTGTGCATTAAAGTACATCCACAGGTGTGTCTCTAATTAACTCAGATGTTGCCAAAAAAATAGAAGCTTACAAACACATGACATCATCATATGGGCAGTCCAGAATTGTTTAAAGGCATAGTAATCTTAGTGTATGTAAACTTCTGGTTTCAACTGTTTACCAGGATGGGTGACATATAACAAAATTGAGGGACATACAGTTATATATTTGGACAGAGACAACATTTTTCTAATTTTGGTTCTAGACATTACCACAATGAATTTTAAACAAAACAATTCAGATGCAGTTGAAGTTCAGACTGTCAGCTTTCATTTGAGGGTATCCACATTAAAATTGGATGAAGGGTTTAGGAGTTTCAGCTCCTTAACATGTGCCACCCTGTTTTTAAAGGGACCAAAAGTAATTGGACAGATGAAATAATTGTAAATAAAATGTTCATTTCTAGTACTTGGTTGAAAACCCTTTGTTGGCAATGACTGCCTGAAGTCTTGAACTCATGGACATCACCAGATGCTGTGTTTCCTCCTTTTTGATGCTCTACCAGGCCTTCACTGCGGTGGTTTTCAGTTGCTGTTTGTTTGTGGGCCTTTCTGTCTGAAGTTTAGTCTTTAACAAGTGAAATGCATGCTCAATTGGGTTGAGATCAGGTGATTGACTTGGCCATTCAAGAATATTCCACTTCCTTGCTTTAATAAACTCCTGGGTTGCTTTGGGTCATTGTCCATCTGTAGTATGAAACGACGACCAATCAGTTTGGCTGCATTTGGCTGGATCTGAGCACACAGTATGGCTCTGAATACATCAGAATTCATTCAGCTGCTTCTGTCCTGTGTCGCATCATAAATAAACACTAGTGACCCAGTGCCACTAGCAGCCATGCATGCCCAAGCCATCACACTGTCTCCGCCGTGTTTTACAGATGATGTGGTATGCTTTGGATCATGAGCTGTACCACGCCTTCGCCATACTTTTCTCTTTCCATCATTCTGGTAGAGGTTGATCTTGGTTTCATCTGTCCAAAGAATGTTCTTCCAGAACGGTGCTGGCTTTTTTAGATGTTTTTTTAGCAAAGTCCAGTCTAGCCTTTTTATTCTTGATGCTTATGAGTGGCTTGTACCGTGCAGTGAACCTCTGTATTTACTTTCATGCAGTCTTCTCTTTATGGTAGATTTGGATATTGATACGCCTACCTCCTGGAGAGTGTTGTTCACTTGGTTGGCTGTTGTGAAGGGGTTTCTCTTCACCATGGAGATTATTCTGCGATCATCCACCACTGTTGTCTTCCGTGGGCGCCCAGGTCTTTTTGCATTGATGAGTTCACCAGAGCTTTCTTTCTTTCTCAGGATGTACCAAACTGTAGATTTTGCCACTCCTAATATTGTAGCAATTTCTCGGATGGGTTTTTCTGTTTTTTGCAGCTTAAGGATGGCTTGTTTCACCTGCATGGAGAGCTCCTTTGACCGCATGTTTACTTCACAGAAAAACCTTCCAAATGCAAGCACCACACCTCAAATCAACTCCAGGCCTTTTATCTGCTTAATTGAGAATGACATAACGAAAGGATTGCCCACACCTGTCCATGAAATAACCTTGGAGTCAATTGTCCAATTACTTTTGGTCCCTTTAAAAACAGGGTGGCACATGTTAAGGAGCTGAAACTCCTAAACCCTTCATCCAATTTTAATGTGGATACCCTCAAATGAAAGCTGAAAGTCTGAACTTCAAATGCATCTAAATTGTTTTGTTTAAAATTCATTGTGGTAATGTCTAGAACCAAAATTAGAAAAATGTTGTCTCTGTCCAAATATATATGGACCTAACTATATACATAATGAGGAGGAGGAGGAGTTAAGGAGCTGGTTGTTAGAGCTCTCCTGTTAGTTTTTTTTTAGTTTGCTGGTCACATGACCATTTTTGCCTATTTTATCCGGCTCCGCCCTCCTGGCCTTGCTGGACTTCATTGTATTTACTACTCTTGAGCTAGCTTGGTGCTCTGTTGCCGTTCTCTGTTAGTTTTGCTAGGTCTTCTGACCTCTATGCTTTTTGTTGTGGTTTTGTCTTTGACTGCTACTATTTCTGCTAGGAGGTGTCCAACTTATCCCAGTCCCTAGTTCTTGTAGGGATCCCTCCCTCACATCTATAGGTCTTCGTACAGACTAGCCGAGGACTTTAGCGGGTCTGATCGCAGGATCAGGTTCCCCGTTACATCGTAGGGATCTAGTTTAGTTTTATTGTAGGGACAGATATCCTGTCTTTCCTTAGTCCCTGTAGCTGATCATAACACTGGTTGCCTGAGCTACAGACGGTACTACCCACACCACCTTCATCCAATCAGTACAGTGAGGATGGCCTGAAGAGGAGGAGTAGAGGAAGGACGAGGTGGAGAAGATGGACAGGTGTCCTCTTGGTGGGGACAGAAGTCTTGGCTGTTGGCAGTCTAACACACATGGCTGAGTTTATGTTCCACTGCATTTCCTGCGACCCTCACGTTATATGCATTTTGGCCAACACTAATTACTGGTTGGTCACCCTTCTAGACCTACGCTACAATGAGAACTTTCCATCTCTCCTTCCCGTGGCGGAGAGGTCTAATAAAATGTTGCAGTACTCGAAGGCCCTAGTTGAGGAATTATTAAAAAAAAAATTCCATCTGACAACGCAGGCAGCAGAGGTCACAGTTCCTTAGACAACAAAGGAGTACTGACGATTGAGACACACACCAGATGGAGCAGAGGCAGGGGAACACTAAAAAAGGTCTGGGACAGTTTTCTCAAACCCTCCCAGCGCCCAGGCCCTGATGTCTGGTGTACTCTGACAAGGAGGGAAAAGTTTTGGAAGATGCTGAGTACCTTGCTGACTGTACCAGCGTCCTTCATGATTCCTCTGTGCCTTACAACTATTGGGTATCCAAGCTGGACACATGGCATGTACTGTCTCTCTACACCTTGGATGTCCTGACCTGCCCTGCTGCTAGCGTTTTGTCAGAGCGGGTTTTTAGTGCCGCCGGGAAAATTATAACTGATAGGCACATCCGCCTCTCATCTGAAAATGCTGACAGGTTGACCTTTTTATGTCCTCCTCCTCCTTCTCCTCCACCACCATATCAACAGGGTGATCATGCTACCCTTACTATAAATCTTTTAAGGGTGTTTATAATACCCGCATTGAGAATTTTGAGAGGCCTATCGCTAACATTTTCTGATATAAATGTATACCCCCTCCGGGGGTAAGGCTGTGTGCCCACGTAGCGTTTTTCAAGCGTATATGCTGCGGAATTTCCGCAGCGTAAACGCTTGAAAAACGCATGTATATCCGCACCCCATGGTCCCCAATGGCATTCCGCAATGTCAATGCCCATGCTGCGGATTTTTCCGCAGCGTATATGCTGCGGTCAAAAATCCGCAGCATGTTCATTAATTTTGCGGAAGCACAGCGGAATCAATGTGCGGATGGTACCCAAGTCTGGATGAGAGGAGACTCTCATCCAGACCTGGGTACCAAAGAACCTGTAAAAAAAAAAGAATAAAATAAAGTTTATACTTATCTTCTGATGTTTTCCCTCCGTCGCGCTGTTGTCTGAAGGACCTGCCACGTCATTGAGTCATGTGACCCACCACATGACACAATGACGTCACCGCAGGTCCTGCACACAACAGCGTGAGCCGCTCAAGCCTCCGGACGGGGCAGAGAATGCATCAGAAGGTGAGTATAAAGTTTATTTTTTACCATTCTGAACAAGTTGTCAAGCACTTTTCCAAGTGATGCTTGGAGAAGTGCTTGATAACCCGCATGCGGAAATGCATGCAAAGACGCCTCACAAACGCTTCTACCTGGCGGGAAAACCGCATGTAATATCCGCATGCGATTTTCCCGCCAGGGAGAAGCGTAAAAAATATGCTTCAGGTCCGAAACGTGGGCACATAGCCTAAATGTTTTCCAGCCCATGCACTTAGTGCATGCGCATTATCAGTCTAGGATACCCACTCATTAATAATGGGAAAAAAAGGTTTTCTGAGTCCCTCCACTACGTCTCTTCAAAGAGGTATTGGAGTGCCTCCTTCTAATTTTTGGCAGTCCTTAAAGCGCATGCATTACCAGTCTAGGACACCCACTCCTTATTAATAGTAAAAAATGCTTTTCTGAGGCTCCATCTTCTTGTTGAGGGAGCATTTTTGGAAACCAAAAGAGCCGGATTCTATTAGTATATGATCCAGTGCCTTGTTGTGGGCTGTCAGGTGGTCGTCACATTGGGAGTTCTCACACTGCATACAGGATGTCACAGCCAGGACAGGAGACTTTGTACAGTAAGTATAGAAGATCCTGGTCTCCTCCATATTAGGCTGAGTAGATACGAAATGCTCCACTATATTCCCCAGCAGGGTTGATGAAATAACAGTCCTTGGTGCTGCTACGTTAAACTAATAGCTTTTTTCAGGGCTAATTCAAATAGATTATATTCTCTAATAATACCGTTCTTATCTGTAGTTCATGTAGTTTGAGCTGTCGCAGTAGGGATAGCTATTACAGGCATCTAGTCAAGAATTATTGCCTTATAGTCCTTGCTGCTGCAACCTAAAAAAAATATCAAGGTAACATCTATTCTATTCCCTATTAATACCGCTGTTAGCTGTATTTAGTGTAGGGATAGGTCATAGGTATCATCTGCTGGAAATGAGTGTTCATTTTGGTCACATATATCTCTTCCACAGTCCATAACTTGTTTGCTTTTTCCCATAAACTCATTGACAGATTCGTGTTTTTTATGGTGATCTGTACTCAGAAATTAAGTAATAAAAAGGATGGTGGTGCTTGCAGTTGAGCCCTTGAAACCTGCTGCAAGAAAGGACGATTACCACAGTCGTCTAATGGGTAAAGTAGATAAAATGGTATATATCTGATATATACAGACTTGCGCTTGTAACAGGGCTGGGGTAAAAGGAGAAAGGGAATGACAAGAATCAGGTAGTTAAAAAATGTAAATTCATTAGAGTACAATAAAAGAACTGAAAAAGTAAAAATGGCGGGAGGATATTCTGTTTTTTTATTTTTAATTATATACGGTATATATATGGCGCCCCTGAGGGTTCAGTCGCCACAGAAGTACTGCACCTCACCCCGAGGTGTGGTGTCTCCCTTCTCTCAGGTAAGGTGGGAGTGCTGCACGGAACCCCAAACACCTGCATCCAACACTACCCTACTCCAGGCCGGCTGGGGGGGCAACATGCAGAGCGCAGCTGCTGAGCCTTGTCCCTGGCTGGATGGGGGGAACCAGTAGTGGGTGTGGGTGGAGGAAGTAGTTAGAGAAAGCACTTTGATAGGAGTATAAATAGGGAAGCCATCTTAGAGAGAGTGTGTTCAGTCAGAGGAGGAGAGTGAGAGGATCAGAGCCTCTACAGGAGCTCTGCTCCAGAGGCGGGCCTAGCCAGTGAGGCCCAAGTCTGAAGAGATCAGTGTTCTAGGGACAGTTCAGAGGAACAGTCTGGGAGCAGAGTCTCTGTAGGAGCTCTGCTCCACTACAAGGGCCTAGGACAGAGGCCCAGGAGGGGAGCAGGGAGTAAGCTCCGTCCTGCAGAAGGGATCCTAGGGGGTACGGCGAGTGCAGGCGGCACCCGTACACCCCGAACCTGCCAAGTGTCAGGAGGATCTAGGCCACAAGAAGGGGACCGGCCCCTGGCCCAGTCGTGCAGCTTCAAGCCTCGGCTGGAAAAAACGGAGGCTTCTATAGCCAGTAGTCGAACCCCCCACCCCAATCCTAGTAAGGTCAAGCAGGTCTGTGCAACTCCGACGGACAGGGGGGGCTCGCAGCACCCGAACAGGATTCATAGTGGGAAGCGCAGGGCAGGAGGGAGTAAAGACCCAACGTGAAGTCGGTCTAGGAAGGTACATATGAAAGTGGGGTTCTGCCAGGTACACCCGAGCTGCCTGAGGAAGGACTGAACCCTTGCCCGGTGAACGCAGTGCGACGCGGGAGGCTTGCGCCGGTACAGTGCACCTGTGGACTGTCTAAGAACTGTGAGTAAATCTTGGATGACTGCACTGAGCTGCCTCCGCTCCTTTATTTCGCCGGTGCCATTTCCCTCCCTGCACTATAACGCCCAGCACACCTCCTCCATTTATCTACACTGCCCTGAGGCCTGCTCCACCTGTGGGGAGCCGATCCATCACAAGCTGTCCTAACATTTGCCTCAGAGGACTGTTGCAGCGCTGGTGATCCTCACCAGACACCGCAGGTGGCGTCACGGCAAATTCCCCTACAAAATATCCCCCTTTTTACACTGACCCGCCCTGGGTTACGGACCGGGCCAGCCACCGTGATCTCCCCCAAAAGCAGCCATAAGGCTCGGCTGTCGAGTACCCCATGGCCCTGGGGACGAGTCATATATATAACAATAAGGACACTCGAGGTATATTCCTGTTGGTCCTGGATAAAGTGCGCTGTGCTTCTGATGTTAGAGGATAATAAGTGTGTGTACATATATCTCAGACATTAGCACCAACAGACTAATAGAAGGGACAAAAAAATAATAATTAAGTCAATATAGCGATTCATAAATAAATGTCATAAAAGATTAACTTTATTGATGAAGTAAAAAGGTGCAGTGGACATACAAAAACAGGAAGATGGTGCAGATCACACATATAAATAGTAAAATGTAAAGGAGACTCACTGCTTAGTATAAAATCACAAATACAGTATACTGTATATAACCATCATCTGAAATATATATAAGCAAATATGTGTAAAAATACATGTATACTATTGATGATGCTATGAGAATATACGGGGGTATGGGGACTAAATAATGGTCAAGTATACAAGATTGGGGTAAAAGGTATATATATATTCCCATACATGGCACGGTCAAATAGCGTACACTCAGGATGGATGAGAAAAAATGAGTTTACTGCATACTTTGTTCACAGCAGGAGCTGCCTTACAATGTGCCCACCCCGACACATCACAGGAAGAGAGAGAATAAAAATGCTGCGCTAGCCAATAGGAGAGGGACGCAGAGTGTAGTGACGCATGCGTGAACTGGTGAAGTCCGGGAGCTTGCCTCGACCCACATCACATGACCGACCGTGACACAAACTGGATTGTGACGCCGAAGGGAACAAAAGATACAGGAAGAGAACTGGCAGGGCACCAGATGAGAATGCGTGCCACCGGGGCAATCTGCAAAAGTAGTGTAGCATTCATAGTTCATAGAGAGAAATCAACACTGTGCATAGTGGGAGCGTAATACTCAAAAAAGGCCACAAGATGGTGCAAAACAGCATGGTGTTATCTGTATAAAGCACAATGAAGATAACACAATTATGTGATGATATTATGACAAAAGGATAATAATATTGCCAGGGTCGGACTGGGGTGCCTAGGGCCCACCAGGGTAATTGACTCTAGGCGCCCACACTACAGCTCTGTAATCTAACGAGATGCAATTTGCAGCTTGTCACTACATTACAGAACAGGAGGAAGCGCTGGGCATTGTATATGAGTATATGTAAGTGTAATGCCGGCACGATCTTCCTCCAGAGCGGATATACCAGCAGCGTGTTTCACACAGTAGATTCACTTGTGTGAAACTAGCCTAAATTCCATTTAGTATTCATTGTATTTCTGAGTCAATGTTCTACCAGTAAAACAAAAAGCTAGCTATCAATACTAGATTTCGTGTATCACCTACCCTGTATCACTTTATAACTGGCTACCAACTTATCCGGTGGTCTACGCAGTATTCTCAGCTCTTGCTTGTTCACAATGCACAGCATTCACATTGGTCCTACATAAAAGAACATGTAATACTATTAGTTCTTTCATTGTAAAGAGGAAACTGTTGTATATTGTCTTATTTTGCAATTGTACTGTTTGCAGCGTACTTTGACCTGTAAAGTGGATGTTCTGGAAAAATTATTTTCTAGCAAGTGCCCTCAGCATGCCTGTCTAAACAGAAGATTCGTACCTAGGCACTGTTCACACCGTGTCTAAAATGTGTACGTTTCATCCATGAAGGGTCCGTTTCACGTCTGTGTGCCCTCAATGGGTCATCCGTATTCCATGGACACTGCTCAGCTCAGAAAATAATTTCCAATGCATCTATCTGTTAAAAACGGACCAAACATGGATGTCATTCCCGTGATTTTCACAGACCCATAGAATTTAGTGTGTGTGTGTTTGGTCCGCATCACGGACCAAAAATAGTGCATGTGTTCATGAATTTTTTTCATTGACCCATGGTCCGTAAAACAACACTGATATGTGAACACACATTAAAATCAATGTGTATGCGTGCTGCAAATGAGAAATGTGGACAACACATGTCAGTGAAAAATTTAAATGTGAATTGGTCCTTACCCGCTATGCACCGCTACGGTCTTCTACATCACCTTCTCCATGTCCATGGAACAGTCCACATAGTGTTTCCATCTATCACAGCCGGCACAGGAGCCAATAACTGGTTTCAGTGGTGACATGTGAAGCCAGTCATTGACTGCAGTGGAGCATGTGGCCATTGCTGTGGCAGATATAAGCACAGCGAGACCCAGAGCATTGACATGCAAGAGGCATGGAGGACCTCAGCGGTAGGGAGCAAGTATGAAACCTCTGTTTATAAAAGCAGGATGCAAAAATATGGTAAAAAATCATGAAGATCATCCCAGCATTTTTTCCTTAAATTATACACAGGTACCTGTTACAGCTTACCATGGGAATGTGCCAGGCAGAGGCGATTTCACTGCTCCAATATGAGTCGCCTCCCTCTGCTTTACGTCACAGATTCTACAATTGCTATTGAACGTGGCATCTGAGGGTTTAAATAACCGGGTATGGTGGCATCGCCAGCCCTGATCTTTGCAGTTCGGTGCCTGCTGTATTATACAGCCTGCACCTGGCATGTATAGAGCACAGTCAATGTAGCAGCGCGCTTGCCTATTTTGCTGGCTCACGACCAGCCTCCCTTTATAGTCAAAGGGAGCATCAGGCTGTATCAGGAAAGTGCTGGAATTTTGTGAAATCTATCCGACTCTTTCCAGGCAGAAGAGTTGGACGGATTTCACAACGCAAGTGTGAAAATAGCCTTACAGTGTGAATGACTTGGTGCTGTGGGCTCGGATGCAATACCTGTCCCCGCATCATCAGTGCAGTAACAAACCTACAACTCCCAGTAAACCCTGAAGGGTTAAATCTGACAGGGCCTGCTGGGAGTGGTAAGTTTCAGAGGGGAAACCACTCACATTATTATTATTATACATTTTATTTTAGCAGTGCAGTGTGTATATACAGATACTGAGAATTACACCCAGTATACAGTGCAGGAGAATTGGTACTATCCAGTGTATATAAAGGATAATACATAGAGAATTATGCCCAGTATACAGGACAGAAGTGGTACTCTGCAATATATATAAATATATATATATTTATACACACACATTATATATACTGTAAGGCAGCGCTTGTCATTATCCTGGGGGATACTCGCTTCGCTGCGTCAATTTAAAACACACCTGCCATATTTTCCGGTATTTCTCAAGTCAGCAGTTTATTAACTCCATAAACTGCTGATTTCCGGGTCCAACTCCGTGGCCCACCGACACAGATATAAAGTCCACGAGCCCAAGTGGCAGACCGGCCCACTTGGCTCTAGTTACAGCCTCCCGCAAGGTAATAATAAAACAATGTCCATGAAAATGTCCATAACACAAATAGTATTACCTACGTCGGGCTTTAGCTGCTTTGGTCCATTTGTTTCCCAGATGGGGTCTCTAGCCTCTGGCCCTCCAAGGCTTACTGACATCCACACGGGATCCAGGCTTCACCCGGCCTCACTAGGCTTCAGACAAACAGTGTCCCACCCACCCGGGGAACAGGCCTCATGCCTCTCTCACAGGTACACTGCACACTGCTTAACTCACCAGGTTTTTATATATCCTGTAGACACAGCCACAGGACCTGTGCTTATCTCACAGTCACGTGTCCATACCTTCTGTGAGCAAAAGGACCTGTGTGATGTCACAGTCATGTGACCAGTCAGCTGAGGGGGAGGAAATAGCCTAAATAGACATACTAGATCATTATAGCAATGCCGCTGCACCACATATTCCCCCCCTCTGTTCAAACCTGTGGGGTTGAACACATAATATACACAACAGTTTAAAACCCACAGTTCACAGAGACCATGCACTTGACCCTTACGTTGTCCAGCCCCTGGAACATTATTCATTGACATTAGCCCATTCCTTAGGGACCTCCCATCTGTCAATGTCACTGACTTCGTCAGGTCACCTTTCCGGGTCGTAACCTTGTCAGGCCTCCCCCGCTCCCAGCGGTCAGTCGAAACCCTGTCAGGTCTCCCCCGCTCCCAGCGGTCAATACGGCAGTGCAACTCACATGTCCTTGTACCTAAGGTCTGGTTCGACTCCATATTGTCCAGTCCTCTATTGGGTCGTTTGTATGGGCCACCCACACCTGAGTTACTGGAGGTCTCACTACCTCTAAACCCACGCCCACTACTCTCAGGACACCTTGAAGGGTCCCTAACTTCAGGTGTTCTGTTATTTAGGGGCCCCCTTCTCTGTCGGGTCCCACCATTTCCAGACGGCTGCCATCCTCTACTGCTCAGATGATGCTGTCCATCTACTCGCAGTCTAGCGAGACTCAATTGTTCCACCTCTCGCAGGTAGGTCACTCGGTACTCCACCAGCATGCTCATATATGCCAGACTTTCTCCGTTCCTATAGCGTAGAATGACACCATGCCGTCTTCATCCGGTATCCAGTCCTGACGATCATGTGGATTGCTCACCACACCAGACTTCTTCACCATCATCTGCATGGCTCGGCCATTTCTCCCAATGAGCTCTCTCACCAGAACATGAGGCACCCGGATGACCTCTTCTAGCAGACTGTGAGCCTCTCTCATCAGCTCCAGTTGTCTAGCGGCTTGCTCAGTCTTCAACCGGAGAAACCGCTTCGTGCGAATACATCGCCAATGTATGTCACTCAGGATTGCCACCCTCTTCACTGTGACTTCAGGTCGTGGACAGGACCACCAGCTGTTTGGCCTCTGAGGTCAAGTACACCTTCCAGGCTCCCACGGCCTTCTTAAACTCCTCATGCACGAACTCACGGGTGCATTCTTCCCTCAGGTCCTCGGGTACATCTACGAGGCACTTGTACCGAGACGTTTCGGTCTCACCAGTGGTTTCCAGACGATCAACCAGCTCAGGTTTCAGGGACAACTGACTTCCAGCTTCTTCACCCTGGATGCTTCCCCTGAGCGGACTCACAGCTACAACTTCTCAACTTTTCATCTTGACCACCTCCACTTCACCATTATCTTTCAACACCATACTCTTAGCTCTCCTCAGGTCCACCTTCTCATGGTCTAAGGGAGTAAGTGCAACTTGTTTGCCTTTTCCCTTCTCCAAGGAGACCTCGTTCACCGCGTGACACTTTGCTAGGCGGCCTTAGAGCTCTAAAACTTCTCCTTTTAGCTCAGTTACTCGCCTCTCAGCAGTCCATCTCTGAAGCTCTTCCTGCTTCAACTGCTCTTCCAGCAGGAGAGCTCTCTCAGACCTCTCCGTCTCCAATGTGCCCACTCGGCTCTCAATAGCCAGTCTCTCACGCTTCTCTTGCGTCCACTGGGCTTGTAGCAACTCCTTGAGCTGCTTGATCTCGGCTCCGACATCCACCGAATCATCAGAGCTCACATCACTCGAGGAGGTATCTGCTTCATACCTCCCATCACCAGCGGTCAACTCCTGGCTCTGGTCTGTGGCTTTTCCGATGGACTCCTCCATCTTCTCTCGCTCAGCTTCCATCTTGCTGACTGTTTCCTTAAGGTACGTCTCCGCCTTCTGGAGGGTATCACAGGACATCTGTAGCTCCTTCACCTGAGCTTCCAGATCTAGGGTCTTTCCCCGGAGATCATCATTCTCCTCACGGATATCTTGCAGAGTGGTCTCAACCACTTGGCGCTCTTGCTCTGCATCCGCCTTACCCTCCTCTAGTTTTCCTTTAAGCTTGAGGAGGTCCTCATAATCTCTCCTAATCTGTTGCAGTTCCTCACTGAACCTTTCATGCCTCTTTTCTGCCTCATGGTCGTGAGCAGACACTTCAACTTTTATTGCTTCTTTCAGGGCGGATAGCTCCTGGTCTCGCTGGTACAGAGTCCTCCAGTCGCTCCTTCTCCTGCATTAGAGGCTTTACTTGGTCCTGGAACTGCTGCAGCTCCCTCATGAGTTCATCATACTCCTTTTTAGATTCACACAGCTCCTGGTTGAACTGTTCGCGCAGTCGTTCTAGTTCCGGATGACGTCCAGAAACTCCATCCTGCCGCGTCTCCTTCTCAAGTTTCAACTGCGAAACCTCCTCCTTAATTTTGCGGCGGTCCTCCTTAATTGCGTGGAACATCTCCTTCCACTGGACAACTTCCTCGTTGCTTTCCTTTAGACTTCGCCGTAAGTCCTTCACAACCTGGAATACCCTCTGCCGTTCAGACTCCAGGCTCTGCTGGTCTGAGGACACGTTCTCCAGGTCCGTCACCTCCTCTTCTGCCTCTGAAGTAGGATCCACCCTTGTAACAACGGCACACACCATTACATTTTCTTTATTTTCACTTTTAGTCAAGACTACAGGAGCAACCTTTCTGTGGCCCTTGCGCCGTCTACGTCGAGATGTGGACTCTCTCCCCTCGTCTAGTCCCTCCTGACTGACCTCTCCTACTTCCGTAGTGTCACCGTCAGCTATCAGGTCTGTGTCACTCCCCATGATGTTGTGGACTACCAGGTCACCTCCCACTTTGACTTCAACCACCTCCACTGGAGTCACACCGTTCTCAACGGTCAAATTGTCATTTCTAGGAGGTACCAACCCACCATCAACAATTTCCAGTTTTCCACACTCTACGCTCTTGTGAAAATTCGCCCCTTTTTAGACTCCGCCCCCTTTTGTACAACCACACCTGTAAGGGAATTTTTACAAAAAACATCAGCGACAGTCTTAGGACTCAGTTCACAAGACCTCTTACCACCTCCCCGGGCACTCTGGGACAACACGGGCGCCCCCGGAGGGTCCATAGAATGGTCCACGGCCACCATTCTATATGGTGCCCACAGCTCCTGCGGTTCCCGCACCATGTCCAGTAACAGTTTCTCAAATACCTGCTCCGGACCCAACCGTCCCTTCAAACGCTCATTAGCTCCAGACACCTCTGTTGCTTTGCACACAGCCATCACGGTACACTGTTCACACTTGAACTTCACCGCTCCCCCCGAAAAAATCTTCGTGGCCCCGCCGAGCCACCGCAAAACAGGATTTGAGAGCGATGTCAATCTTCGCAACCCCGCCGAGTTGCAGCAAGATGCTTTGACTTCGTGAGCCCCGCCGAGCCACAGCAAACCAGGTTTGAGTGTGACAACGACCTTCACAACCCCGCCGAGTTGTAGCCAGATGCTTTGACCTTCGTGAGCCCCGCCGAGCCACAGCAAACCAGGTTTGAGTGCGACGACGACCTTCACAGTTGCTCCCAGCAACCAGACTGCAGATGCTCCCAGCAACCAGACTGCAGCTGCCCGCGCTCTCAAACCACATGTAAGGCAGCGCTTGTCATTATCCTGGGGGATACTCGCTTCGCTGCGTCAATTTAAAACACACCTGCCATATTTTCCGGTATTTCTCAAGTCAGCAGTTTATTAACTCCATAAGCTGCTGATTTCCGGGTCCAACTCCGTGGCCCACCGACACAGATATAAAGTCCACGAGCCCAAGTGGCAGACCGGCCCACTTGGCTCTAGTTACAGCCTCCCGCAAGGTAATAATAAAACAATGTCCATGAAAATGTCCATAACACAAATAGTATTACCTACGTCGGGCTTTAGCTGCTTTGGTCCATTTGTTTCCCAGATGGGGTCTCTAGCCTCTGGCCCTCCAAAGGCTTACTGACATCCACACGGGATCCAGGCTTCACCCGGCCTCACTAGGCTTCAGACAAACAGTGTCCCACCCACCCGGGGAACAGGCCTCATGCCTCTCTCACAGGTACACTGCACTCTGCTCAACTCACCAGGTTTTTATATATCCTGTAGACACAGCCACAGGACCTGTGCTTATCTCACAGTCACGTGTCCATACCTTCTGTGAGCAAAAGGACCTGTGTGATGTCACAGTCATGTGACCAGTCAGCTGAGGGGGAGGAAATAGCCTAAACAGACATACTAGATCATTATAGCAATGCCGCTGCACCACAATACATACAGTGCTGGCCAAAAGTATTGGCACCCCTGCAATTCTGTCAGATAATACTCAGTTTCTTCCTGAAAATGATTGCAATCACAAATTCTTTGGTATTATTATCTTCATTTAATTTGCTTGCAAGGAAAAAACACAAAAGAGAATGAAGCAAAAATCAAATCATTGATCATTTCACATAAAACTCCAAAAAAGGGCCAGACAAAAGTATTGGCACCCTCAGCCTAATACTTGGTTGCACAACCTTTAGCCAAAATAACTGCAAAAAAACGCTTCCGGTAACCATCAATGAGTTTCTTACAATGCTCTGCTGGAATTGTAGACCATTCTTCTTTGGCAAACTGCTCCAGGTCCTTGATATTTGAAGGATGCCTTCTCCAAACTGCCATTTTGAGATCTCTCCACAGGTTGTCTATGGGATTCAGGTCTGGACTCATTGCTGGCCACCTTAGAAGTCTCCAGTGCTTTCTCTAAAACCATTTTATAGTGCTTTTGGAAGTGTGTTTTGGGTCATTGTCCTGCTGGAAGACCCATGACCTCTGAGGGAGACCCAGCTTTCTCACACTGGGCCCTACATTATGCTGCAAAATTTGTTGGTAGTCTTCAGACTTCATAATGCCATGCACACGGTCAAGCAGTCCAGTGCCAGAGGCAGCAAAGCAACCCCAAAACATCAGGGAACCTCCGCCATGTTTGACTGTAGGGACCGTGTTCTTTTCTTTGAATGCCTCTTTTTTTTTCCTGTACACTCTATGTTGATGCTTTTTCCCAAAAAGCTCTACTTTTGTCTCATCTGACCAGAGAAAATTCTTCCAAAACGTTTTAGGCTTTCTCAGGTAAGTTTTTTGGAAAACTCCAGCCTGGCTTTTTTATGTCTCAGGGTAAGAAGTGGGGTCTTCCTGGGTATCCTACCATCCGCACAATCTTGCGTTGAAATCTCTCGTCAATTTTTCTTTTCAGTCCACATCTAGGGAGGTTAGCCACAGTGCCATGGGCTTTAAACTTCTTGATGACACTGCGCACGGAAGACACAGGAACATTCAGGTCTTTGGAGATGGACTTGTAGCCTTGAGATTGCTCATGCTTCCTCACAATTTGGTTTCTCAAGTCCTCAGACAGTTCTTTGGTCTTCTTTCTTTTCTCCATGCTCAGTGTGGTGCACACAAGGACACAGGACAGAGGTTGAGTCAGCTTTAATCCATGTTAACTGGCTGCAGGTGTGATTTAGTTATTGCCAACACCTGTTAGGTGCCACAGGTAAGTTACAGGTGCTGTTAATTACACGAATTAGAGAAGAGAAGCATCACATGATTTTTCAAAGGGTGCCAATACTTTTGTCCACCCCCTTTTTTAGGTTTGATGTGGAATTATATCCAATTTGGCTTTAGGACAATTCTTTTTGTGTTTTTTTCATTGAAGACAAATTAAATGAAGAGAATAATACCAAAGAATTTGTGATTGCAATCATTTTCAGGAAGAAACTGAGTATTATCTGACAGAATTGCAGACGTGCCAATACTTTTGGCCAGCACTGTATACACTGTGTTCAGGAATATAGAGTGGAGCAGTGTATATACTATATAATGTATAGCTATGGCAGTGTATATAGTGTGGATTCCACACTATATACGCAGTACCTTAGTATCTAACCATCTGTACACCATATACTGTGTATACTGTAGTAGCATATATAGACCCTTATACACAGAACGGCCTTCATCTTTTAGAGTCGTGGCGGGAAGACAACTAGAAAATACATAGCTTCTAATGGCCACAAGCCTACTCAATATTAAATATGAATATAACAGGAGAAACAGAGTTTATATAGGCATAAAACCAGTATAGCTTTATTAGATACAAGATAGTAAAAAAGCCACAACAGTGGCGACACAAAGTAAATAACAGATTACAAAATACAGTACATGGTAACATATGTAGAGAGTATATGTGGCAAAACCCCCCCCAAAAAAAGGGGGAGTGATAAGCAGAGAACATATTGAATATACCATAAGTAAAGAGTATCCGCACAAGTGTGCAGGTATGCATCAAATGTCGAGGAGAATTCAAATACCGCTTACCAGTCACTAATAAGGGAGGGCCAGCAGAAGAAAGGTGACAGGTAGACCAGGAACAGGATAAACTCAAGGCACCAAGAGACCAAAAGGGAGGCTCGACGCGTGTTTCGCCCCGATGCTATGGGCTTTCTCAAGAGGCATAAGCTTGTAAAGGACAGGGACCTTTTTAAAGTCTTTTCACACGGTCACGTGACCGCGATACTAGTCACGTGACCGGAAGTGAATAAGTGACCGATGCTCGTCGGCGCATGCGCTAGGCGCCGGAAACTGTCGGTGCGGGCAGAATCCGTCACCTGGTAACGCGCACGCCGGAAACACATGGTATGTGCACCGGAAGTGCGCGGCCAGGAGAAAGACGGCCATGCCCGGGCCGAGAGCAGCGTGCCCAGAGCGCATGCGCACCGCATCGTGTGTCACCTAGCAACATAATGGCCAATAGCAGAGGCCGGCATCCAAAAAAATAACAAAGGGTCAAGCAATCATTAGTCCTGCAATGCATTATATATATAATGGCCGATAATACAAGTCACGACAGTATAACATCAAATGTGTAGAGATGTCCATGTATACAGTATGCAGGGCCGGTCTCATTAAATCCAGTGATGTTGATCAGCGCATAAAATAGGATGTGGTTCCGTTCTCATGCTATATATGGACCAAAGAAAAAAGGAGCCAAGAGGAAAAATAAAGAAAAATAGGGATTAAAAGGTAAAAAGCAAATATTGAAAATACCAGATAAATATTAAAAACAAAAATAGCCAAAAGGGCCAAAATTGGTTATATAACATCTAAGGCGGAGAATGATATAACAGGCGAGGCCCATGTCACAGGAAGGGGGCAAAGCTAAGTGCCTCATTAAGGCCCCGAGGAGACATGGTATTCAGACATACGATCCATTTTACTTCCTTTTGACCAAGAGCCTTTGTCCAGTCACCTCCACGGGAGCCAAGGTGTGAAATATCAATTCCACGCACCTTCAAAGATTTTGGATCGCAGTTATGTTTGCATTGAAAGTGACGTGGGATAGTTTTTGGCTCCCGTTGGTCGGCCACCGTTCTGGCCGCGCCAATGTCGCGCACGTGTTCCCGTATCCTCACTCTTAGCTCTCTCGTGGTCAAACTGATGTAAATTAAATCACAGGCACAAGTTGCGTAATAAATCACATGGGTTAAACCACAGGATATATAATTACAAATTTGGTATTCACGAGAGCCGTCGGATGAGGAAAAGGAAACAGAGCGCACGGCATTGGCGCATGCCAGACAGTGGCCGCAAGGAAAAAAGCCAATCCTTGGTCCTCAGGACCCAAAAGGGTTGGTAAGTGGGGGAACATAATGACTCCGTGTCAACATGTCACCCAGGTTATTGGCTTTCCTGGGTGTCATGAGTGGATAGTCCCCCACATATTCTCGTAGGGAGGGCTCCGCACCAAGAACACCCCAATGCTTGGAGAGGATCCGCCGCATCTCCCCCCACTCATGATTAAAGGTGGAGATGTAGCGGATCCTTCCCATGTCTTTCTTCCCAGCGGAAGCTGTTGAATATAACAATTGATTGCGGGGAGTACCCCTTGCCCTTCTATAGCCCTTTTTTTTGGGGGGGGGTGGTTTGCCACATATACTCTCTACATATGTTACCATGTACTGTATTTTGTAATCTGTTATTTACTTTGTGTCGCCACTGTTGTGGCTTTTTTACTATCTTGTATCTAATAAAGCTATACTGGTTTTATGCCTATATAAACTCTGTTTCTCCTGTTATATTCATATATAGACCCTTGTAGCATCTGTGTACACACCCTCCATGCACTTAATAGTCCCCTGTATTGGTACTGTACACATGCTGGCTGGTGCAGACCCTATTTAGTTTATAATGGTTGTATCGCACAATATCAGCACATTTTATCATTTACCTTTCGTGTCTCCCTATTTCTCCATAGATTGTAGCTTGCGAGCAGCAGGTCCCTCACTCCTCTTGGTATCTGAGTTGTGTGTTATCCTGTACTGTCTTTATTTTCTGTACATGTCCCCTCTGTAATGTAAAGTGCTGCGGAATATGTTGGCGCTAAAAATATATTATATACACAACGCTACATAATATTATACAAACACAGCACCATACTATACACTTTATTATGCTGTATACACTACATAAGGAACAACGAGACTGCGGTCTATACATCATACAGGAGGCAGAGAGTGCGAGTTTATAGGTCGTGTACAGCACTCTCTGCCTCCTCTATGACATACAGACCGCATGCTCGGTCTCCCATAATATATGCTTTATATAGGAGGCCGCGAGTGCGGTCTGTTTGTCATATATGAGGCAGAAACTGCGATCTATACATCATATAGGCCCCACACATGACATACACCACTCTCTCGGCCTCCTATATGAGATATAGACCGCACTTTCCTTCTCCTATAATATATACTTTACATAGGAGGCTGAGTGTGTTGTATATGTAATATAGACCCGCACTCTCAGCATCCTATATGACATATACTCTGTATATGTCATATAAGAGGCCAAGAGTGTGATCTATATTTCATAAAGGAGGTAGAGTGCGATCTATACATTATACACAGTAGGCCCCATATATTACATATACCGCACTCTCGGTCTCCTATATGACATACAGACTCTCGGCCTCCTATATGACATGGGGCTCTTTCACATGTCCGGATATTTCCCATACTGGAAAAAACAGTACCGGAGATATCCGTGTCTGTGTGGCATCTTTGTACCGGCGCCTGGGAACAGCACGAACTGTACTGCTGATTCCCAGGCGCCGCTACGTGTCACACGGAAATCATCTGTGTGTCATCAGTGTGTCATCAGTGCGTACGTGTGCAGGCGTTTTTCGACCCGTGCATGGTGTAAAAAAACAAACATATCAGCGTGTTTTTCCCACAGACACACGGTCTGTGGAAACGCACTGACATGTGCACAGACCCATTCATCTGAATGTGTCTACGTGTGTCAGTGTCTCTGATACGTGTGGAAACTGTCACAACACATACTGGAAACACTGATGTGTGAAAGAGGCCTTATAGATTGTATATGTGGTATAAGAGGCCAAGAGTGTGATCTATATTTCATATAGGAGGTAGAGAGTGCGATCTATATATCATATAGGCGGCGGCCCCATATATGACGTATACCGCACTCTCAGCCTCCTATAGTGTATACTTTATATAGGAGGCTGAGTGCGTTGTATACATCATGTAGGCCCGTCCCTACTCTAAGCCTCATATATGACATATACCGCACTCTCAGCCTCCTATATTCTGTACTTTATATAGGAGGCTGATTGTGTTGCATACATCATATAGACCCGCTGCCCGCACTCTAGGGCTCATATATGATGTATACTGCACTCTCAGCCTTCTATAGTTTATACTTTATATAAGAGGCTGAGTGCGTTGTATACATCATATAGACCCACCGCCCGTACTCTAGGCCTCATATATTACGTATACTGCACTCTCAGCCTCCTATAGTCTATACTTTATATAGGAGGCTGAGTGTGTTGTATACATCATATAGACCCGCTGCCCGCACTCTAGGCCTCATATATGATGTATACTGCACTCTCAGCCTCCTATAGTTTATACTTTATATAAGAGGCTGAGTGCGTTGTATACATCATATAGACCCGCCGCCCGCACTCTAGGCCTCATATATGACGTATACCGCACTCTCAGCCTCCTATAGTCTATACTTTATATAAGAGGCTGAGTGTGTTGTATACATCATATAGACCCACCGCCCGCACTCTAGGCCTCATATATGACGTATACCACACTCTCAGCCTCCTATAGTCTATACTTTATATAAGAGGCTGAGTGTGCTGTATACATCATATAGACCCGCCGCCCGCACTCTAGGCCTCATATATGAAATATACCGCACTCTCAGCCTCCTATAGTCTATACTTTATATAGCAGGCTGAGTGTGTTGTATACATCATATAGGCCCGCCGCCCGCACTCTAGGCCTCATATATGACGTATACTGCACTCTCAGCCTCCTATAGTCTATACAACACACTCAGCCTCCTATATAAAGTATAGACTATAGGAGGCTGAGAGTGCAGTATACGTCATATATGAGGCCTAGAGTGCGGGCGGCGGGCCTATATGATGTATACAACACACTCAGCCTCCTATATAAAGTATAGACTATAGGAGGCTGAGAGTGCGGTATATTTCATATATGAGGCCTAGAGTGTGGGCGGCGGGTCTATATGATGTATACAACACACTCAGCCTCCTATATAAAGTATAGACTATAGGAGGCTGAGAGGGCGGTATATTTCATATATGAGGCCTAGAGTGCGGGCGGCGGGTCTATATGATCTATACAACACACTCAGCCTCCTATATAAAGTATAGATCATATAGACCCGCCGCCCGCACTCTAGGCCTCATATATGACATATACCGCACTCTCAGCCTCCTATAGTCTATACTTTATATAGGAGGCCGAGTGCGTTGTATACATCATGTAGACCCGCCGCCCGCACTCTAGGCCTCATATATGACGTATACCGCACTCTCAGCCTCCTATAGTCTATACTTTATATAGGAGGCCGAGTACGTTATATACATCTGACTCGCCATCTGACTCGGCCGTGGGGCACCCGGAACCGGGCTTCAGTGCAATGTTGGGGGTAGTAGTGGCAACCCGATCCCGTGGCTCAGGGTGGTCAGACCAAATGCTGTGGCAGTCTATTTGTAGGGTTTTGAATGTCCGACTACGCCACCCGTGGATTGCGGTCAGGGATGACCGCCGTTGCAGGGCAGACCGCTGAGGCTGATGTTGGTATGCAGCACAGGGATAGGATAACTCCCCATGGGAAGAGTGTAGCCTCAGGGCAGTGTATTAGGATGCTGGGGGTGATGGTGCAGGCCGCAATAATAAGGGTTCAGAGTCCGCTTCAAACAGTCCAAGGTCTTTATTGTAGTTAGTACTAATGACCCAACAGGAGTACAGGGTAGGAATGGGCCTGGGTGTCTGAGAGCATTCGGGTGAGCCCCACTGGTCAGGGTGAGTGTGTAGGCCTACCGCTCTCTGTCTGCCCTTACTGACTATCCCCCTTTTCGTGGTGTGATAGCCCACGTCCCTGAGCTGGCCGTGTACTTCGCCTGTATGGCTTGCGACTCGGGCCTTAGGTACCTGTAGCTTCTCCGTGCCGTACCGGTCCCTCTGTGTGGCGGAGCCTCCAGGCTTCTCAGGCCAAGGGACCTAAAATCCCTCGCAGGTCAGTTATCTGCTGCCGGGCTTGCAACCCTGACAGCCTCAGACCCCAGTGTCCGGTTGTGTAGTTCTCTATCAGCCAGGACCGGCTCTCGTCGCCTCTGTCCCTGGCTTGCTGTTCCTCCTCTGACTCCCGGACTCCTCAGCTGCTGCTGACCTGCCCCTTTCCTCTAGGAAACCCTTCTGGATGCTTCAGAAGTGGGTCCTGGTCTCCCTAACCCTGCCCTCAGTTCCAGCTTTTATAGGGGAAGCCTGCTCCCCTTACTGGCCTGGGACAGGAGGTGCTGCATGCTAATGGTCCCTGACCAGGGAACCTCCCTCCTGCTCTCAGACACAGCCTTTAATATTTGTGGCATCCAGGCCTGGGGCGACACACATCATGTAGGCCCGTCCGCACTCTAAGCCTCATATATAACATTTACCGCACTCTCAGCCTCCTATAGTCTATACTTTATATAGAAGGCCGAGTGCGTTGTATACATCATGTAGGCCCGTCCGCAATCTAAGCCTCATATATGACTTATACCGCACTCTCAGCCTCCTATAGTCTATACTTCATATAGGAGGACGAGTGTGTGGCGCCCCTGAGGGTTCAGTCGCCACAGAGGTACTTGCATCTCAACTAGAGGTGTGGTGTCTCCCTTCTCTCAGGTAAGGAGGGAGTGCTGCCTGGAACCCCAGCACCCACATTCAACACTACACTGCTCCAGGCTGGCTGGAAGGGCAAGATGCAATGTGTTTTCTGCTGAGCTCTGTCCCTGGCTGGAGTGGGGCGAACCCAAAGGTAGGGGGAACCAGTAGTGGCTGTGGGTGGAGGAAGTACAGTAGTTAGGGGGAGCACTGGGAGAAGTAGGTATATAAAGGGAAGCCATCTTAGGGTGGCAGGTCAGTTAGTGAGAGCACAGTTCAGAAGAACAGTCTGGGAGCAGAGTCTCTTTAGGAGCTCTGCCCCACCAGTATGGCCTAGTCCTAGAGGCCCAGGAGGGGAGCAGGGAGTAGGCTCCAATCTGTTGAAGGGATCCTAGGGGATACGGCGAGTGCAGGACGGCACCCGTACGCCCCGAATCTGTCAGAAGACAGAGGGATCGTAGGCCACAAGAAGGGGACCGGCCCCTGGTCCAGCTGTGTTACTCTAAGTCTCGGCTGGGAAAACCGGAGGCTTTTGGCTTGTATAGTCAGTTGCTGAAGCCTCATTCTAATCCCTGTGAGGGTCAAGCAGGTCCGGGAGTGGGGAAGCGCAGGGCAGAAGGGAGAAAGACCCAACGTGAAGACGGTCTAGCTAGGAAAACAAGAAAGTGGGGTTCTGTCAGGTACTCCTAACCTGCCTGAGGAAGAACTGAACCCCTTCCTGGAGAACGCAGCACGATGTGGGAGGCTAGCACCCGTACAGTGCACCAGTGGAACTGTCATAAGAACTGTGAGTAAAAACTCGGATGACTGCACTGTACTGCCTCCGTCCATTCTTTCATCTGCGCCAGCTCTCCCTCCCGGGACTACAACGCCCAGCGCAACTTACACTTTCTACACTGCCCTGGAGCTAGCTCTACTTGTGGAGAGCCACACCATCCCTGCTGCCAAACACCAGCTCCAGAGGACTGCTAGACAGCGGCGGCTCCCTTTAGCCGCAATCCACAGGTGGCGTCACGAACTTTACAAATCCTCTATAAATTAAAACCCCCCTTTTCACTGACTGCCCTGGGTCACGGACCGGGCCAGCCACCGTGATATTCCCCAAACCGGCATCCATAGGCCCGGCTGCCGAGCACCCTACGGCCCTGGGGGCGCGTCAAGCGTGTTATATACAACATGTAGGCCCGTCCACACTCTAAGCCTCATATATAACATTTACCGCACTCTTAGCCTCCTATAGTCTATACTTTATATAGGAGGCCAAGTGCGTTATATACTGTACATCATGTAGGCCCGTCCGCACTCTAAGCCTCATATATAACATTTACCGCACTCTCAGCCTCCTATAGTATATAGTGCATTGTATACATCATGTAGACCCGTCCGCACTCTAAGCCTCATATATGACGTATACTGCACTCTCAGCTTCCTATAGTCTATACTTTATATAGAAGGCTGAGTGTGTTGTATACATCATGTAGACCCGCCGCCCGCACTCTAGGCCTCATATATGACGTATACTGCACTCTCAGCCTCCTATTGTCTATACTTTATATACGAGGCTGAGTGTGTTGTATACATCATGTAGACCCGCCGCCCGCACTCTAGGCCTCATATATGACATATACCGCACTCTCAGCCTCCTATAGTCTATACTTTATATAGGAGGCTGAGTATATTGTATACATCAGGTAGACCTGCTGCCCACACTCTATGCCTCATATATGACGAATACCGCACTCTCAGCCTCCTATAGTCTATACTTTATATAGGAGGCTGAGTGTGTTGTATACATCATGTAGACCCGCCGCCCGCACTCTAGGCCTCATATATGACATATACCGCACTCTCAGCCTCCTATAGTCTATACTTTATATAGGAGGCTGAGTGTGTTGTATATATCATATAGGCACGCCGCCCGCACTCTAGGTCTCATATATGACGTATACCGCACTCGCAGCCTCCTATAGTCTATACTTTGTATAGGAGGCTGAGTGTATTGTATACATCATGTAGACTCGCTGCCCGCACTCTAGGCCATTCATATATGACGTATACCGCACTCTCAGCCTCCTATAGTCTATTCTTTATATAGGAGGCCGAGTGCGTTATATACATCTGACTCGCCCCCTGGGCCGTGGGGCACCCGGAACCGGGCTTCAGTGCAATATTGGGGGTAGTAGTGGCAACCCGATCCTGTGGCTCAGGGTGGTCAGACCAAATGCTGTGGCAGTCTATTTGTAGGGTTTTGAATGTCCGACTACGCCACCCGTGGATTGCGGTCAGGGATGACCGCCGTTGCAGGGCAGACCGCTGAGGCTGATGTTGGTATGCAGCACAGGGATAGGATAACTCCCTACGGGAAGAGTGTAGCCTCAGGGCAGTGTAATAGGATGCTGGGGGTGATGGTGCAGGCCGCAATAATAAGGGTTCAGAGTCCGCTTCAAACAGTCCAGGTTCTTTATTGTAGTTAGTGCTAATGACCCAACAGGAGTACAGGGTAGGAATGGGCCTGGGTGTCTGAGAGCATTCGGGTGAGCCCCACTGGTCAGGGTGAGTGGGTAGGCCTACCGGTCTCTCGCTGCCCTTGCTGACTATCCCCCTTTTCGTGGTGTGATAGCCCACGTCCCTGAGCTGGCCGTGTACTTCGCCTGTATGGCTTGCGACTGGGGCTTTAGGTACCTGTAGCTTCTCCGTGCTGTACCGGTCCATCTGTGTGGCGGAGCCTCCATGCTTCTCTGGCCAAGGGACCTAAAATCCCTCGCAGGACGGTTATCTGCTGCCGGGCTTGCAACCCTGACAGCCTCGGACCCCAGTGTCCTGTTGTGTAGATCTCTCTCAGCCTGGACCAGCTCTCTTCGCCTCTGTCCCTGGCTTGCTGTTCCTCCTCTGCCTCCCGGACTCCTCAGCTGCTGCTGACCTGTCCCTTTCCTCTGGGAACCCTTCTGGATGCTTCAGAAGTGGGTCCTGGTGTCCCTAACCCTGTCCTCAGTTCCAGCTTTTATAGGGGCAGCCTGCTCCCCCTACTGGCCTGGGACAGGAGGTGCTGCATGCTAATGGACACAGCCTTTAATATTTGTGGCATCCAGGCCTGGGGTGACACATTCCCCCCTAGTAAATTTTAGTACTCCAGGACTAAACAATAAACACAAATACAGGGTATAAATGCATGACCATAAACACAACAGGGAAAGAAATAACAAACAACACCACATATTGAGTTCTTTAGGTCACAGTGTGGTCTGTGCCTGGGTGTCCATATCACCAACAAAAGAAGAGAGTCACAGTATGATCCGTGACCGGGTGTCCATTTCACCCAACAAGGCGAAGTTTTTGAGCGATGTGGGGACCTGTCCCTATAAACCCCAAGTTCCTGGCCTTGGGCGTGGCGGCAAGGCTGAGCTAACTACTTTGGACCACAAGGAGGACACGCCGGACAGGTTTTTCTTCTGTGGCCAACTTGGAAAGAGGGCACCAGGTGCAACTATCTACATGGTAGTTCCGGTTATTCACTGTCCATAACTTGTCAGTCCATTGCATCTAAGAAAACTGGAGAAACATTATTAATAACCAGGGTACAAACATAACACATTAAATATATACATTATACATTTAGATCTTCCAGCAAGCTGGCATTTGACCCCTAGTGCTCCGGGTTGACAGGCTAGCTGGGTTTACAGGCAGGGCAGGCAGCTGTCTGCGGATTATTTGGCTTAACGCAGGCATGGCAGGCTCACTGTCAGCAGAGGGTTGACTCTCCTGGGCTGCTGGCATGGGTTCCTCTGCCTCTGGGGCTGCTTGTTCTTCTTGTTCTTCTGCAGGCTCCTGCTGGGTAGGTTGAAGGAAGTGTAGGGCGGGTACCACTATGGCATCATTTATCCGAGTCCAGGTCCGGGGGAACTCTCCGAGAACGGTGCTGACCATTTCTTCCTTGTCCTCTGCGGGTTCAAGGCCATCTTGATCTTCACTTGGACTCTGCAGTTGCTCGGGGCACCGTTTTAGTTGGTCTCTGGAGACGGTGCTAGTGGTTTCTCCTCCATCCTTGGTAATCTGCAGTACTGTGTACGGGTCTCTCTCCCACTGGTCGTCCAGCTTGTGAAGCCTTCTCTTCCGCTTCAGGACCTGCTCACCAGGTTCCAGGGGACCAGCAGGGGTGTGTTGGTTGAAGAGCCTCTCTTGCTTTTCTCTCGCTTGAGCCTGACTCCTCTCCACACTCTCCTGTACCTTCTTGTATTGTAGCCGCCGTTCCGTATCCCAGTCCGCGTCTGGTGTGGTGTCCTCGGGTGTCAGGACTCCCATCTCCAGGTCTATCGGCAGCTTACCTGGTCTTGCGCGCATCAGGTAAGCCGGGGTGCAATTTGTAGCATTCACCGGGATATGATTGTACAAGTCAATCAGGTCTGGCATTTTCTCCAGCCACAGGCTGCGTTCTTCCAGGGGCAACGTCTTGAGGAGATCAATGACGATATTGTTCATTTTCTCACACAGCCCGTTGGTTTGCGGGTGGTAAGGCGTTGTTCGAATCTTCCTACAGCCGTAGAGGTTGCAGAACTCCTGGAAGACTTCAGCCTCAAACGCTGGACCTTGATCTGTCAAGACCTGTTCCGGATACCCGTGTGGATGGCAGAAGTGTTGCTGGAAGGCTCTGGCCGCTGTTTGGGCTGTCAGGTCTTTAACAGGAACCACCACCAGGAACCGGGAGTAATGATCCACAATCGTGAGGGCATAGATGTAGCCGGACCGGCTTGGAGCCAACTACACATGGTCCAGAGCTACCAGCTCAAGAGGCTGCCTGGTGACGATGGGCCTCAAGGGTGTCTTCTGGCTGGTACGGTCCTTCCTTCTGAGGTGACATGGGCCGCAGTCCCTGCTCCACTTCTCTATGGCCCCTCTCATACTGACCCAGTAGAACCGCTCTCTCAGTAGGAACTCCAGTTTCATCCACCCAAAGTGTCCCGCTCTGTCATGGTAGGCCTCCAGGACCATTGCTGCATCTCGTCTTGGGACCACTACCTGCCAGGTCAGCTCGTGCGTCCGGTGGTTGACAAGCCTTCTGCACAGCTTGCCCTCGTAGAGGAATAGCCTGCTTTTCTCCTTCCATAACTGCTTGGCTTCCTCTGGAGCATCCGGGCCAGGGCTAGCGTCTGCCTTGGTTAACAGGTCTTTCACCAGGCGAACTGCAGGGTCACTATCTTGCGTTTCAGCCCAGCCGTGGAGGAGTAAGGGGTTCAACATGATGGTGGTTAGGTCTTTGTCTCTTACCCGGTGAGAATACTGAGTGGCCTCATACCGGTGGAACTCAGGGAGCTCTACTTCCTCCAGCTCCTCCGAGTCTTCTTCTCCCTCGGGTAGGTGAGGCACCCTTGACAGGGCGTCTGCGTTGGCGTTTGTCCTGCCTGCCCGGTATTTGATTGTGAAGTCATAATTGGATAGCCGGGCCATCCACCACTGTTCTAGGGCACCTAGCCTTGCATTGTCCAGGTGTGTCAGCGGGTTGTTGTCCGTGTACACAGTGAACTTTGCGGAGGCCAGGTAATGCTTAAACCGTTCTGTGACGGCCCACACCACTGCCAAGAATTGAAGGAGTTGTAATTCTCTGGGTTTCTTTCAGTGGGCCTCAGCTTCCGGCTGGCTTACGCGATCACCCTTTCTCGGCCCTGTTGGTTCTGTGACAGTACGGCTCCCAGCCCCACATTGCTGGCGTCTGTGTGGAGGATGAAAGGCTGGCCATAATCAGGGTAGGCCAGGATCTCATCCCCCGTGAGGGCCAACTTCAACTGGCAGAAGGACTCCTCTTCCGGCTTTTCCCACTTGAAGGGTGGCTTTTGGCTTCTGGTCTTAGACTGACCTATTAGGAGGTCCTGCATTGGAGCTGCCATCTTTGTGAACCCGGGGATGAACCTTCAGTAGTAGCCTACCAACCCGAGGAACTGCCTCACTTCTTTAATGTTTGATGGGCTTGGCCAGATCTTGATTACTGTGACCTTGTCGAGGTCGGGGGCTACTCCTTCTGCACTCACCACGTGCCCCAGGTACTGTACCTTCAGCTTTAACAGATGGCACTTGGAGGGTTTCACTTTCATGCCATAGCCTGCCAGGGCTTCGAACACCTCTGCCAGGTGTTTTAGATGGTCCTCGGAGGTCTTCGAATAGATCACGTCGTCCAGGTAAAGTAGGACAGTCTCGAAGTTTCGGTGCCCTAGACAGCATTCCATCAGCCTCTGGAAGGTCCCGGGTGCATTTCAGAGCCCGAATGGCATACAGTTGAATTCGCTCAATCCCATCGGGGTGGTGAAGGTGGTCTTCTCCTTGTCAGCCTCTGCCACAGGAACCTGCCAGTACCCGCTAGTAAGGTCCAAAGTAGAGAAGAAATTAGCTGATTTTAGTGCGGCTAAAGACTCCTCTATCCTAGGTAATGGGTCTTTATGGGTGATACGATTGATTTGTCTATAGTCCACGCACATTCTCATTGTACCGTCTTTCTTTTTTACCAAAACTAAGGGAGCTGCCCCGGGGGCTACAGCTATCTCTAATGACCCCAGCTTCCTTCATTTCTCTCAGCATGCCCTTTGCGTTCTGATAATGTTAAGGGGGTACAGGTCTGTGTCTCTCTTTTACTGGTGGGTGGCTCCCCGTGTGGATGTGGTGTTCTACCCCTTTCACTCTGCCGAAGTCTAGCGGGTGCTTACCAAAGATTCTCTCGTACTCCTGAACCACCCGATAGACTCCTTGTTTTTGGTGCGAGGGAGTCGAGTCAGCACCCATGTGGAGTTTCTGGCACCAGTCCTCCTTGTGTTTCTGGGAGCCATTATTCTCCACCGGTGGAGATGGAGGCAAGGGTTCCACGACCCTGATAGCATTGTGCTCGACGGCAAACAATTTGGCTAGTGTAGCGTACCGGGGCAAGTGTACTTCCCTTTCCCCGATGTTTAAGATCCGTACGAGCACCCTTCCATGGCGGACATCAACCACCCCCCGGACTGTCAAAATGGTGGGCCTGCTGTCTGAATTCAGGGGTTCTACCTTGGTAGTCTCTCCCTCTTAACCCGATTGCAGTCCGACACCAGATCATCATTTCGCTTTTGGGAGGCATGGCAATGGGGAACGGGTCGCTCATCCTCACGCTACCAATCTCACCACCAGATAGTTCTACCTGTGGGGGACCCTCTGTTGGCTGGAGCTCGCATTCATCGCCACCTGCTGCAAAATTACAATTACTTCTGAAAGACAGTTTTCAATCACATTAGTACCCAAGGTTATTTTAGGGTGACTTTCACGACGGTCAATGTCCACAATGATCACTCCCTGTGCCGGCAGTTCAACCTTACCAATCTTGATAGTCATCTCTCTGAACCCCACCTGCGGCATGGGTTGGCCATTGCTAGCGATGATGCTTAAGACATTGTCTTGATAGCGGGTTATGTCAGCGTCACTCCAGTACCGCTTGAAAAGTACGTAGGGGATGGCAGTCACTTGAGACCCGGTGTCCAGCAGGGCGCTCATGGGGATACCGTCCAGCACTACGGGTAAGACCGGGCGTCCCCCCACGTACTTATCGCGCCAATTTGACGGGCCTGATGACCTTATCCCTGGGGGTTGGCCCTCTGCCCCACGTCGGACCCATTTAAAGTACAGTACCTGGCTATGTGTCCTGGATGGCTGCAACGGCGGCAAAACGGCTGTCCATCCTCAGTGTAATGGTCGGCGGGCCTCCCTCTGAACGACGGGATCCTGCTCTGTCGACGCCACGGGACATCCTCCGGACTGGAAGCCAGCTTGATTGGTCTTGATGATTCCACCTGCAACAACTGTACGGTCATGGTCAATGCAGCCACACTCTTGGTTAATTCTTGGACCTGATGGTACAGGTTGGCTGGCTGGGATGGATTTAGGGCCTGCGCATCAGCCCCCACAAGGTCTGCGGGGTAGGGCGCCGCCTCCTGGTGGTAAGTGATGGCAGGGCGCCAAGAAACTACAGCGCCACCTGGTGCGGGTTCTCGGAGCACCCGGATGGCCCTATCTTTGAACTGCGCAAAAGTCAAATCGGGGTTCGGTAGAGCCATGAGGCGCAGCTGGGTTCTGTGGGCGCTGGACAGCAGACCTTCTATGAACTGGTCAGTCAACAGTTTATCGGTGTCCTGCACGCTGCCAGGGTCAGCTTGTTTAGTTGCTCCCAGAGCTTCTTGCAGGTTCAAGTCATAGTCTCTGATACTATCTTGGGCTCGCTGTTACAACCATAGAACCGCATTTTGATTTCTGCTGAGGTACGGGTATCAAAGGTACTCCACAGCCGGGTCAGAATGCCCTTTACTGTCCTTTTCTCTTCATCTGACCATGATTTCACTTCCCGCTGGGCTGTACCGGTTAACTGCCCCGTCAGAATGCTCACTTTCTGTTCTTCTGTCAGGGGATAAACTTTAAATAAACTGTGCAGTCTTTCCTTAAAGTCAGTTAATGTATGGGATTCCCCTGAGTATTGGGGCAGCCAGGCTGCTCCGGGGATGTAGGGCATGGAGAACGGCTGCAGCCACGCTGGTGGTAGAGGGGGCCTCTGCTTCCGACATCTTCCTCCCCCCTAGTTAACCGTGGCCTACCTTCCGTTGATCCTCTTACATAGGCCGTGGCTCCGCTGGTGCTGCTCCGGGCGAGGATCTTGCGTCGCGTCCTGGTGACGTCAGCGTCGCTCTCTCTCCTTCCAGGACCTTGCGCAGCGTCGGTGAGTAGGGCGGGGCTTCAGGTCTCACGCGGTTTGGACGTCCACGCCCCTCTCCTTCCCGCGCGGCGTCCCGAAGATGGCGTCCGATGGCGGGAAAACGGCTGAAGATGGCGGGAAACGGCTCCGAATGGCGGGAAACTTCCTTTTGAGGTACGTGTACAATCTTTTTCAGGCGCGCAATACACGTTTGTGGCGGGTTGGTCACAATCCTGCCGACTACGCCAAAGCTGCCCGTGGGGCACCCGGAACCGGGCTTCAGTGCAATGTTGGGGGTAGTAGTGGCAACCCGATCCTGTGGCTCAGGGTGGTCAGACCAAATGCTGTGGCAGTCTATTTGTAGGGTTTTGAATGTCCGACTACGCCACCCGTGGATTGCGGTCAGGGATGACCGCCGCTGCATGGCAGACCGCTGAGGCTGATGTTGGTATGCAGCACAGGGATAGGATAACTCCCCACGGGAAGAGTGTAGCCTCAGGGTAGTGTAATAGGATGCTGGGGGTGATGGTGCAGGCCGCAATAATAAGGGTTCAGAGTCCGCTTCAAACAGTCCAGGGTCTTTATTGTAGTTAGTACTAATGACCCAACAGGAGTACAGGGTAGGAATGGGCCTGGGTGTCTGAGAGCATTCGGGGAGCTCCACTGATCATGGTGAGTGGGTAGGCCTACCGTTCTCTGTCTGCCCTTGCTGACTATCCCCCTTTTCGTGGTGTGATAGCCCACGTACCTGAGCTGGCCTTGTACTTCGCCTGTATGGCTTGCGACTCGGGCCTTAGGTACCTGTAGCTTCTCCGTGCTGTACCGGTCCCTCTGTGTGGCGGAGCCTCCAGGCTTCTCAGGCCAAGGGACCTAAAATCCCTCTCAGGTCGGTTATCTGCTGCCGGGCTTGCAACCCTGACAGCCTCGGACCCCAGTGTCCGGTTGTGTAGTTCTCTCTCAGGCAGGACCGGCTCTCGTCGCCTCTGTCCCTGGCTTGCTGTTCCTCCTCTGCCTCCCGGACTCCTCAGCTGCTGCTGACCTGTCCCTTTTCTCTGGGAACCCTTCTGGATGCTTCAGAAGTGGGTCCTGGTCTCCCTAACCCTGCCCTCAGTTCCAGCTTTTATAGGGGCAGCCTGCTCCCCCTACTGGCCTGGGACAGGAGGTGCTGCATGCTAATGGTCCCTGACCAGTTAACCTCCCTCCTGCTCTCAGACACAGCCTTTAATATTTGTGGCATCCAGGCCTGGGGTGACACACATCATGTAGGCCCGTCCGCACTCTAAGCCTCATATATAACATTTACCGCACTCTCAGCCTCCTATAGTCTATACTTCATATAGGAGGATGAGTGTGTGGCGCCCCTGAGGGTTCAGTCGCCACAGAGGTACTTGCACCTCAACTAGAGGTGTGGTGTCTCCCTTCTCTCAGGTAAGGAGGGAGTGCTGCCCGGAACCCCAGCACCCACATTCAACACTACACTGCTCCAGGCTGGCTGGAAGGGCAAGATGCAATGTGTTTTCTGCTGAGCTCTGTCCCTGGCTGGAGTGGGGGGAATCCAAAGTTAGGGGAAACCAGTAGTGGGTGTGGGTGGAGTAAGTACAGTAGTTAGGGGGAGCACTTGGAGAAGTAGGTATATAATGGGAAGCCATCTTAGGGTGGCAGGTCAGTTAGTGAGAGGACAGTTCAGAAGAACAGTCTGGGAGCAGAGTCTCTTTAGGAGCTCTGCTCCACAAGTATGGCCTAGTCCTAGAGGCCCAGGAGGGGAGCAGGGAGTAGGCTCCAATCTGTTGAAGGGATCCTAGGGGGTATCGCGAGTGCAGGATGGCACCCGTACGCCCCGAATCTGTCAGAAGACAGAGGGATCGTAGGCCGCTAGAAGGGGACCGGCCCCTCGTCCAGCTGTGTTACTCTAAGTCTCGGCTAGGAAAACCGGAGGCTTTTGGCTTGTATAGTCAGTTGCTGAAGCCTCATTCTAATCCCCATGAGGGTCAAGCAGGTCTGGGAGTGGGGAAGCGCAGGGCAGAAGGGAGAAAGACCCAGCGTGAAGACGGTCTAGCTAGAAACACGAGAAAGTGGAGTTCTGTCAGGTACTCCTAACCTGCTGAGGAAGAACTGAACCCCTTCCTGGTAAACACAGCGCGACGTGGGAGGCTAGCACCCGTACAGTGCACCAGTGGAACTGTCATAAGAACTGTGAGTAAAAACTCGGATGACTGCACTGTACTGCCTCCGTCAATTCTTTCATCTGCGCCAGCTCTCCGTCCCGGCACTACAACGCCCAGCGCAACTTACACTTTCTACACTGCCCTGGAGCTAGCTCTACCTGTGGAGAGCCACACCATCCCTGCTGACGAACACCAGCTCCAGAGGACTGCTCCACAGCGGCGGCTCCCTTTAGCCGCAATCCACAGGTGGCGTCACGAACTTTACAAATCCCCTATAAATTAAAACACCCCTTTTCACTGACTACACTGGGTCACGGACCGGGCCAGCCACCGTGATGTTCCCCAAACCGGCATCCATAGGCCCGGCTGCCGAGTACCCCACGGCCCTGGGGGCGCGTCAAGCGTGTTATATACAACATGTAGGCCCGTCCGCACTCTAAGCCTCATATATAACATTTACCGCACTCTCAGCCTCCTATAGTCTATACTTTATATAGGAGGCCGAGTGAGTTATATACATCATGTAGGCCCGTCCTCACTCTAAGCCTCATATATAACATTTACCTCACTCTCAGCCTCCTATAGTATATACTTTATATAGGAGGCCGAGTGCATTGTATACATCATGTATACCCGTCCGCACTCTAAGCCTCATATATGACCATATACTGCACTCTCAGCTTCCTATAGTCTATACTTTATATAGAAGGCTGAGTGTGTTGTATACATCATGTAGACCCGCCGCCCGCACTCTAGGCCTCATATATAACGTATACTGCACTCTCAGCCTCCTATAGTCTATACATTATATAGGAGGCTGAGTGTGTTGTATACATCATATAGACCCGCTGCCCGCACTCTAGTCCTCATATATGACGTATACTGCACTCTCAGCCTCCTATAGTCTATACTTTATATAGGAGGCTGAGTGTGTTGTATACATCATATAGACCCGCCGCCCGCACTCTAGGCCTCATATATGACGTATACCACACTCTCAGCCTCCTATAGTCTATACTTTATATAGGAGGCTGAGTGTTTGTATAGATCATATAGACCCGCCGCCCGCACTCTAGGCCTCATATATGACGAATACCGCACTCTCAGCCTCCTATAGTATATACTTTATATGGGAGGCTGAGTGTGTTGTATACATCATATAGACCCGCCGCCCACACTCTAGGTCTCATATATGACGTATACTGCACTCTCAGCCTCCTATAGTCTATACTTTATATAGGAGGCCGAGTGAGTTATATACATCATGTAGGCCCGTCCTCACTCTAAGCCTCATATATAACATTTACCTCACTCTCAGCCTCCTATAGTATATACTTTATATAGGAGGCCGAGTGCGTTGTATACATCATGTAGGCCCGTCCGCACTCTAAGCCTCATATATGACGTATACCGCACTCTCAGCCTCCTATAGTCTATACTTTATATAGGAGGCTGAGGGTGTTGTATACATCATGTAGACCCGCCGCCCGCACTCTAGGCCTCATATATGACGTATACCGCACTCTCAGCCTCCTATATTCTGTACTTTATATAGGAGGCTGAGTGCATTGTATACATCATGTAGACCCGTCGCCCGCACTCTAGGCCTCATATATGACGTATACCGCACTCTCAGCCTCCTATAGTCTATACTTTATATAGGAGGCCGAGTGCGTTATATACATCATGTAGGCCCTTCCGCACTCTAACCTCATATATAACATTTACCGCACTCTCAGCCTCCTATAATCTACACCGCGTGCAGAATTATTAGGCAAATGAGTATTTTGATCACATGATACTTTTTACACATGTTGTCCTACTCCAAGCTGCATAGGCTTGAGAGCCAACTACCAATTAAGTAAATCTGGTGATGTGCATCTCTGTAATGAGGAGGTGTGTTGACTATTGACATCAACACCCTATATGAGGAGTGCATAATTATTAGGCAACTTCCTTTCCTTTGGCAAAATGGGTCAGAAGAGAGATTTGACGGGCTCTGAAAAGTCCAAAATTGTTTGATGTCTTGCAGAGGGATGCAGCAGTCTTGAAATTTCCAAACTTTTGAAGCGTGATCACTAGAGATGAGCGTTGTTCTACTCGAACTGTTCGCCAATCTCAAATTCGAGCTGTTTTGGGCGGTGTTCGAGCCGGTCGGCGAACACGAACAATTTGAGAAAAATTCGGCTGTTCAAGGTTATGTTCGATAACTGTTCGTGCACCAAAATCATAACTGGATTTTTTCTCAGTAATGATGAAAATTAATGTTAATACGCAGTTTGAGTGTACAGCGGGGCGGGGGGAGGGGCAGGGGATGGATCTCTGCAGGAACAATGAAGATCTCCATTTTTTTTTCTCTTTCCCGCATTTGCAGTGGGGAGGTGCAATCTGTCAGCCTATCAGCAGCGCACACACGGAGCGAAGTGCTTTTTTTCACACAAGCAAGGGCATGTGTGATTGGCAGTGTATGTCACATGTCCTTGCCCTATAAGACCAAGCCATTTTCCCCGTCGCCACCATTTTCTCACTGCTGCAGCTGCGTGTTAGACGGCACCGCTGTTGCTGTGTGCGCTATACCTTGTTAATTTCAAGCCAATTTTCGCATAAATATACAGATAGCTTGGGAGTAGGGAATAGTTGTGATTGCAGTCCTTTTAAGGACTAGGTTACAGCATTTCCTACGACTTTTATCAAGCAGGTCTGTGCTCTTAAATAGATAGATTGTGGGAGTAAAGACTAATTGTAATTGGAGTCCTTTTCAGGACTAGGTTACATGAGTTCCTATCAGTTTTTGCCAGGCAGGTCTGTGCCAGTGCTGTGCAAGTTTTTTTCACAGCATTTGGCTGAATCTAGCAAAGCTAATCCTTTTTGGCCTATTGCAGAGTGTGTTAGTCAGTGGAGTAGCCTATCTGTGTTGCAAGATATACCACCTGTGTATAGAATACCAATTTTTTTACTGCACCTAGTGAAGTAAAATCTTTTGGGCATAGCATCATTCTATTAGTCCATCTATACTGACCTCCATCAGGTTGCAAACTGAATATAATTTTTTTCTGCATCTAGCTCTGAAAAAATATTTGGGCTTCTAGCAGTGTGTGGGACTTGGTCTATTAGTCCATCTATACTGACCTCCATCAGGTTGCAAATTAAAAATAATTTTTTTCTTCATTTAGCTCTGAAAAAATATTTGGGCTTCTAGCAGTGTGTGGGACTTGTTCTATTAGTCCTTCTATACTGACCTCCAGCAGGTTGCAAATTGAATATAATTTTTTTCTGCATCTAGCTCTGAAAAAATATTTGGGCTTCTAGCGGTGTGTGGGACTTGGTCTATTAGTCCATCTATACTGACCTCCATCAGGTTGCAAATTAAAAATATTTTTTTTCTGCATCTAGCTCTGAAAAAAATATTTGGGCTTCTAGCAGTGTGTGGGACTTGGTCTATTAGTCCATCTATACTGACCTCCATCAGGTTGCAAATTAAAAATAATTTTTTTCTTCATTTAGCTCTGAAAAAATATTTGGGCTTCTAGCAGTGTGTGGGACTTGTTCTATTAGTCCTTCTATACTGACCTCCAGCAGGTTGCAAATTGAATATAATTTTTTTCTGCATCTAGCTCTGAAAAAATATTTGGGCTTCTAGCGGTGTGTGGGACTTGGTCTATTAGTCCATCTATACTGACCTCCATCAGGTTGCAAATTAAAAATATTTTTTTTCTGCATCTAGCTCTGAAAAAATATTTGGGCTTCTAGCAGTGTGTGGGACTTGGTCTATTAGTCCATCTATACTGACCTCCATCAGGTTGCAAATTGAATAAAAAATTTTTCTGCATCTAGCTCTGAAAAAATATTTGGGCTTCTAGCGGTGTGTGGGACTTGGTCTATTAGTCCATCTATACTGACCTCCATCAGGTTGCAAATTAAAAATAATTTTTTTCTGCATCTAGCTCTGAAAAAATATTTGGGCTTCTAGCAGTGTGTGGGACTTGGTCTATTAGTCCATCTATACTGACCTCCATCAGGTTGCAAATTGAATAAAAAAAATTTCTGCATCTAGCTCTGAAAAAATATTTGGGCTTCTAGCAGTGTGTGGGACTTGGTCTATTAGTCCATCTATACTGACCTCCATCAGGTTGCAAATTAAAAATAATTTTTTTCTTCATTTAGCTCTGAAAAAATATTTGGGCTTCTAGCAGTGTGTGGGACTTGTTCTATTAGTCCTTCTATACTGACCTCCAGCAGGTTGCAAATTGAATATAATTTTTTTCTGCATCTAGCTCTGAAAAAATATTTGGGCTTCTAGCGGTGTGTGGGACTTGGTCTATTAGTCCATCTATACTGACCTCCATCAGGTTGCAAATTAAAAATAATTTTTTTCTGCATCTAGCTCTGAAAAAATATTTGGGCTTCTAGCAGTGTGTGGGACTTGGTCTATTAGTCCATCTATACTGACCTCCATCAGGTTGCAAATTAAAAATAATTTTTTTCTTCATTTAGCTCTGAAAAAATATTTGGGCTTCTAGCAGTGTGTGGGACTTGTTCTATTAGTCCTTCTATACTGACCTCCAGCAGGTTGCAAATTGAATATAATTTTTTTCTGCATCTAGCTCTGAAAAAATATTTGGGCTTCTAGCGGTGTGTGGGACTTGGTCTATTAGTCCATCTATACTGACCTCCATCAGGTTGCAAATTAAAAATAATTTTTTTCTGCATCTAACCCAGCCAATAGTTTTGGCCTAATACAACAGTTTGGCCACTCAGCTCTGCTCGGTTACCATCCATTGTTTTTTTGTGCAAACAACTCCAGAGTTGTGAATTAGTTAACCACCAAAATGAGTGGAAAAAGGCCTGCTGCTGGTGGAAAGGGGAATAGGCGTGTTGGGAAGGGGAAAAAAGGTTGTGTCCGTGGGGTAGGTGCAGAAGAAAGACCATCTTCCAGCCAAACTAAAATGTCTACTTCTTTTAGCGGACAATGTGATAAGATCCCTTTCTTACGGCCACGCCAATCGCTACAAATTCCAGATGAGGCACAAAAACAGCAGGTGCTTCAACGGATATCAAGTGCTCCTTTAAGTGGGCTCTCCTCCACATCAACTTCAACATCACAAATACTCCAGTCCTCAAAGGTGTCACCCAAATCGCACTTGCTTCCTCACAGCTCCCAAATCTCCAGCTGCCCGTCTGAGTATGAGGTAGAACAGATGGTTGAGTCTGCAGAGCTGTTTACTCATACTATAGCCTGGGAATCAGAGGTCGACTCCAGCGCTTCTGTGAATCCAGACGAGGAAATGATCTGCACTGATGCCCAGAATCTTTATGAGTCGGATCCAGGACCAGACGCAGAAGGTTCTGACCATAATGTAGACCCTCATTCCCAAACTGTAACTCCTGTTGGTGGAGACAATGAGGAAGACGATGATAAGACTCAAATACCTGATTGGAGCGACAACTTTAGTTTTTTGTCAGGGCAGGAACAGGTTGGCTCTGAGGACGACGGGTGTGATAACGCACAGGGTGATGATGATGAGGTCGGAGATCCCACTTACTGTCAACCCACAGTCAGCCAAGAGATGAGGTCAGCAGAGGAGGTGGAGGAAGATGCTAGTGACGACGAGGTCAGGTTGCGCCTTCCTGGACAGAGACGTAGTACTGGAAGCACGTCAACAACTGCATCCTCAAACACAACTCTGCCTCTCACCACAAGTCGTGGTGGCTCTTCAGGTCGCATGGGTGCTAAGCCTTGCATAGCCTGGGCATTTTTTCAGATCGATAAAGATGACCCAACTCGTGTTATCTGTAACATTTGTCAGCAAAAGCTAAGTAGAGGCCAAAAAATACATAGTTTGAGTACTTCATGCATGAACCGGCACATGGACATGAAGCATAAGTTGCAGTGGGAAGCTCAGTGTGCTACAATGCGGCCTAGCCGGCCGGGCCAACCACCGTCTGCCATATCTTGTGCATCCGCGGCCTCTTCATCCTCTGTGACTGGGGGGACAGCAGTCACACCTGTTTTGGGGCGCAGACCTGCCACCTCTTTACCCGCAACAGCCAGCGTGATTGGCAGGTCATCATTTTCTTTGGAGGTGGTAACACCAGCTGGTCTTGAGCGCTGTCCGACATCGATAGCACCACCTTTGGATCAAGGCAACCTAACATGTCCGCCTGCATCTTCCTCACAGACCGACAGTTTGCCGGGGACACCCTTATCAACCCCGTCTAAGCACAATAGCCAGCCCTCGGTCCCTCAGATGTGGACAAGTAAAAGACCATTTCCTCCTAGCCATGAGAAAGCTAAGAGGTTGAATTTCACCATCTGCAAGCTCTTGGCTACAGAAATGCTGCCTTTCCGCCTGGTGGACACAGAGGATTTTCGAGACCTTATGTCCGTCGCAGTGCCCCAGTACCAGATGCCCAGTCGGCACTACTTCTCAAAGAAAGGTGTGCCTGCGCTCCACCAGCATGTCGCACACAACATCACCGCTTCTTTGAGAAACTCTGTGTGTGACAGGGTGCATTTCACCACAGACACTTGGACAAGTAGGCATGGACAGGGGCGTTACATGTCGCTGACTGGGCACTGGGTAACTATGGTGACAGCAGGACAAGGGGCTGCTGTCCAAGTCTTGCCGTCCCCACGAGTTGTGCGTCAATCCTCTTTATGTCAAAGTTCCTCCACTGCTTCTGCCTCCTCAACCTCCTCTCGGTCTTCCACCTGCACCCAAAGCCTGTCTGGTCATGCCACAAGCTTTCTAACTGCGCAGAAGGGATCCTGCACACCTCCTTACTATGCTGGCAGTAGGGCTCAACATCATCAGGCGGTTTTTACATTGAAATGTCTGGGAAATGTGAGTCACACAGCTGAGGAGTTGTGGTCAGCTCTGGAGAACCAATTTCATGAATGGTTGTCTCCACTGGACCTGAAACCAGGGAAGGCCGTGTGCGACAATGCTGCAAACCTGGGTGCGGCCCTTCGCCGGGGCAATGTCACACACGTGCCTTGTATGGCTCACGTGTTGAACCTGGTTGTCCAGCAATTTTTAGCCCACTATCCCAGACTAGATGGCCTTCTGCAGAGGGCACGGTCGCTGTGTGCTCACTTCCGCCGTTCGCATCCCGCAGCTCAGCGACTTACATCTCTACAGAAGTCGTTGGGCCTGCCACTTCACCGGCTAAAATGCGATGTGCCTACCCGGTGGAATTCAACTCTGCACATGTTGCAGCGACTGTGGCAGCACCGACAAGCCCTGGTGCAATACGTTCTGACGTATAGCCTGGGCCAACGAGATTCAGAGGTGGGGCAAATCACGCTGGAGGAGTGGTCTCAGATCAGGGACCTATGCACCCTTCTGCACAGTTTTGAAATGGCGACGAAGATGTTTAGTGCTGACGATGCCATTATCAGCATGACTATTCCGGTGATTTACATGCTGGAGCACATGTTAAACAGAATTCGGAGTCAGGTGGTGGCACAAGAGGAGGTGGAGGAAGTAGAGGAGGAGGAGTTGTATGCGGAAGGGCTAACATCTGCAAGGTCCAGACGGTCGGCAGCACCAAGGCGGCAGGCATGTGAGGGTGGGGGAGATGATTTTACCAGTGCGCATGGTAGCAGCCAAACTAGTGAGGAAGGTGCAGGAGCCCAGGAAGAAGTGGAGGACGAACTGATGGAAGACTCATCAGAGGGAGACCTTGATCACATTTCTGTTGTGCGAGGTTGGGGGGAGAGGACAGAGGAAGGAAGCATGATTGTTACCTCGCCACCAACACAACAGGGACTTGGTGCTCCTGGATGCGCAACACACATGAGTGCCTTCTTGCTGCACTACCTGCAACATGACCCTCGAATTGTGAGAATTAGAAATAATCCTGACTACTGGGTTGCCACACTGTTAGATCCCCGGTACAAAAGTAAATTTGCAGAAATTATTCCTGCCATAGAAAGGGATGCACGCATGCAGGAGTATCAGCAGAGACTGTTGCAGAATCTTACATGTGCTTTTCCACAAAATACCAGTGGTGCACGTAGTGAATCTCACAGTTCCAACTTGCCAACCGTGGGACCGTCAAGTGTTCAGCACTCAAACCGTAACAGAACCACAGTATCTGCTGGTAACATCAATTTTGCGGAATCATTTCACCACTTTTTTAGCCCATCCTTTGCAAGGCCACAGGAGACAAGAAGTCTGACACATAGTCAACGCCTAGAGACGATGGTACAGGAGTATCTCCAAGTAAACATTGAAGCCACGACTGTGTCACTGGACCCTTGCTCTTTTTGGGCTTCCAATCTGGATAAATGGCCGGAGCTAGCCACTTACGCCTTGGAGATCTTGTCATGCCCCGCAGCCAGCGTTCTGTCTGAACGTGTGTTCAGCGCTGCTGGTGGTGTGCTGACAGATAAGCGCACGCGGCTCTCCACTGATAATGTAGACAGACTCACGTTCATAAAGATGAACAAATCATGGATCCGAAATGACTTTTCTACCCCTGTGTCATCCTGGGGACAGTAAAAGCTTGATGATTGGTTAAAATCACCCTACCAAACGTTTTAAGCTTTCAAATTACTAATCATGTTTATCTGTATCTTGACTGGAAAATAATTTGGGCTTTGTAGCAGTGTGCAGCACTGATCCTATTAGGCCATCTATAATAAGGTCCACCAGATTTAAAATTAAAAATAATTTTTAGCTGCATCTAGCCCGGAAAATAATTTTGGGGCTCCGAGATGCGCAAGACACATAAGTGCCTTCTTGCTGCACTACCTGCAGCATGACCCTCATATTGTCAGAATTCGAAGTAATCATGACTACTGGGTTGCCACACTCTTAGATCCCCCAAACTTTTCGATCAACCTTTTCATTTTAATAAAGACCAAAAAAATGGTCATTTTTGAAATTATAAGCATTAGCAGGTTGTTAGAAACTGAAATCAAACAGTTTTCAACTCAAAACTTTATTCTAGGTGATGTTACATTTTCACATAGGACCCCTTGTTCGAAAGGAGCTTCTGAACTCTCTCGTCCATTGAATTTGTCAGGTTTTGGATGGTTTCTGCTTCAATTGTTTTGCATGAGGACAGAATACCCTCCCAGAGCTGTTGCTTAGATGTGAACTGCCTCCCGCCATCATAGACACTCCTTTTAATGATGCTCCAAAGGTTCTGAATGGGGTAGAGGTCAGGGGAGCATGGGAGTCACACCATAAGTTTGTCCCCTTTTATGCCCATATCAGCCAGAGATGCAGATGTTTTATGTGCAGCATGAGATGGTGCATTATCATGCAGAAAAATGATCTTGCTGTGAAATACACGGTTCTTCTTCTTGAACCATGGCAGGAAGTGCTGTTTGAGAAAATCCACATACATTATGGAGTTCATCTTTAGCGCCTTCAGGGATCCTAAAGGGGCCGACAATCTCTCTCCCCATGATTCCAGCCCAAAACATTACTCCACCTCCTCCTTGTTGGCGCTGTAGCCGTGTTTGCGTGGGGTGTCCATCAACCAGCCATCCTCCACTCCATTCATCTGGACCATCGAGCGCTGCACGGCACTCATCCGTGAACAAAACAGTTTTGAAATCAGTCTTCATGTAATGTTTGGCCCACTGGAGCCGTTTCTGCTTGTGTGAAGTGGATAGAGGAGGTCGACAGGATGGCGTATGCACAGCTGCAAACCTCTGAAGGACCCTGCATCTTGTTGTTCGGGGGACGTTGGAGGCACAAGCAGCTTCAAAAACTTGTCTGCTGCTATGACAAGGCTTTTTTGCCGCTGCTCTTTCAACCTGACGTAATTGCCTGTAGGAAAGAGTCCTCAATTTGCCCTTATCAGCATGCACACGTGTGTACTGTGAATCAGCTACATACTTCTTGATTGCCAAGACACTTCATCCTGATCATCGCACAATGTTGATTGTAGTCATGCCTTGACCTAAACACTCCACAATTTGTTGCTTCTCAGCAGCCAACACATCCTTTTTCTTTCCCATTTTGGCAGAAAATGTAGGCTGCTTAATAATGTGAGAGAGCCTTCTTAAGTAGTCTTGCCTTTCATTGGACACACCTGCCAAACTAATTAGCACAGGTGTCTGCAATTGCTTACAGTGATATAAAGAGCCCTGACACACATCACCATCAATGAGTTTAACTGACAAACAAACAAATTCTTCCCTTATCACTCCTAAACACTTTTTGCATAATAATTTGGAACGCGGTGTACATGTGCTTTTCCACAAAACACCAGTGGTTCACGTAGTGAATCTTACAGTTCTAACTTGCCAACCGTGGTCTGTATGGAATTGTTCAATAAAGGGCCCAAAATTAAGATAACATAGATGGGAGAGGTCTCTATGAATAGGAATTCCTAAGTATTTGATACCCTGTGAGGGCCAGGCAAAGGGAAAGTTGGACTGGATGGAATCCTATATGGATTTAGGGAGGGAGACATCGAGGGCCTCAGACTTCGCTGCATTGATTTTAAAATTTTACCATGTAACAAAGTGATCTATTTCAGCCATAACAGCAGGGATGGATATATGTGATTGAGTGATATATACTAGGACATCATCAGCAAATAGAGACCACTTGTACTCGGTGCCTCCCACCTCAATCCACCTAATATTGGGGTTATGGCGAATTGATGAGAGCAGGTGCTCCGTCACTAGGATGTATAAGAGAGGGGACAGAGGACATCCCTGCCTTGTCCCATTGGTGATTGTGAAAGGTGATGAAAATGTTCTGACGCACCCCCTGGGCCTTGGGACACCCGGAGCCGGACCCTTTTTGGTGGATGCTGGTGGTTGTAGTCTTCGTGGCGGCGATCCGGTTCCGTGGCTCAGGGCGGTCAAACCAGTGGCGGAACTATTTATGTGGTTTTGATGTTTAAATGTCCGACTACGCCACCCGTGGATTGCGGTCAGAGTGAACCGCCGCTACAGGGCAGACCGCTAAGGCTGGTGTTGTGGGTGCAGCAGAGCGTAGCATAACTCCCCACGGGAGGAGTATAGCTTCAGGGCAGTGTATGCGGAGGATGGGGGTGATGGTGCAGGGCAGCAGCAGTAACGACACGGAGTCAGTGATGCAGTTCAGGGCCTTTACTCACAGTTCTTATTATCCAGACCACGTCTGCAGGTAACGGCTGCCCACGTCGTACTGTGCTCACCAGGTGAGGGGCTCAGACAACTCCCAGATAACTTTGGAGCGCTTCACAGGACCCCCTTTGTGTGTCCTTTGTCTGGCCTTTCTTACCAACACTTCTGTCCGGCTGCCTCGGGCCTCCTCTTGGTAAACTTGGCGCCAGTTTCCCTGACCCTATGTGGTGCCTTCCTAGCGGGTGGAGCAAGGGGCTGCGCCACATAAAATGTCAGAGCCTCCGGTTTCTAGCTGAGGGTCGTTTCCTGCCTCCACTAGTTCGGGGACCGGTCTCCCCCTTTGGCCTGACCCCTCCACGCAGGTGGATTCGGGCGTGCGGTGGCGACTCGCCCGTCCGCACCCCTGGGATCCCTTCATTCCTCGTTCCTGGAGCCTTCTCCGCTCCTCTTCCTTCCTTCTCCCTCTTGCAGGCCTGGGCCTCTGTTACTAGGCCCGCCTCCGGAGCAGAGCTCATGCAGAGCCCCTGCTCCCTGCCACTTCTGCTCAGACTTCTCTGCACTGAACTAAGATGGTGCCCACCTTTTATACTCCCTTCTCAATGCACCCAGGAACTGCTTCCTCCCTGCTCCTGCACTGCAGGGTTCCCCTTCCTCAGTGTTCCCTCCCCCCACTCCAGCCAGGGACAGGGACTGTCGTGCCCATCTCAGGGGCATATTGGTCGCCCTGCCCCACGGCAATGTGGTGTAATGCATGCAGGTGTCGGGTCCTGATCCACACTCCATCCTTATCTGAGAGTGAGATATCACACCTCTGGGTGAGGTGCAATACGTCTGTAGCAACCGAGCCCTGGGTGCTACAGTTCCATTTATCTTCAGCCTAGGTGACGTATTGTGATACAGGGCCGTGATTTTGGCTATAAAAGGGTCCCCTAGACCCCTACCCCAAGCTTTTTAAGAGAATCATATATGGCGTGCCAGGAGACTCTATGGAATGCTTTCTCAGCATCCAACGAGAGTATCTACTTACAAATTTTTAACTGCATCTAGCCCAGGAAATACTTTGTGCCTAGTAGCAGTGTCTGCTAGTCAGCGGATTATCCCGGCTGTTAAGCAAGCTACACCACCTGTAGTTTGGACACTTAATTTTTTCAAAGGAAATGCTTCGGGACCACGGGATACTCAGTGAAGAGCATCAGGAGGCACCCCAAGGCATAGGGGCTGGGACTGGCACTAGGATGCCTTGCGGTGGACAGCCGAGCTCGATCCTTATAAAAGCTTTTTAACTGCAGCAGCTTTAGTGGACGCTACTGGAGCTGGAATTACGCGGCTGCTGGCATGAGACTTGCCCTCCAATAGATCCTTGTAAATGGATTTAAAGTGTATTCATTCAAATTAGAGGGACAATTTAAATTAAAAAGCTTAGAGCTGCCTCCACCACAGGGGGGCTCTCTCGACCCACCAGCGGACAGGCACCAGTATTGGGAGAGGGGGGCTGGCCGTCAGGGTTCACCGTGGCTCTGGCACAAACCCGGCGACACGGAGGTGGCACGGGCAGGAGCGGACTGGCCGTGTCGGCTTCTCACTTTTTGGATTTTAGAAGGGCATGACATGCCTATATCTGTGTCTCCCCCTCCTTTTACTCCTCCACCTCTTTTCTTTTCGCATGACTATATGTACTTGTCACTTTTCCATGTGTTAGTTGTGTCTTCTGAGCAGTTTGTCAGCTTTTGGACACCTTTGAAGGTGTTTTCTATGTGTTTCTATGTGTTTTTGTTTGCCTGCCATTGGTTTTAACGGTGTTCGAAGGTGTTCGACGAACAGTTCGACGAACAGTTCGGCGAACACACGGGTGTTCGACGAACCGAACCGAACTCGAACACTACGGGGGTGGCTCAACACTAGTGATCACCAAACAATCAAGTATTTGATGGCAAATAGCCAACAGGGTCGTAAGAAGCGTGTTGGCCAAAAAAGGCGCAAAATAACTGTCCATGAATTGAGGAAAATCAAGCGTGAAGCTGCCAAGATGCCATTCGCCACCAGTTTTGCCATATTTCAGAGCTGCAACATTACTGGAGTATCAAAAAGCACAAGGTGTGCGATACTCAGGGACATGGCCAAGGTAAGGAAGGCTGAAAAACGACCACCTTTGAACAAGAAACATAAGATAAAACGTCAAGAATGGGTCAAGAAATATCTTAAGACTCATTTTTCAAAAGTTTTATGGACTGATGAAATGAGAGAGACTCTTGATGGGCCAGATGGATCGGCCAGAGGCTGGATCAGTAAAGGGCAGAGAGCTCCACTCCGACTCAGACACCAGCAAGGTGGAGGCGGGGTATTGGTATGGGCTGGTATCATCAAAGGTGAACTTGTGGGACCTTTTAGGGTTGAGGATGGAGTGAATCTCATCTCCCAGACCTACTGCCAGTTTCTGGAAGACAACTTCTTCAAGCAATAGTAAGTAAGAAGTCGATATCGTTCAAGAAAAACATGATTTTCATGCAGGACAATGCACCATCACATGCATCCAACTACTTCACAGCGTGGCTGGCCAGTAAAGATCTAAAAGAAGAAAAAATAATGACATGGCCGCCTTGTTCACCTGATCTGAACCCCATAGAGAACCTGTGGTCCATCATAAAATGTGAGATCTACAGGGAGGGAAAACAGTACACCTCTCGGAACAGTGTCTGGGAGGCTGTGGTGACTGCTGCACTCAATGTTGATCGAAAACAGATCAAGCAACTGACAGAATCTATAAATGGAAGGCTGTTGAGTGTCATCATAAAGAAAGGTGGCTATATTGATCACTAATTTTTTTGTTTTTTGTTTTTGCATGTCAGAAATGTTTATTTCTAAATTTTGTGCACTGATATTGGTTTACCTGGTGAAAATAAACAAGTGAGATGGGATTATATTTGGTTTTTATTAAGTTGCTTAATAATTCTGCACAGTAATAGTTACTTGTACAAACAGATATCCTCCTAAGATAGCCAAATCTAAAAAAAAAAACCACTCCAACTTCCAAAAATATTAAGCTTGGATATTTATGAGTCTTTTCGGTTGATTGAGAACATAGTTGTTGATCAATAATAAAAATAATCCTCTAAAATACAACTTGCCTAATAATTCTGCACACAGTGTATACTTCATATAGGAGGCTGAGTGTGTGGCGCCCTTGAGGGTTCAGTCGCCACAGAGGTACTGCACCTCAACCAGAGGTGTGGTGTCTCCCTTCTCTCAGGTAAGGAGGGAGTGCTGCCCGGAACCCCAGCACCCACATTCAACACTACACCGCTCCATGCCAGCTGGAAGGACAAAATGCAATGTGTTTTCTGCTGAGCTCTGTCCCTGGCTGGAGTGGGGGGAACCCAAAGGTAGGGGGAACCAGTACTGGGTGTGGGTGGAGGAAGAAGTTAGGGGGAGCACATGGAGAAGTAGGTATATAAAGGGAAGTCATCTTAGGGTGGCAGATCAGTTAGTGAGAGGACAGTTCAGAAGAACAGTCTGGGAGCAGAGTCTCTTTAGGAGCTCGGCTCCACGAGTATGGCCTAGTCCTAGAGGCCCAGGAGGGGAGCAGGGAGTAGGCTCCGATCTGTTGAAGGGATCCTAGGGGGTGCAGGACAGCACCCATACGCCCCGAATCTGTCAGAAGACAGAGGGATCGTAGGCCACAAGAAGGGGACCGGCCCCTGGTCCAGCCGTGTTACTCTAAGTCTCGGCTGGGAAAACCGGAGGCTTCTGGCTTGTATAGTCAGTTGCCGAAGCCTCATTCTAATCCCCGTGAGGGTCAAGCAGGTCTGGGAACTCCAACGAAACAGGAGGGACTTCAAAGCACCCGAGCAGGATTCAGAGTGGGGAAGCGCAGGGCAGGAGGGAGAAAGACCCAGCGTGAAGACAGTCTAGCTAGGAACACAAGAAAGTGGGTTTCTGTCAGGTACTCCTAACTGCCTGAGGAAGAACTGAACCCCTTCCTGGTGAACGCAGCGCGACGTGGGAGGCTAGCACCCGTACAGTGCACCAGTGGAACTGTCATAAGAGCTGTGAGTAAAAACTCGGATGACTGCACTGTACTGCCTCCGTCCAATCTTTCATCTGCGCCAGCTCTCCCTCCCGGCACTACAACGCCCAGCGCAACTTACACTTTCTACACTGCCCTGGAGCTAGCTCTACCTGTGGAGAGCCACACCATCCCTGCTGCCGAACACCATCTCCAGAGGACTGCTTCACAGCGGCGGCTCCCTTTAGCCGCAATCCACAGGTGGCGTCACGAACTGTACAAATCCCCTATAAATTAAAACCCCCCTTTTCACTGACCGCCCTGGGTCACGGAACAGGCCAGCCACCGTGATATTCCCCAAACCGGCATCCATAGGCCCGGCTGCCGAGTACCCCACGGCCCTGGGGGCGCGTCAAGCGTGTTATATACAACATATAGGCCCGTCCACACTCTAAGCCTCATATGTAACATTTACCACACTCTCAGCCTCCTATAATCTATACTTTATATAGGAGGCCGAGTGCGTTATATACATCATGTAGGCCCGTCCGCACTCTAAGCCTCATATATAACATTTACCGCACTCTCAGCCTCCTATAGTATATACTTTATATAGAAGGCCGAGTGCGTTGTATACATCATGTAGTCCCGTCCGCACTCTAAGCCTCATATATGATGTATACCGCACTCTCAGCCTCCTATAGTATATACTTTATATAGGAGGCCGAGTGCATTGTATACATCATGTAGACCCGTCCACACTCTAAGCCTCATATATGACGTATACTGCACTCTCAGCTTCCTATAGTCTATACTTTATATAGAAGGCTAAGTGTGTTGGATACATCATGTAGACCCGCCGTCCGCACTCTAGGCCTCATACATGACATATACCGCACTCTCAGCCTCCTATAGTATATACTTTATATAGAAGGCCGAGTGCATTGTATACATCATGTAGTCCCGTCCGCACTCTAAGCCTCATATATGATGTATACCGCACTCTCAGCCTCCTATAGTATATACTTTATATAGGAGGCCGAGTGCATTGTATACATCATGTAGACCCGTCCACACTCTAAGCCTCATATATGACGTATACTGCACTCTCAGCTTCCTATAGTCTATACTTTATATAGAAGGCTGAGTGTGTTGGATACATCATGTAGACCCGCCGTCCGCACTCTAGGCCTCATACATGACATATACCGCACTCTCAGCCTCCTATAGTCTATACTTTATATAAGAGGCTGAGTGTGTTGTATACATCATATAGACCCGCCGTCCGCACTCTAGGTCTCATATATGACGTATACTGCACTCTCAGCCTCCTATAGTCTATACTTTATATAGGAGGCTGAGTGTGTTGTATACATCATATAGACCCGCCGTCCACACTCTAAGCCTTATATATGACGTATACCGCACTCTCAGCCTCCTATAGTTTATACTTTATATATGAGGCTGAGTGTGTTGTATACATCATGTAGACCCACCGCCCGCACTCTAGGCCTCATATATGACGTATACCGCACTCTCAGCCTCCTATAGTATATACTTTATATAGGAGGCTGATTGTGTTGCATACATCATATAGACCCGCCGCCTGCACCGTAGGCCTCTTATTTGATGTATACTGCACTCTCAGCCTCCTATAGTCTATACTTTGTATAGAAGGCTGAGTGTGTTGAATACATCATATAGGCCCGCCGCCCGCACTCTAGGCCTCATATATGACGTATACTGCACTCTCAGCCTCCTGTATTCTATACTTTATATAGGAGGCTGAGTGTGTTGTATACATCATATAGACCCGCTGCCCGCACTCTAGGCCTCATATATGACGTATACCGCACTCTCAGCCTCCTATAGTCTGTACTTTATATAGGAGGCTGAGTGTGTTGTATAGATCATACAGACCTGCCGCCCGCACTCTATGCCTCATATATGACGTATACCGCACTCTCAGCCTCCTATAGTCTATACTTTATATAGGAGGCTGAGTGTGTTGTATACATCTTGTAGACCCGCCGCCCGGACTCTAGGCCTCATATATGACATATACTGCACTGTCAGCCTCCTATAGTCTATACTTTATATAGAAAGCCGAGTGCATTGTATACATAATATAGACCCGCCGCCCGCACTCTAAGCCTTATATATGACGTATACCGCACTCTCAGCCTCCTATAGTCCAAACTTTATATAGGATGCTGAGTGTGTTCTATACATCATGTAGACCCGCCGCCCGCACTCTAGGCCTCATATGTGACATATACCGCACTCTCAGCCTCCTATAGTCTATACTTTATATAGGAGGCTGAGTGTGTTGTATACATCATATAGACCCGCCGCCCGCACTCTAGGCCTCATATATGACGTATACTGCACTCTCAGCCTCCTATAGTCTAAACTTTATATAGGAGACTGAATGCCTTGTATACATCATGTAGACCTGCCGCCCGCACTCTAGGCCTCATATATGACGTATACTGCACTCTCAGCTTCCTAAAGTCTATACTTTATATAGGAGGCTGAGTGTGTTGTATACTTCATGTAGACCCGCCGCCCGCACTCTAGGCCTCATATATGTCGTATACCGCACTCTCAGCCTCCTATACTCTATACTTTATATAGGAGGCTGAGTATGTTGTATACATCATGTAGACCCGCCGCCCGCACTCTAGGCCTCATATATGACGTATACCACACTCTCAGCCTCCTATAGTCTATACTTTATATAGGAGGCTGAGTGTTTGTATAGATCATATAGACCCGCCGCCCGCACTCTAGGCCTCATATATGACGTATACTGCACTCTCAGCCCCCTATAGTATATACTTCATATGGGAGGCTGAGTGTGTTGTATACATCATATAGACCCGCCGCCCGCACTCTAGGCCTCATATATGACGTATACTGCACTCTCAGCCTCCTATAGTCTATACTTTATATAGGAGGCTGAGTGTGTTGTATACATCATATAGACCCGCCGCCCGCACTCTAGGCCTCATATATGTCGTATACCGCACTCTTGGCCTCCTATATGACATATACAGACTGTGTATGTCATATGAGAGGCCAAGACGGTGATCTATATTTCATATAAGAGGCCTAGAGTGCAATGCATAATGTATAAATGATATTATTGTTTGTTGGCCAATGCTGGATGGGAACAGTCACTCAGAAAACTGCACTTGAAAAGCAGGGAGAGCTGTAGCCTAGGCCTGCCTGCAACCTTGTTTCCAGCCTTGGTTAGAGTCAAGCGCAGAGTGCGGGTCACCACATACCCGGAGCTGCCCTTACAAGGCCGTGAGCAGGAGAGAAGAGGGTGGTGCGCCGGTGCCGGTGTCCACATACCCAGCCTGGAGCCGGTGTTACAACAAGGCCGAGAGCAGAAGAGAAGAAAGTGGCGCGCAGATGCCGCCGCCAGTGTTACAACTTACAAGGCCAAAAGCAGGAGCCGGGACAGGAGAGCAAGGTCGGTGTCAGAAGCCGGCCTGGGAGCAGGGAGAGCAGAGAGCATCATCGGCTTGTCACCTGACACCACACCACTGCCAGGTAGCATTACAGGCAGCTGAGGCAGAGCGAAAGCAGAGAGCGGTGCGTATCACCGCCCACAAAGAACAGCAACTTGCGTCCTCCTCCTATCCAGATCATGTAAGTATGCGCGTCACTGCAGCGGGCCTACTGTCACCGCTGAATGTAATGTGCACGTGACGCTACATCTTCGGTCGTGCTTTTAAAAGGCCCGCACTTATAAAGGGCCCCTGTAACTAATTCTCTCACTCTCTCATCGGGGCCCACCGGGGATTTCCCCAATATCCCGCCAGGCCGGTCCGACCCTGAATATTGCCATAAATAAAATACATATTAAAGGGAATCTGTCACCCCCCCTGGGACTTTTCAGACCTCTACTATGGGCATACAGGTTATAGAAAAGTAAATCTATACATACCTGTATGGCCCATAGTAGAGGTCTGATTGCAGAGAAAAGTTTTTTATTCAATTCTGTTTTGCACAGGCTTGGTGTCCGGGGGACGCCAAGAAATCCCCGTCTATCTCTTTTTTATTGCCCTAAATCCCCGCCTATATGCTTAGTTATCATATTCCCACCTCCCCTGCACGTCGCACGCCCCGGGCATGCGCAAAGCGCCTCTCACATAAAGCGCGCTTTGCTTCATCCCCGCCCCGTCTGTGTGCTCTGCACCACACAGTTCTACTGCGCAGGCGCTGGGAAGTGACAGTGACTCCCCGGGGCATGCACAATAGAACCGTGCAGCGCAGTGCATGGAGAGACGGGTCCGGGAGGAAGCAAAGCACCCTATGTGAGCAGCGCTTTGCGCATGCCCGGGAAGTCAGGGAGTGCAGTGCACGTAACAGGGCCCTGTGACATGCAGGGGAGGGGGGAATATGATAACTAAGCATATAGGCGGGGATTTAGGGCAATAAAAAAGAGATAGACAGGGATTTCTTGGCGTCCCCCGGACACCAAACCTGTGCAAAACAGAACTGAATAAAAAACTTTTCTCTGCAATCAGACCTCTACTATGGGTCATACAGGTATGTATAGACTTACTTTTCTATAACCTGTATGCCCATAGTAGAGGTCTGAAAAGTCCCAGGGGGGTGACAGATTCCCTTTAATGATAATATCTATAGTGACAAATACAGAAAAACAATATGAAATGGAAAATAATTTAATACAATAAAAATATAATATAATTAATGCATTGAATATCATAAAGTGTGTCATTTATAAATGCAGATATATATGATTTCCATTCAGGTATATATGTGGCCCCCATTCTGGTATATATGATCCTCATCATGGTATATATGGCCCCCCTTCCTGGTATACAGTGGGGAAAATAAGTAATTGATGCACTGCAGATTTTGCAAGTTTTCCCACCTACAAAGAAGGGAGAGGACTGTAATTTTATCGTAGGTACACTTCACTGAGAGACAAAATCTGAAAATAAAAACCAGTAAATCACAATGTATGATCTCGCATCATTGGGTAAGGATGATTCTGAGAAAGGTCAGGAATCAGCCGAGAACTGCACAGGAGGACCTGGTCAATGACCTGAAGAGAGCTGGGACCACAGTCTCAAACATTACCATTAGCAACACACTGCACCATCATGGATTAAAATTAGATTATCATCAAAAATTGATGCAAAAGGAGCACAGACCAAGTATTGAGGGCATTTACTGAACATACATTTCAGTAGGCCAACATTTCGGATTTAAAAACATTTTTCAAGCTGTTGTTATAAAGTATTCTAATTTACTGAGATAATGACTTCTGTGTTTTCATTGGCTGTAAGCCATAATCATCAACATTAACAGAAATAAACACTTGAAATAGATCACTCAGTTTGCAATGACTCTATGTAATATATGAGTTTCACTTTTTGTATTGAACTGAAATAAATTAATTTTTTGATGATATTCTAATTTACTGAGATGCACCTGTATATGAAAATAAGTGAGTATAGGGGGTCTCACATAAATTGAAACTAGAATAAATGGTGGAAGGTGTAAAAACCAAACAGGACACAGTAGAGCAACATTGTGCAGTGATATACAGGATGGGCCATTTATATGGATACACCTAAAGTAAATGGGAATGTTTGGTGATATCAACTTCTTTTTTGTGGCACATTAGTATATGGGAGGGGGGAAACTTTTCCAGATGGGTGGTGACCATGGCGGCCATTTTGAAGTCAGACATTTTGGATTCAACTTTATTTTTTTCAATGGGAAGAGAGTGTTATGGGTCCGGGTGGTGGAACCTCTATGCTTCGGTGCAAGGAGGGACCAAAGGGTCGTGACTAAGTGCCTACTCGGCCTGACCAAGGTCGCACGGTGGCTCAATCGACTCCGTGAACCAGTGAGGGACCGGGCAGGTGGACCAGGTGCCACTCTGGGACCGACCTTGTGTGAGAGCAGGTGACTTCCACGGGTCAGAAAGCAAGAACTGACCGGTACAGTGGATGATCATGGCAGGAAGGCTGACGGGTGGTCCGGGTAGCTAAGCAGGCTGGTTCGGCAGGTGGCCAGATGGGTGCTCTGTGTAGGCAGGCTGGCGGGCACGGCAGGTTACAGGCAGGTGCTCCAGGTAAGCTGGCTGGCGGGCACAACAGATAACATTTTGGAGGAGGTGCCTTATATAGGGGCAGTCCTCTGGCCATTGGCCGGGGACTCTATAGGATGGCGCGTGCGGCCCCTTTAAGAGCGAGGGCGCGCTCGCACGCACGTCCTAAGCACAGAGCCTGGGAAGCTGTGCACGGTGCGTGCCACAGGAGCAGGAGGACGCCGGACCTGGACCGCGGCGGTGAGGGGAACGGCGTCCCTGCCCGGGAGGAGGCAGAGACGCCTATGCTACAGTACCCCCCCCTTTACGCCCCCTCTTCTTTAGGCCCGCAAGAAATTTTTTAAGAAGATGAGGGGCATGAATGTTCTCCCTGGGTTCCCAAGACCTCTCCTCAGGGCCAAACCCCTTCCAATCCACAAGAATGAAAGTCTTTCCTCTTACCCTCTTGGTGGCCAAAATGTTTTCTACCTCAAAGACGTCCTCAGCAGAGACTGGAGCTGGAACGGTACCTGGATCGTCAGAGAAAAAATTAAGGACAACAGGTTTGAGGAGAGATACATGAAAGGAGTTGGGAATCCTTAAGGTGACTGGGAGTTTCAGCTTGCAAGCCACGGGCTTGATTTGGTTCAGAACCTTGAATGGACCGATGAACCGCGGACCCAACTTATAAGAAGGTATCTTGAGACGAACATATTTGGAGGAGAGCCAGACCTTGTCTCCCGGACGGAATAGAGGCAGATCCAGACGTCTCTTATCAGCATGTTTCTTCATCCGCTCGGAGGACTGAAGAAGTGCAGATCTAGTGTCTTCCCAAATAGCTGAAAATTCGCTGACCAGAGACTCCGCGGCAGGATTGTCCACTGAAGAGGAGACGGGAAACGGAATCCGGGGATGTTGACCGTAGATTTAGAGGAAGACTCGCTCTCATGGTTATTATAAAAGAACTTGGCCCAGGGCAGGAGCTCAACCCAATCGTTATGGTGAGCGTTGACAAAGTGCCGAAGAAAGCTGGTAAGGACCTAGTTGATACATTCCACTTGACCATTGGACTGAGGATGCTAAGCAGAGGAGAAATCCAAGGAGACATCCAGCAGCTTACACGTAGCTTTCCAGAAGCGCGAAGTGAACTGAACCCCGCGATCAGACACAATGTGGAGGGGTAGGCCTGGAGACGAAAAATGTGATGGATGAAGTCCTTAGCCAGCACAGATGCAGATGGAAGACCAGGCAGAGGGATGAAGTGGGCCATTTTAGAAAAGCGGTCAGCGACCACCCAAATGACCGTACAACCGGCAGAAACAGGGAGTTCCATAATGAAGTCCATTGCAATGTGTTGCCATGGAGTGGAAGGCACGGGAAGAGGAAGAAGATGGCCGGATGGAAGGTGCCTGGGAACCTTGTTACGGGCACAGGAGGAACAAGCCGCGAAGTCCGCAATATCCTTGAGCAGGGAAAGCCACCAGTAATGTCGGGCGATGAGCAGAAAGATCGTCCTCTGGCCAACATGACCGACTAGTTTGGATGACTAGCCCCAGAGTAGAACCTTCTTACGAACTGGAACCGCTACAAAGGTCTTACCGGGTGGAAGATGAGACAGGTCAAACGGAGCCACAGTCATTACTTTGGAGGGGTTGATAATATGTAGAGGCTCCTCCTCTTGGTCGGAAGACAAGAATGAGTGGGATAGAGCGTCAGCTTTAATGTTCTTGTCCGCCGGGCGGTAATGCAGAGTGAAGCAGAATCTGGCAAAGAATAGAGACCACCTGTTCTGACGCGGATTTAATCTTTGGGCGTTCTGCAAATAAGCGAGGTTTTTGTGGTCAGTGTAGATGACCACCTGGTGCAGAGCAACCCTCCAGCGCTAATTGGATGGCCAGCAGCTCACGATCTATGGAGTAATTGCGCTCAGATGAGGAGAAGAGCTTGGAGAAGAAGCCACAGGTTACCATTCTCCCGGACGAGGATTTCTGGGTGAGCATCGCTCCGGCTCCGGAGGAGGATGCATCAACCTCCAGGAAGAACTGCTTGTTGCAATCCTGGCGGTGTAGCACAGGAGCGGAGGAGAAGGCTTGTTTTAGGGAGACGAAGGCCTCCTCCGCTTCGGAAGTCCATTCCCTGGGATTTGCTCCTTTACGGGTGAGCGCGGAGATAGGAGCAGTTTGGGAGGAGAAATGAGGAATGAAGAGGCGGTAATAATTTGTGAAGCCCAGGAATCGCTGAATCACTTTCAACCCCTCCGGTCGGGGCCACTTTAAGACGGCAGAGACCTTCTCGGGATCCATCCGCAGACCAGTCTCGGAGATAATATAGCCCAGGAATGGTAGAGAGGTCTGCTCAAAGAGGCATTTCTCGAATTTAGCGTATAGGCGATTCTGCCGGAGCATTAGTGGAACCTGACGGACATCCCTCCGGTGTGAGGGCAGATCCGGAGAGAGGACCAAGATATCGTCCAGGTACACCACCATGCAAGAATACAGGAGATCACGGAAGATGTCGTTAACCAGCTCCTGGATGATGGCTGGAGCATTACAGAGACCAAAGGGCATTACGCGGTATTTGTAGTGACCATCCCGGATGTTGAATATCGTCTTCCACTCGTCTCCCTGGTGGATCCGGACTAAATTGTATGCCCCACAATGATCAAGCTTGGTGAAGATCTTTACGCCTTTAAGGCGGTTGAACAGCTCCGAGATGAGAGGCAGGGGGTACTTATTTTTGATGGTAATCTGGTTAAGACCCCTGTAATCGATACAGAGACGTAGAGAGCCGTCTTTCTTCTTGACTAAGAAGAATCCTGCTCCAGCCGAAGAGGTGGATTTCTGGATAAATCCCCTAGCAAGATTCTCCTCTATGTATTCAGACATAATCCGGGTCTCAGCCAGCGACAAGGGGTAGATACGCCCGCGGGGAGGAGAAGCACCAGGTACCAGGTTGATGGGGCAATCATGCCTCCTATGAGGTGGTAGAGTCTCTGCTTCCTTTTTGTCGAAGACGTCAGCATAGGACCAGTAGGATGCCGGCAGACCAGGTAGATTAGCCAGAGTAGACGGGGGTCGAGCTGGACGAACCGGATCCAAGCAGGACTCATGGCATTTCACCAGATCTCCAATTCAGGATGGGCTCATGTCTTTGTAACCAGGGAAGACTAAGCAAGAGGGGGTGAGAGAGACTGGACAGCACATGAAAGGAGATCTTCTCTGAGTGCAGCATTCCCACCTGAAGGGTTACAGGCTCTGTGACGAGTAATATGGTCTCCAGAAGAAGCCTCCCATCCACGGAGGCAACCGCCAACGGTTCAGCCAGACGTACAGTAGGAATCTGATACCGCTCCACAACAGCCTGTTGAATGAAATTCCCAGCGGCTCCGGAATCCAGATGGGCAATCTCAAAGAAGCGGGTCTCACCACTGGAAACAGAAAAGGACAGAGTCAAGTACAGAGAGGATTTACACTTGCCTAGGATGACCTCTCCAAGCGGTCCTAGACACTGGAGTTTCCCGGCCTCACCGGGCAGGATTGGTCAGATGCTCTTTACTGCCACAGTAGAAGCAACTCACCTCGGCACGGCGCATCTCCTGGCGAGACTTGACCATCTTGGTTTGGTCAATTTGCATGGGCTCAGGCGAACATGCCCGGGGAAATGCTGGTTGAGAGGCAGGCTTTTGGAATACATGAGCGAGAGGCGGAAATCTTCTCTTCCGGGTAGTCTCCTTTGCACGTTCCTGAAAACGGATGTCAATCCGGGTAGTTAATGATACCAGGTCGTCCAGGGTGGAAGGGATGTCACGACCGGCTAGCTCATCCTTGATCCGACCGGAAAGACCTCCCCAGAAGGTGGACACCAGGGCCTCGTTGTTCCAGGCAAGCTCGGATGCGAGAGTTTGGAAACGTAAAACTCTAAAATGTTTAAAACCTCTATGATTTCATCGCTTGTCACTGAAGATGCGCTCTCAGCAGGTCATTGTGACCTGACTTACAGCCTGCACGGTCGCATCTTGGCACCATTCAGGTTGTAAATCAGTGATCGTAGATGTTGATTACGGTGTGGGGCAGTTTGTCGGACAAGTGAGTATTATGGTTGTTTTTTATATTACAGGTGACTTGGGCTTCAGGGCATAATGTGTAAGGTGAGTATAAGTGTTTTTTTTAATTTTATTCTTCATTTTACACTCGTTGTTGACGGGGCTGCCTACAACTCTTAACATTGTCTCTTGCTCGCGCTGATCTCAGCGCAAGCAGGGGACAATGATGAGAGCCCCTTCCAGCAGCGGCCGCTGCTGGGGATCAGCGCGAACTGTACCGCTGATTCCCAGGCGCCGGTACGTGTCACGCAGATGATGCACAGTTGTCATCCGTGTGTCATCAGTTTGCAGAACGCATTTTGTGAGTGCTGCGCAAAAATACCTGACAAGTCTGCGGCTTTTTTTATACGGACTGTCACGGGTGTGTTGCCACGAAGATCGTCACGATTACACAGCCTGACTTCTCGCAGCTGACTTTTTGGTGCTTTGTGTTTTTCGGCAGTGAGGGAGTTAATTCTCTCTCTCTCTGTGCTAGACGAGGTCAGCCTCGCCCAGCTGCAATCAATGCTGCTGTAGTGAGACTCCTTCAAATGCCTGCTGGTCTGTTAGGGAAGTGTCGGTGAAAGCATTTCATACAGACTTACAGAGCGGATCGTGGTATTTGGAGTTTCTGAGATAAGTGTATTTGGAGTGTATTTTCCCTTCCTCGCTTTATCATTTTTCTCCTTTCCCGTTGGTGTTCCCTCTGTTGTAGTTGTGTAGTTTTTGTATGCAAGGTGGTTTTGGTTTTTCCCTTGTACTGTCTCGTTCGTCTAAGTACTGTGTGTGGGCATATTATTACTTGTCCCCTTTTGTTGTGATCGGGGTCCTTCTCAGGACTAGATTACTTAGGTGCAGGGATCCTCAGGAGGTAGGGGTTACGCTGGCGGCCTGGACCTCTGTACCTTTAACAGTACCTCCAGGTTGAGGGATTAGTCAGGGCCCCAGCTTAGGGTCAGCTTAGGCCCCCTACCTCCAGTATACAGAGACAGCGTGACATTTTCACCGATCCACTTAGTTTTTCTCCAGCTACCATGGATCCAGTAGCCGGTCTAGCTCGGCAGTTGCAGAGTTTGTCCATGGAGCTGGCGGACGTTAGGTCCAAGGTTTTGTGTCCTCAGGAGCAAGCCGGACCAGAACCTAAAGTAGCTCTCCCTGACAGGTTCACTGGGGGGCGGGACAAGTTTTTTGTTTTCCGGGAGGCATGCAAGTTGTACTTTCGGCTGCGGCCTCGGTCATCGGGGAGTGAAGATCAAAGGGTGGGAATTGTCATCTCGCTCCTACAAGGGGACCCTCAATCTTGGGCGTTCTCTCTTCCCTCGGGCTCCCCGGCTCTTCAGTCAGTGGATAGGTTTTTCGCTGCTCTGGGACTCGTGTATGATGACCCAGATCGGATCTCCCTTGCTGAGTCTAAGTTACGTAGGATCCAGCAGGGAGATCGTCCGGCGGAGGAATTCTGTTCGGAGTTCCGTAGGTGGGCCACGGACACCCAGTGGAATGACCCGGCTCTTAGGAGCCAGTTTTGTCAAGGTTTATCCGACAAATTACAGGATGTGTTGGCACAGTATGACTCTCCCGTGTCACTGGAAGCCGCTATGGCCCTTGCTATTCGCGTTGACAGACGGCTTCGGGAGAGGTGCGGGGCAACTCCGCCCCCTGTGATGACTCCACCTTCTACAAGGTCCCCTCATATGGTGGTTCCCCTGGTCAGTCCAGAGGAGCCTATGCAATCAGGAGGGACATCATTTCGGGGGAGGGGACCGGTGGTGCGCCATAAGACAGGAACGTGTTTCTTCTGCGGGAGAAAGGGACATTTTATTGGGGGGTGTCCGTCCCGTCCCTTGCAGAGTGAAGAGTCGTCGGAAAACTGTTGATCCCAGGTTGTGTGGTGGACGGCAATCTGGGAGTAGGTATTTCGTCCCTAGGTTCGTCTCAGTTTCTCGTACCGGCGGAGGTGGTGGTGGGTACGAGAACTGAGAGGATATCTGTTCTTCTGGATAGTGGGGCCGGGGCTAATCTGGTTGATGCTCGGTTTGCCCGGGTTCAAGGTATGCGATTGAGTGAGTTGGCTAAACCCATCCCCATATTCTCGATCGATGCCAGGCCTCTCGGTCAGGGAAGTTTTTTGCAAGCTGTGCATGACGTAAAACTTCAAGTGGGGGCGATACATAAAGAACTGTTGTCTTGCTACGTGTTGGAGGGTCTTCCCACTCCTATAGTGTTGGGCCTTCCTTGGTTAACTAAGCATAACCCGGTTATTAATTGGCAAACCAGAGAGATAAGCCAATGGAGTAAATTCTGTAATAAAAACTGCATGAACACGGTCATCGGTGCGGTTACTCCTTGGGTCTTACCTCCATTTCTGGCGGACTTTGAGGATGTATTCTCGGAGAAAGGGTGTCAGGAACTACCTCCTCATCGCGAGTATGACTGTTCTGTAAAACTGCTCCCTGAGGCCAAGTTACCTAAAGCTAGGTTGTATAACCTTTCTGGTCCTGAGAGGCAGGCCATGAAGGATTATATTTCAGAAAGTCTGGCTAAGGGGCATATTAGACCTTCATCTTCACCGGTGGCTGCGGGGTTCTTCTTTATTAAGAAGAAAGATGGAGGCCTACGCCCTTGCCTGGATTTCCGTGAACTTAATCGGATTACGGTCCGAGATCCGTATCCGCTCCCACTTATTCCCGATCTCTTTAATCAGATCGTGGGCGCCAAATGGTTCTCTAAGTTGGATCTCAGGGGGGCGTACAATCTGATTAGGATGAAGGAGGGGGATGAGTGGAAGACGGCGTTTAACACTCCGGAGGGGCATTATGAGAACCTTGTCATGCCATTCGGTCTGACTAATGCCCCGGCGGTGTTCCAACACTTTGTTAATGACATTTTTCGCCGCCTGGTGGGACAGTTTGTTGTCATATATCTGGATGATATCTTAATTTACTCGCCGGATCTGGTGTCTCATCAGGAGCACGTTAGGCAGGTGTTACAGATCTTGCGGGATAATAAACTGTATGCCAAATGGGAAAAGTGTGTGTTCGCCGTACAGGAACTCCAGTTTTTAGGCTTCCTGGTTTCAGCGTCCGGTTTTCGTATGGACCCTGGGAAAGTGCGGGCAGTTCTTGAGTGGGATCGGCCAGAGAATCTTAAGGCACTACAACGTTTCCTGGGGTTTGCTAATTATTACCGGAAGTTTATTCGTAATTTCTCGTCCATGGTTAAGCCTCTCACAGACATGACTAAAAAGGGGACGGATTTTTCTAGGTGGTCTGACAAGGCTTGTCAAGCATTCTCCTCCTTGAAAAAATGTTTTGCCTCGGCACCCATACTCATTCAACCTGATGCGTCACAGCCATTCATTGTAGAGGTAGACGCTTCCGAGGTAGGGGTGGGAGCAGTATTGTCACAAGGTTCGTCCCCTGGTAAGTGGCATCCGTGCGCCTTTTTCTCTAAAAAATTGTCGTCCGCTGAGAGTAATTACGATGTCGGCAATAGGGAACTCTTGGCCATTAAGTTAGCTTTTGAGGAGTGGCGCCATTTTTTGGAGGGGGCAGTCCATCCGGTCACCGTCATCACCGATCACAAGAACCTGCTATATCTGGAGTCCGCGAAACGTCTGAATCCCAGACAAGCTAGGTGGTCATTGTTTTTTACCAGGTTTAATTTTGTCGTTACATATCGTCCTGGGTCAAAAAATGTAAAGGCGGATGCCTTATCTCGTAGTTTCCCTGGGGCCGGGAATACGGACGACCCGATTCCTATCCTTCAGGAGGGGGTGGTGGTTTCGGCAGTATGCTCTGAGCTTGAGGAGGAGGTATTGGAGGCTCAGGGGGACGCCCCTGTTGGACCTCCGGGGAGACTGTTTGTTCCAGATCAGTTGCGACAAAAGGTGATCGAGGCACACCATAACTCAGTTTTTGCAGGACACCCGGGGAGTAGAGCAACTGTGGATCTCCTCTCGCGTCGGTTTTGGTGGCCTAACTTACATAAGGAGGTGGTAACTTTTGTCGCATCCTGTGGGGTTTGTGCGCGCTCTAAGACCTCACATACCCGTCCGTCTGGGGCCCTCTTACCTTTGAAAATCCCGGAGCGTCCTTGGACTCATCTGTCTATGGACTTTATTACGGACCTCCCTCAGTCTTCGGGTAAAACGGTCATACTCGTTGTAGTGGACAGGTTCAGCAAGATGGCACATTTTATCGCTCTTCCGGCTCTCCCTAATGCTAAAACTCTTGCGCAGGTGTTCATTGGAGAGATTGTGAGGCTTCACGGGGTACCCTCCGAGGTGGTGTCTGATCGGGGGTCTCAGTTTGTGTCCAAGTTCTGGAAGGCGTTTTGTGCACGGCGGGGGATGCATTTGTCGTTCTCATCGGCTTTTCATCCTCAGACCAATGGTCAGACGGAACGTATGAACCAGAGCTTGGAGACATATCTCCGGTGTTTTGTGTCAGAGAACCAGGAGGACTGGGCTTCTTTCTTACCTCTGGCAGAGTTTGCTCTTAATAATAGGCGGTGCGAGTCCACTGGTAAGTCCCCGTTTTTTGGGGCATATGGTTTTCACCCCCAGTTTTGTTCTTTCAGTAGGGGGGGCTCTTCGGGGGTTCCTGAGGAGGAACGTTTTTCCTCATCACTCGCTTCAGTATGGAGAGGGGTGCTGAAGAATCTGAATACTATGGGGAACCGATACAAACGTATGGCTGATAGGAGGAGAGTGTCTGGTCCGGACCTAAGTGTGAACGATCGGGTATGGTTGTCTACCAGGAATATAAAACTTAAGGTTCCCTCCTGGAAACTGGGTCCCAGGTTCATCGGGCCGTACAGAATCAGTTCTATTATTAATCCGGTGGCATTCCGTCTTGACCTCCCCCCTACGTTTAAAATTCACAACGTGTTCCACAGATCGTTGCTTAAGAGGTATGTGGCGCCGGTGGTGGTCAATGGTAACTTGGAGTTCCAGGTATCGAGGGTCATCGATTCACGCTTTAATCGCCGGTCCCTTCAGTACCTGGTTCATTGGAAAGGGTATGGTCCTGAGGAGAGGATGTGGGTTCCTGCGTCGGATATTAACGCAGACCGATTAGTTCGGGCCTTCCACACGACTCACCCGGATAAACCTGGCCCTGAGGGTCCGGAGGCCCCTCGTAGAAGGGGGGGTACTGTCACGGGTGTGTTGCCACGAAGATCGTCACGATTACACAGCCTGACTTCTCGCAGCTGACTTTTTGGTGCTTTGTGTTTTTCGGCAGTGAGGGAGTTAATTCTCTCTCTCTCTGTGCTAGACGAGGTCAGCCTCGCCCAGCTGCAATCAATGCTGCTGTAGTGAGACTCCTTCAAATGCCTGCTGGTCTGTTAGGGAAGTGTCGGTGAAAGCATTTCATACAGACTTACAGAGCGGATCGTGGTATTTGGAGTTTCTGAGATAAGTGTATTTGGAGTGTATTTTCCCTTCCTCGCTTTATCATTTTTCTCCTTTCCCGTTGGTGTTCCCTCTGTTGTAGTTGTGTAGTTTTTGTATGCAAGGTGGTTTTGGTTTTTCCCTTGTACTGTCTCGTTCGTCTAAGTACTGTGTGTGGGCATATTATTACTTGTCCCCTTTTGTTGTGATCGGGGTCCTTCTCAGGACTAGATTACTTAGGTGCAGGGATCCTCAGGAGGTAGGGGTTACGCTGGCGGCCTGGACCTCTGTACCTTTAACAGTACCTCCAGGTTGAGGGATTAGTCAGGGCCCCAGCTTAGGGTCAGCTTAGGCCCCCTACCTCCAGTATACAGAGACAGCGTGACACGGACTCAAGGTCCGTGTGAGCAACCTGACATGTGTGTACACCCATTGAATACAATAGGTGTGTGTATGTCATACATATTTGCGGTCCTTTAAAAACGGGCCTCATATGGACATAGAAAATGGATGTGAGAAGGGGGCCTGAAGCAGTATACCTAGATCCAGGGGTTTCCACCTTACCCTCATTCAGTATTGTCTCCTCAACCACCCCCACAACACTGTTACATCCAGCTTCAAGCATCCCCTATGACTATAAGTATCCTATCTCCAGCTTACAATACTTAAATTATCTCTAAACCCCCAAGGCCAGTATATGAGCATCCAGATCTGCTCTTTTGTACTGGGCTAATCATAGAAGTCACCATCTGGAGATCTGCTCCTCATAGCTGTTTGCTAGGCTTGGTGCTAATGCATTGGGCTGGCAGACGGTCGTGAGACACATTTCATGAGTCCGCAAGCCACATGTGTGCCCTCGAGCCACAGGTTGGGACACCTGCTGTAAAGAGAAAAAAATCCAAAAGCCAGAATTGTAATTTTTCGGCTACAGCAACTCTGTAAAAAAATGCAATAAGCGATCAAAACGTGATATCTACCCCAAATGGCATCAATAAACACGTCAGCTCGCCATGCAAAAATCAAGCTCTCACACAGCAATATTGACGGAAAAATGAAACTGTAACAGGTCTTGGAAAATGGGGACATAATCACATGTTTTTATGAATTTCCAATTTCTTTTTCTTTGAATAAAAAAAATATGCCGGTTGGGATTTGCTGAAAAGTATACAAATAGGGCAACACAAAAAATCAATACACCAGATGTGGACTTCTTATAAGGCTGGTTATTAGTGATGAGCGCGCGTGCTTGTTTAACCCTGTTTGTTAGGCAATCCCTGCATGTGCTGCAGCTATCTAACAGCCGTGACACATGCAGCCGCGGCAGATCAAACATAGATGCCAAGCACGCCGCAAATACTCGGCGAGCACCCGAGGGTGCTCAATTAATAGGTTAAACGAGCACGCTCGCTCATCAGTACTGGTTATCTATTAAGATACTTATGCTCATTTGCTTATTCTGTTTGGTGTCTTGATTTTTTGTGTTTCCCTATTGATATATTTTCCCTGACGACTCCTGATCATTTCTGCATATACTTATAGGGTCAGGGACTTAATAATTGATGCACACTTTGATGTATAACATCTTTGTCTTTTCAAACATGGGCAGTGAATTGCTGTGTATTTTGTTATATTGACACACATCCAGGATTTTGTGATTACTACTACCTGTGCTGCACTTTAGATTAGGGGTGTAATAGGGTCCTATATATCATATCCTGTCAATATATTATATATTTATTGTGGACCCTTATATATATTGGCTGTTAAATGTGTAATTGGATATACACATTATAATATATGTTTTTGTGAGTTTTTAACCTAATCATTAAAAGTTCTATTTTAGGGGTGTATTTTTTGGTGGTTATTGAATAACGGCCATAACTGGTGTAAAATGCTGGGATCAGATGAGTAATCAATAGGTTTTCTTCAGAAAGTGAACTAAGTCCGCACCTCTGACTTCATGGCGCAGGGGAATACAGATTTGTGCGTTGATCCTGTATATTGTACTTATGTGATTGGGCACTCAGATATTGTGTTCTCTCTTATATTCATTTACTCAGCACTTTTCTAGTCTTATGTTATGGTCTCACTTTGTAACTTTTTATTGGTGACTCTGGAATATGACATTCTCACATGTTTAAACATATTTCTAATCTCTGCCCAGGAGCCATCGATGTCCGGATCTACAGCCTCTGATAGCGCGATGGAGCCGCAGGCCGATGCCGAGAGCTACGTGTCCATGATTTCTGACCTGCTGGACAGCTTTATAGATGGTGTCAGTGCCAGGCTCTTTCATCTATTAGATACAGTATGTTTGATTTCATCCACAAAAACAGATGATTTTCATCTCCATTTTCATCCGTATGGCATTTACATGACCGAATACCATTTCCTATGTTAAAGAATTGTTTGTATCCATAAAAATCTTACACTATTCAGATGATCCGTATTGGATCCAATTTTTTTGCGCACACATAGACTTACATAGGCAAGTCTCATCTGACCTACAGAAGAAACTAACGCATGCTAAGATGTGTTTTTGCATGCAGATTCGGTCCATGAAAAACAAAAAAACCCATGCTCCTATCAACTAATTGAACTGCATTGGTCCTCGTGCCGTCCGTGTGATGTCAGTTATTTCATGGACAGCACTCAGACCGAAAATAAAATTGTGTGAACTTGGCCTTACGTTCAAAGGCGGAGACTGTTTTGCCAGAGTGCTCTGCTAGTTTTGCTGTCAAAATGGCAGAAACTCTGTAGATCGGAGCAAGTCCTTAAAAGGGTTGTCCGGTACTTTTAAAAAAAATGCCAGTGTGTTTTAATGATAAATACAAGCTTCTTTCTAAGTACCTTGTGCTGCTGATGCTGCCTGTGGGCGGCGCTATCGGTGGCCGCTCACAGGCAGCACGTGACACAGGCAGTGTGAGGACCATGAGTGGAGGCAGATCTGCTGTGTTCAAGTCAGTTAGTCAGCGGAAATATCACATATTTGGTCAGTTAATGAGAGTTAAATCATTATAGTTCACCGAGGTCACTCTGCTCCGTGAGACATGTACACAAAGAAATATTCAGAAAAAGTAAAACTGTATGACTAGCGTATTAAGCAACTGACTAAAAGGGCACAAAATCATAGATATTTGTGTGTCTACAATTTTTGTTAAATGAAGCATAAAACTGCATCAAAACTAGAATATCGAAAAAACACAAATACACAGAGAAAAACCCCAATAATACAGTGCAGATCTGAGAGTGCACTAACATTTTACCTATACAATTTGTAATTTTCCTCTTTTCTTCTATTAGGATCAGGATGCGGTGGGTATGACGATGATGACAGGGTAAGAGCCTCATTGCCACCATAGTCTATATAAGTGCTCCCTTACCTATGGCCCTGCAGGCATCTCTAAGCTAGAAGTCCTAGTATGCAATAATATGAGGAATTTATTAAATGACTGAATCAAAGGGGTTGTTCAGCCCTGATGTAATTTTCGACAGAATACAAGCAGTATGTAATGTTCTACTGATAGGACCACTTGTATGAAAATTGCATACTTTTGGTCACATGGCAACTGCTGGAACCGACAGGCGAAAGCCGAATCCTGACAGTGTGTTAGGATACAATGCTTTATGAAAATTCCACCAAGGCTACACAACTCCTTTATGATATTAAAAAAAATAAATACAAACTAATTCTTATCTGTTGTATTGCAGATCATCTACATGAAGCTGGATGATGGCATCAGGATCCCAGAGGATGAGGTAAGTGATGGTGGTGTTTGGCCAGCGTTTATCTTCATACTGAACTGAAAGGACATGATTTACATTAGCATCATGTAGAGGAAGAAAACTGGAATTGTCATTCTGTTTGGTTATAGTAGTTATATACAGATCCCCATCACTTATCACCCCCATCTTTCAGCCAATGCACTTTTTAGCTTCTCTGATTATTACACATAGGGAACGGCTCCAGGTCACATGCCCTGATTGCCTTTGCACCTGTGTTTTTGTCTAGCTTTGTGTGTTTAGCGCCTTTTTGTTTATACCTATTTAATTATTTTATTTGCGCCTTTTTTTAAGTTTATTCTTTATGTGCTTGCCTGGTTGTTTTTATTTTGTTTTCCGCTTTGTGGGCAAAGTCTAGTAATTCCAGATGTTTTATTCTGATTCATCAATTGAAACCATTTTAAAATTTGACACCACTTTACTCCAGTCCAACCCTGCTGTATTTTTCAATAAGCCACTATTGGGGGCAATTTTTGCAATTTTTGGTGCCAAAATTTACCAAACATAGTTCAAGACAGAGAAAGACCATTTTTTACTTAATGCCAAATTCATAAACCTGGTGCACCGTTTTGTCAGCACCCGGCGCACCTCGGTAAGTGCCGGGGCCCTGAGCAGGTGGAGGGGACCATTCGCCGTTGGGCACCCCGGCACTCTATGGGACCCATGAGCGGAGGAGAGTAGTGTCAGCGCCCACTCCCCCCCAACTTGCTCAGGGCCCCGGCAGCCAGTGAAACAATACTTACCTCTCCCCGTGCCTCCGCAGCAGCTCCGGTGTCTTCCGCGTCCTCTGACTGTGACATCTCAGGTCAGAGGGCGCAGTGATGTCTTTACACCGCGCTCTCTCCTGAGCCGTCACAGCGCAGAGCGGGAAGACGTTGGCGATGCTGGAGCCCAGAGCAGCGGCAGCAGGTAAAGAGTGAGGTGAGTATTTGATTTTTCTTTTTTTAATGTATGGGGGCATGGGGCATTATAAGGAAGGGGGGAAAGGTGACATCCTGCATGGGGCATTATAAGGGGGGAAAGTGACATACTGCATGGGGCATTATAAGGGAGGGGGGGTGTGATATCCTGCATGGTGCATTATAAGGGAGAGGAGGTGTGTGTGACATCCTGCATGGGGCATTATAAGGGGGGAAGGGACATCCTGCGTGGGGCATTATAAGGGAGGGGAGGTGTGTGTGACATCCTGCATGGGGAATTATAAGGGGGGAAGTGACATCCTGAATGGGGCATTATAAAGGGGGGGTGACATCCTGCATAGGGCATTATAAAGGGGGGGTGTGACATCCTGCATGGGGCATTATAAGGGAGGGTGACATCCTGCGTGGGGCATTATAAGGGGGGGAGTTTATCCTGCATGGGGCATTATAAGGGAGGGTGACAGCCTGCATGGGTCATTATAAGGGGGGAAAGTGACATACTGCATGGGGCATTATAAGGAAGGGGGGGAGAGGTGACATCCTGCATGGGGTATTAAAAGGGGGGGAAGTGACATCCTGCATGGGGCATTAAAAGGGGGGGAATTGACATCCTGCATGGGGCATTATAAGGGAGGTGGGGTGTGACATACTGCATGGGGCGTTAAAAGGGGGGACGTGACATCCTCCATGGGGCATTAAAAGGGGGGGAGTGACATCCTGCATGGGGCATTATATGGGGGGTTGACATCCTGCATAGGGCATTAAAAGGGGGGAAGTGACATCCTGCATGGGGCATTTTAAGGGGGGGTGACATCCTGCATGGAGTGTTATATGGGGGCCAGTATTCTGTATGGAGCATTATATGGGGGCCAGTATTCTGTATGGAGCATTATATGGGGGCCAATATCCTGCATGGAGCGTTATAAGGGGGTCAGTATTCTCTATGGAGCGTTATATGGGGGCCAGTATCCTGTATGGAGCATTTTATGGGGGCCAGTATTCTGTATGGAGCGTTATATGGGGACCAGTATCCTGTATGGAGCATTTTATGAGGGCCAGTATTCTGTATGGAGCGATTCGCCGGTTTCTGAGCTATTGAGCTATTGTGGAATTTACAATAGATATCGATCATGTAATGTAAGAAGTGAAATCTTTGGCATTGTGCTATATATATATTTCTCTGCGGTATCTATGCATCATGAATTGTGGTATGTGTTAAAGGGGCCCACTGAGACTCTTTTGCCAAGAGCCCACAAAAACCTGGAGCCGGCCCTGCTTTGTAGCTCACACATCCCCAAAACATCATCGATCCACCTGACTGGATGAAAGATGCAAGAGTCTGTCTGGATCCCAGAAACTCACTCAGCTTTTATGCACACACATTGATTACAAGCAAACAGGTCACAGGTGAGGATGTTACCTTTAGCAGCCATTCAAACCCATTTGTGTCAAATTATGTGCATGTTATCAGGCCAAAATCACCTGGGTATGTGAACTTTTGATCAGGGTCATTTGGATGCCTTTGGTTGTCATTAAGATTTAAAAAGAGAAAACACAGTAGTTTGACAATAAATGTTCAGTCCTGTTTTTTTTCTGTATTGTGGTTTGGAGAGGCAAGGTCTCCAGACTGGGAGAGCTTCAGCTCAAGACAGAGCTGAAGGCTTGAACTACAACTTGTGTGGGCAAATCCCATACTCATATGGACTCTGCTATCGTTTATTCTTTTGTTTTGTCGTTTTGCCAGTAAGGCCGTGTTTAGTTTGCTGGAGTGCAGAGCTTTATGCCATTTAATAAAGCCTGCAGAGAAAACTGAGTCTACTTCCAGAAGCGGACGAGCGAGTCGTCTAGGACCTGCGGTCTTGTGACCGCGGGCAGGAAGAGGGATATCGGCGGCAGGGCGCCGCAGCCAGTGCCTGCACATGGGACCCGGCGGCCAGCACTGGATTCTGCAGGGGGCAAGGCGCAGCCCCCACTATGCTCCTCCATAACCCATACCATGGGCCTGTCTCTGCCTCCACCTCCCGGCCACTAACAATCACAGCCCGCCCCATTCCCCGGCAGAGCCCCCTACAATGTGAAGCACTCCTCATGCTATCCCCACCTCACCCTGCAGTTTGCACAGGATCCTGTTGCCCCTTTGCTGGCCAATTTGCCTGCTAGTCATATGCAGGTCATGGCAGCCCTCACAATGACCCCCCCGCTAGCCCCAATCTACCCCCTAGACTCACCCAGGGCCTGCCTAGCGCATTTATCACCAGGGATGCCTCCTCAGCGTCAGGAACTCCAGGAAGGACAACACCGTGCGACCAGGGAGGACGACTGGACGCGGGATGTCCGGCCGGTGTGGCGGGAACGCCCACGCGGCCCCGTGAGTATGACTCTTTGTCGTGTCCGTTTACACCCATACTAATGTCGGAGGGCACGGAGCACAGTCAGAGGGCAGGAGAGGTAGATCAGGTAGTAAGGGTAGGGGGGAACCCGGAAGGGGCAGGTATGCAGAACATGCTGACTATCCTAAAAATTGCATAGCCTCTCTGGAGGCGCACAACCTGCCACCAGCTACAGCGTCAGCCTGGGTCCCATTGGGTGATGAGGTGGTGCGGAGCGAAGGGGTAGGGCAGGGAGAGGGGGATCAGCAGCCAGCGGCGACAAGTATGTCACCGGTAGCAGAGCAGACTACGAAAGGGAAAGGGGATAAGATTCACCTGGATGATATGGGGCGAAGTTTACGTCTGCTACGAGGGTTCCCTGGGGGCACACTTAAAGAAGGAGGTAAAAGAGCAAATTTGAAGGGATGAGTACGTCGAAATTTTTTCCCTACTGCTGAGAAATTTAATTTAGACAAAAATAAGAACCACGATAATAGAAAGGAGGATGAAAAGAAATGGAAGTGGCGATTAATCCCACAAACATTCTCGAATTGGTTGCAGGCTTTCTCTATCCTAGCAAGTATCATAGGCGAGAGGGCACGGGAGAACTGCTCGGCACTATTTTGCTACCAAGACGCTATTGGGGAAGCGTATAGAGTGAATGGTGGGCAAACATGGCTGAGATACGACAAACAATTTAGTCAAAGAAAGGCAGAAAAAGAAAGCGAGGTTCGGGCAGCCCTTTCCAAGCAGGGCCGGGTCATCCGGCCACCACGGAAGTAGAGGAAGAGATAGGGGAGAAGGGGGGCAAGCGAGCGGGCAGAGGTCAGGATTATGCTGGTAGTTCAATGAGAGCCAGTGCAAATTCGCCGCCAACTGTAAATACAGGCATGCTTGCTCCTTCTGTAATGGGTCATCACACCGGGCAGATAAATGTTTTAAAAAAGGAAGATGAGGGGGCCACTACCAGCTATTCCCAAAGGGGTGACGCCAGTGAAACTAACAGAAATGCTTACCTTCCGAAATAGGTTCCCAGACAGGAAAATAGCAGAGCTGCTGGCGGCAGGTTTTGAGGTGTGCTTTCAGATCCCCTCCATCACAGTCGAGGTCTCTGTTACCAATAGGATCCTAAAATCAGCCTACCAGTACCCGGTGGTAATGGCGGAAAAGGTAAAAAAGGAGGTTTCGTTTGGAAGAATGGCAGAGCCATTCAAGGAGTTAACATGAAAAAATGTTGTGGTGTCCCCACTCGGGGTTGTCCCCAAAAAAGAACCCAATAAACCAATAAATTTAAATTAATACACCATCTATCGTACCCAAGGTGTAGTTCAGTGAACGACGGTATCGCCGAAGAATTAAGTTCGGTGGTTTATACCTCCTTTGACAAAGCGCTCAAGTGGGTCAAAAAATTAGGGAAGGGTACGCTGATGGCCAAAACAGATATTGAAGGGGCGTTTAGGCTACTGCCGGTACACCCGGATAGTGTTCGATTACTAGGTTGCTTTGGGGAAGGAGCATACTATATAGATCGCTGGTTGCTAGTGTTGAGCATTCCGATACTGAAATATCGGGTATCGGCCTATATTCGCGGTATCGGAATTCCGATACTTAATTCCGATACTTTTGCAATATCGTATACCGGAATCGGAAGTTCCCATAATGCAATGAGCCATTTTCATTTTAATCAGCCAATGAGGATCCTAAGAAGTGTGGGCACATCCTGTTAGGCATGTAGGCATCTTAACTAATGGCATGGCTGTGATTGGCTGCTGAAATGATGTCATGATGCACTATAAAAGCCGCCGCCGCCATTTTGAGCTCACTCTGCTGTGAATTCAGTTAGGGATAGGACGCTGTTGTTCTGAGGGACAGTTTTAGCTACCTATTTGGTCTATTCTGCTTTACCCAAGCTACTTTATAAATCGCTGTGCCTTGCAGTGCTAGTGCACAGTTCTCTGTGCTGTTCACTGCTTTCTGCAAGGTCTCTGTGTGTGAGTGCAGCTCACCCTGTAGTGTGTGCTTCAACCACGTCTGGTTGTAGTGCACTCAGTGTGTGTCACTGCCTCATACATTGTCCTTTTTTGCCAATTCATAATTTTTCCTGATATCTCCTATTAGTGTGGTGGTTCCATCCGTATTCAGCTAAATTGGTTCCAAACACACTATATAGGAGTAGATAGAGAAATTTTTTTGGTCTTGCAGCGCTAGTGCATAGTGCTCTGCATCTGTACTGTTCACCGCTGTCTGCAAGGTCTGGTGTGTGAGTGCAGCTCACCCTGTAGTGTGTGCTTCAACCACGTCTGGTTGTAGTGCACTCAGTGTGTGTCACTGCCTCATACATTGTCCTTTTTTGCCAATTCATAATTTTTCCTCATTTCTCCTATTAGTGTGGTGGTTCCATCCGTATTCAGCTAAATTGGTTCCAAACACACTTTATAGGAGTAGTTAGAGGAGCCTCTCTGCAGCATTGGGCCCTGCAGCCCCAGCCAGATTAGTATTAGCCTATTTTTTGCAGCCTCATCTATTGCATTGTAGGTTACCTTCCTACATTGTAATAGCTACAAAAAGTTTGTGATACTATCGTTATTACATCTTTAGGCACATACAGTGTCTTTTTGTGACAAAAAAAACCTAAATAAAGTTCACCAAACACTCCACTTTACAGTTGTGTAGGCCACATTAGCTCATATTAAAGTCTAGTCCACACTTTATAAAATTAGTGTTTCTTATACCTGTTAGCAGCTGTTCAGGAATAAGCACACTAAGCCCTTAGTACTTTTCTGCCTATCTTTATCAGTCTACCAAGATGAAGAAGGCAGGGAGTAAGGCATGTGGTCGTGGGCGTGGGCGTGGGCGTGGAGTTTCTGCAGGGAGAGGACGTGAGGATTCTGTGCCTGCAGGGAGAGGACGTGGGGATTCTGTGCCTGCTGCGGGCACCAGTGACTCAGCATCCCCCAGTTTTACCAGGGAACAGTCCTTTATGCGCAGCTTTGTGGGAGCTAGCCGTACCCCACTGCTGCGCGAGGACCAAATTGAAGCCGTTGTCGGATTAGTTCCAGATCCTCTCAGGTCCTGAGCACTGAAGAGCACCCATCTGTCTCTTCACCACCTGCCAAATTGCCCAGGCAGTCAGAGAGCCCTGGACAGGAGCCATCTCTACTTCTGTTCTCTGAATCTCTTGGCTTGGAAAGAGGGGGCCAGCCAAGCAGAATTCGAGAATTTGAAGAAGAGGTAGTATGCAGTGATGCGCAACCGTTTTGTCTCTCTGAATCTGAAGAGGCGGGTGGGCCAGTGCCTATGGTCAGCAGCACACCTCAGTACGCATCTGATGATGAGACTCAGGTGCCACTTTCTGGTGTGTACTGTGCTGTCGAGACTACTCAGGAGAAGCAGTTGTTTGAAGAGGGTGGTGTAGATGATGAGGTCCTTGACCCATCATGGCGTGAGGGACAGGAAGGTGGTGGGAGCAGCTCTGAGGAAGAGATTCCCCGAACAGCCCAAAAAGGAGGGAGAGGGAGGGGGCAGACTTGGTTGCCTGTAGCCTCCACTTCGGCACCCATTAGGAGCATGGCTCTTCCAAAATCCAAAGCGGGCGCTCCCAAGACTTGCAGTGCCTGGTCCTTTTTTGACACAGTTGCAGATGACATTTGCTTTGTCAAATGCAAGCTGTGTAATCTGAAGGTGAAAAGAGGGAAAAGTGTCAGCAACCTCAATACCACAAATATGTGGAAACATGTGCGGACCAAGCACATGGTGGAGTTACAAAAACACACTGAAGACCTAGGCCAACCTACAGCGCCACCTACCACCTCTTCAACTCGTGTTGTAGCCTCTTCCTCCAGCTCACACACAGCTGGTTCGGCTTCCTCACAGGATCGCCATGGAAGAATCTCTGGCACTGTTGTACAGAGACACAGTGTAATTCCACCCACAGCACCACTTTCCCAGTCATCCTCACACTCCCAGGCCAGTCTGCAGCCATCGTTAGCACAGGCATGGGAGAAAAGGCGCCCATACTCGGCAAACCACCCCCGAGCACAGGCTCTGAATGCTGGCATTGCTAAACTACTGGCCCTTGAAATGCTATCATTCAGGCTGGTGGAGACTGACACATTCCGTAACTTTATGGCATTGGCAGTCCCACAATACAACGTGCCCAGCCGATTTTATTTCAGCAGGCAAGCAGTCCCTGCCTTGCAACATCATGTGGAGGGAAAAATTAAACATGCGCTACAAAACGCCGTCAGTAGCAAGGTCCACCTGACCACCGATGCGTGGACCAGTAAGCATGGACAGAGACGATACCTTTCCCTCACTGCCCATTGGGTAAATGTTGTGGAGCCAGGTACAGATCTTGAGTGTGGCGCTGTACGTGTTCTGCCAACTCCAAGGATTACAGGAATCCAGTCTGTACACATTGACTCCTCCTCATACTCCAGTTCCTCTGAATCAGCGCTGCAGGAGCCGTCACGGTCTACCTCCACATCGACCCGTGAACGGTTATCTGTTATGGTGACCAATATGAGCACAGCCGTGGCCAAACGTCAACAGGCCGTATTAAAATTAATTTCTTTGGGGAATCGAAGCCACACAGCGCAGGAGCTCTGGAATGCCATCAAGCAGCAGAGCGACGTGTGGTTTGTGCCAGCGAATCTCCAGCCAGGCATGGTAGTGTGTGACAATGGCCGAAATCTGGTGGCAGCTCTGGGCCTAGGCAACCTCACTCACATCCCATGTCTGGCACATATGCTCAACTTGGTCGTGCAGAGTTTTTTGAGGGACTATCCGGATCTTGATGCACTGCTTCACAAGGTCCGCATAGAGTGCGCTCACTTGCGGCGTTCCAGCAATGCAAGATCACGCATTGCAGCTCTGCAGCGCCGATTACGTCTTCCGGAACATCGCATCATATGTGACCTACCCACCAGGTGGAATTCAACGTTACATATGTTGGAGAGGTTGTGTGAGCAGCAGGCAGCAGTAATGGAGTACCAGCTGCAGCAGGCGCAAACAAGTCGCAGTGCGCGCCGTTCACACTTCACCACCACTGAGTGGGCCTCTATGAAGGACATTTGCCACGGTTTGCATGCCTTCGATTATTCCACGCGGATGGTGAGTGCAGATGATGCACTAGTCAGCATGACTATCCCCCATATCTGCCTGCTTGAAAAAACACTGCAAGCACTAAGGGACGAGGTTTTGGAAGAGGTGGAGGATGAGGAGTCACAAATGCCATCTGCTTCTCTACAGTTTGCGCAACGTGGTTCCTCACAAAGGCCTAGGCAGGGGACACTCTGTGAGGAGGATGAGGAGGAGTCAATGGATGAGGAAGACATCTGTCCAGAGGAGGGAGGTACACAATGCTCTAGTAGTCAGTATCTAGAGCGAGGGTGGGGTGATGCAGAGCAGGCAGAGATCACGCCTCAAGCAGGGGACAGCGTTTCTTGGCCAGTTGGCAGTCTGCAGCACTGTCACGCTGTCTCTGTATACTGGAGGTAGGGGGCCTAAGCTGACCCTAAGCTGGGGCCCTGACTAATCCCTCAACCTGGAGGTACTGTTAAAGGTACAGAGGTCCAGGCCGCCAACGTAACCCCTACCTCCTGAGGATCCCTGCACCTAAGTAATCTAGTCCTGAGAAGGACCCCGATCACAACAAAAGGGGACAAGTAATAATATGCCCACACACAGTACTTAGACGAACGAGACAGTACAAGGGAAAAACCAAAACCACCTTGCATACAAAAACTACACAACTACAACAGAGGGAACACCAACGGGAAAGGAGATAAATGATAAAGCGAGGAAGGGAAAAAACACTCCAAATACACTTATCTCTGAAACTCCAAAAACCACGATCCGCTCTGTTAGTCTGCATGAAATGCTTTCACCGACACTTCCCTAACAGACCAGCAGGCATTTGAAGGAGTCTCACTACAGCAGCATTGATTGCAGCTGGGCGAGGCTGGACCTCGTCTAGCACAGAGAGAGAGAGAATTAACTCCCTCACTGCCGAAAAACACAAAGCACCAAAAAGTCAGCTGCGAGAAGTCAGGCTGTGTAATCGTGACGATCTTCGTGACGACACACCCGTGACAGTACCCCCCCTTCTACGAGGGGCCTCCGGACCCTCAGGGCCAGGTTTATCCGGGTGAGTCGTGTGGAAGGCCCGAACTAATCGGTCTGCGTTAATATCCGATGCAGGAACCCACATCCTCTCCTCAGGACCATACCCTTTCCAATGAACCAGGTACTGAAGGGACCGGCGATTAAAGCGTGAATCGATGACCCTCGATACCTGGAACTCCAAGTTACCCTTGACCACCACTGGAGGGGGAGGTAAAGGTGACGGTACCACCGGCGCCACATACCTCTTAAGCAACGATCTGTGGAACACGTTGTGAATTTTAAACGTAGTGGGGAGGTCAAGACGGAATGCCACCGGATTAATAATAGAACTGATTCTGTACAGCCCGATGGACCTGGGACCCAGTTTCCAGGAGGGAACCTTAAGTTTTATATTCCTGGTAGACAACCATACCCGATCGTTCACACTTAGGTCCGGACCAGACACTCTCCTCCTATCAGCCATACGTTTGTATCGGTTCCCCATAGTATTCAGATTCTTCAGCACCCCTCTCCATACTGAAGCGAGTGATGAGGAAAATCGTTCCTCCTCAGGAACCCCCGAAGAGCCCCCCCTACTGAAAGAACAAAACTGGGGGTGAAAACCATATGCCCCAAAAAACGGGGACTTACCAGTGGACTCGCTCCGCCTATTATTAAGAGCAAACTCTGCCAGAGGTAAGAAAGAAGCCCAGTCCTCCTGGTTCTCTGACACAAAACACCGGAGATATGTCTCCAAGCTCTGGTTCATACGTTCCGTCTGACCATTGGTCTGAGGATGAAAAGCCGATGAGAACGACAAATGCATCCCCCGCCGTGCACAAAACGCCTTCCAGAACTTGGACACAAACTGAGACCCCCGATCAGACACCACATCAGAGGGTACCCCGTGAAGCCTCACAATCTCCCCAATGAACACCTGCGCAAGAGTTTTAGCATTAGGGAGAGCCGGAAGAGCGATAAAATGTGCCATCTTGCTGAACCTGTCCACTACAACGAGTATGACCGTTTTACCCGAAGATGGAGGGAGGTCCGTAATAAAGTCCATAGACAGATGAGTCCAAGGACGCTCCGGGATCTTCAAAGGTAAGAGGGCCCCAGACGGACGGGTATGTGAGGTCTTAGAGCGCGCACAAACCCCACAGGACGCGACAAAAGTTACCACCTCCTTATGTAAGTTAGGCCACCAAAACCGACGCGAGAGGAGATCCACAGTTGCTCTACTCCCCGAGTGTCCTGCAAAAACTGAGTTATGGTGTGCCTCGATCACCTTTTGTCGCAACTGATCTGGAACAAACAGTCTCCCCGGAGGTCCAACAGGGGCGTCCCCCTGAGCCTCCAATACCTCCTCCTCCAGCTCAGAGCATACTGCCGAAACCACCACCCCCTCCTGAAGGATAGGAACCGGGTCGTCCGTATTCCCGGCCCCAGGGAAACTACGAGATAAGGCATCCGCCTTTACATTTTTTGACCCAGGACGATATGTAACGACAAAATTAAACCTGGTAAAAAACAATGACCACCTAGCTTGTCTGGGATTCAGACGTTTCGCGGACTCCAGATATAGCAGGTTCTTGTGATCGGTGATGACGGTGACCGGATGGACTGCCCCCTCCAAAAAATGGCGCCACTCCTCAAAAGCTAACTTAATGGCCAAGAGTTCCCTATTGCCGACATCGTAATTCCTCTCAGCGGACGACAATTTTTTAGAGAAAAAGGCGCATGGATGCCACTTACCAGGGGACGAACCTTGTGACAATACTGCTCCCACCCCTACCTCGGAAGCGTCTACCTCTACAATGAATGGCTGTGACGCATCAGGTTGAATGAGTATGGGTGCCGAGGCAAAACATTTTTTCAAGGAGGAGAATGCTTGACAAGTCTTGTCAGACCACCTAGAAAAATCCGTCCCCTTTTTAGTCATGTCTGTGAGAGGCTTAACTATGGACGAGAAATTACGAATGAACTTCCGGTAATAATTAGCAAACCCCAAGAAACGTTGTAGTGCCTTAAGATTCTCTGGCCGATCCCACTCAAGAACTGCCCGCACTTTCCCAGGGTCCATACGAAAACCGGACGCTGAAACCAGGAAGCCTAAAAACTGGAGTTCCTGTACGGCGAACACACACTTTTCCCATTTTGCATACAATTTATTATCCCGCAAGATCTGTAACACCTGCCTAACGTGCTCCTGATGAGACACCAGATCCGGCGAGTAAATTAAGATATCATCCAGATATATGACAACAAACTGTCCCACCAGGCGGCGAAAAATGTCATTAACAAAGTGTTGGAACACCGCCGGGGCATTAGTCAGACCGAATGGCATGACAAGGTTCTCATAATGCCCCTCCGGAGTGTTAAACGCCGTCTTCCACTCATCCCCCTCCTTCATCCTAATCAGATTGTACGCCCCCCTGAGATCCAACTTAGAGAACCATTTGGCGCCCACGATCTGATTAAAGAGATCGGGAATAAGTGGGAGCGGATACGGATCTCGGACCGCAATCCGATTAAGTTCACGGAAATCCAGGCAAGGGCGTAGGCCTCCATCTTTCTTCTTAACAAAGAAGAACCCCGCAGCCACCGGTGAAGATGAAGGTCTAATATGCCCCTTAGCCAGACTTTCTGAAATATAATCCTTCATGGCCTGCCTCTCAGGACCAGAAAGGTTATACAACCTAGCTTTAGGTAACTTGGCCTCAGGGAGCAGTTTTACAGAACAGTCATACTCGCGATGAGGAGGTAGTTCCTGACACCCTTTCTCAGAGAATACATCCTCAAAGTCCGCCAGAAATGGAGGTAAGACCCAAGGAGTAACCGCACCGATGACCGTGTTCATGCAGTTTTTATTACAGAATTTACTCCATTGGCTTATCTCTCTGGTTTGCCAATTAATAACCGGGTTATGCTTAGTTAACCAAGGAAGGCCCAACACTATAGGAGTGGGAAGACCCTCCAACACGTAGCAAGACAACAGTTCTTTATGTATCACCCCCACTTGAAGTTTTACGTCATGAACAGCTTGCAAAAAACTTCCCTGACCGAGAGGCTTGGCATCGATCGAGAATATGGGGATGGGTTTAGCCAACTCACTCAATCGCATACCTTGAACCCGGGCAAACCGAGCATCAACCAGATTAGCCCCGGCCCCACTATCCAGAAGAACAGATATCCTCTCAGTTCTCGTACCCACCACCACCTCCGCCGGTACGAGAAACTGAGACGAACCTAGGGACGAAATACCTACTCCCAGATTGCCGTCCACCACACAACCTGGGATCAACAGTTTTCCGACGACTCTTCACTCTGCAAGGGACGGGATGGACACCCACCAATAAAATGTCCCTTTCTCCCGCAGAAGAAACACCTTCCTGTCTTATGGCGCACCACCGGTCCCCTCCCCCGAAATGATGTCCCTCCTAATTGCATAGGCTCCTCTGGACTGACCAGGGGAACCACCATATGAGGGGACCTTGTAGGAGGTGGAGTCATCACAGGGGGTAGAGTTATCCCGCACCTCTCCCGAAGCCGTCTGTCAACGCGAATAGCAAGGGCCATAACGGCTTCCAGTGACGCGGGAGAGTCATACTGTGCCAACACATCCTGTAATTTGTCAGATAAACCTTGACAAAACTGGCTCCTAAGAGCCGGGTCATTCCACTGGGTGTCCGTGGCCCACCTACGGAACTCCGAACAGAATTCCTCCGCCGGACGATCTCCCTGCTGGATCCTACGTAACTTAGACTCAGCAAGGGAGATCCGATCTGGGTCATCATATACGAGTCCCAGAGCAGCGAAAAACCTATCCACTGACTGGAGAGTCGGGGAGCCCGGGGGAAGAGAGAACGCCCAAGATTGTGGGTCCCCTTGTAGGAGCGAGATGACAATTCCCACCCTTTGTTCTTCACTCCCCAATGACCGAGGCCGCAGCCGAAAGTACAACTTGCATGCCTCCCGGAAAACATAAAACTTGTCCCGCCCCCCAGTGAACCTGTCAGGGAGAGCTACTTTAGGTTCTGGTCCGGCTTGCTCCTGAGGATACAAAACCTTGGACCTAACGTCCGCCAGCTCCATGGACAAACTCTGCAACTGCCGAGCTAGACCGGCTACTGGATCCATGGTAGCTGGAGAAAAACTAAGGGGTCGGTGAAAATGTCACGCTGTCTCTGTATACTGGAGGTAGGGGGCCTAAGCTGACCCTAAGCTGGGGCCCTGACTAATCCCTCAACCTGGAGGTACTGTTAAAGGTACAGAGGTCCAGGCCGCCAGCGTAACCCCTACCTCCTGAGGATCCCTGCACCTAAGTAATCTAGTCCTGAGAAGGACCCCGATCACAACAAAAGGGGACAAGTAATAATATGCCCACACACAGTACTTAGACGAACGAGACAGTACAAGGGAAAAACCAAAACCACCTTGCATACAAAAACTACACAACTACAACAGAGGGAACACCAACGGGAAAGGAGATAAATGATAAAGCGAGGAAGGGAAAAAACACTCCAAATACACTTATCTCTGAAACTCCAAAAACCACGATCCGCTCAGTTAGTCTGCATGAAATGCTTTCACCGACACTTCCCTAACAGACCAGCAGGCATTTGAAGGAGTCTCACTACAGCAGCATTGATTGCAGCTGGGCGAGGCTGGACCTCGTCTAGCACAGAGAGAGAGAGAATTAACTCCCTCACTGCCGAAAAACACAAAGCACCAAAAAGTCAGCTGCGAGAAGTCAGGCTGTGTAATCGTGACGATCTTCGTGGCGACACACCCGTGACAAGCACATGGTTGATTTCATGCTGCAGTGCCTGAGAAACGACCGCCGCATCGCCCACATTCTCAACACGGCTGATTATTGGGTGTCCACCCTCCTAGATCCTCGCTACCGGGACAACTTACAAAGCCTCATAACACCGTTGAACCAGGAGCGTAAAATGCGGGAGTACCAAGTCGCACTGGTGCATTCCATCATGTTCTCCATTCCAACCGAGAGCAGTGCTGCTAGTGCTTTACAAAGCAGCTCAGTGCGTCGAGGCAGTGGAGGAAGCTCTGCACAAAGAGGGAGCAGAAGCAGCGCCTCAGCACAAGGCAAGACCAGTAAGGCCGAAATGTGGCAAAGTTTTGTGTCCCCGCCGCCACAAATGTCTACACCATCACAGACGGCTCCAGTCAGCAGGAGGCAACGTTTCCGTCAGATGGTGACAGACTACATGTCTTGCCCTCTTTGTGTACTCCCAGACGGCTCTTCTCCCTTCAAGTTTTGGGTCTGTAAGCTGGATACATGGCCAGAGCTTAGTCAGTATGCATTGGAGGTACTAGCTTGCCCTGCTGCTAGTGTATTATCGGAACGCGTCTTTAGTGCCGCAGGTGGTGTACTAACAGACCGTCGCATGCGACTATCCTCCGATAACGTTGACCGGCTTACTTTTCTCAAAATGAACAAGGCCTGGATCTCTCATGAATTTGCCAGTCCTCTTCCAGAATAAATAATTAGTTGGCAACAGTATCCAGGTCTCCTGTTCTGTTCATGTTTCTACCACCTGAACTGTAATCCCTGAGCTCCAACACCGCCAGTTGGCGCTTGGAAGTGCCGTCTGCACAGTCAACACTTGCTGCCGTGTTATTGGGGTTCAGTAACGTCAGCTGTTCCCCTGCTGTGCGGACGGCAATTTCTCCTGCTCTGTCCACATCCACTGTACTACTGATTTAAAACCTCCTCCAAATACACCTCTGGCTCCTCTGTTTTCAGTATTATCCCTGAGCTCCAACACCGCCAGTTGGCGCTCGGAAGTGCCGTCTGAACAGTCAACACTTGCTGCCATGTTATAGGGGTTCAGTAACGTCAGCTGTTCCCCTGCTGTGCGGACGGCAATTTCTCCTGCTCTGTCCACATTCTCACTACTACAAATTTTAAAGTTGCTCCAATTACACCTCTGGCTCCTCTGTTTTCAGTATTATCCCTGAGCTCCAACACCGCCAGTTGGCGCTTGGAAGTGCCGTCTGCACAGTCAACACTTGCTGCCATGTTATAGGGGTTCAGTAACGTCAGCTGTTCCCCTGCTGTGCGGACGGCAATTTCTCCTGCTCTGTCCACATTCTCACTACTACAGATTTTAAAGTTGCTCCAATTACACCTCTGGCTCCTCTGTTTTCAGTATTATCCCTGAGCTCCAACACCGCCAGTTGGCGCTCGGAAGTGCCGTCTGCACAGTCAACACTTGCTGCCGTGTTATTGGGGTTCAGTAACGTCAGCTGTTCCCCTGCTGTGCGGACGGCAATTTCTCCTGCTCTGTCCACATTCTCACTACTACAGATTTTAAAGTTGCTCCAATTACACCTCTGGCTCCTCTGTTTTCAGTATTATCCCTGAGCTCCAACACCGCCAGTTGGCGCTCGGAAGTGCCGTCTGCACAGTCAACACTTGCTGCCGTGTCATTGGGGTTCAGTAACGTCAGCTGTTCCCCTGCTGTGCGGACGGCAATTTCTCCTGCTCTGTCCACATTCTCACTACTACAGATTTTAAAGTTGCTCCAATTACACCTCTGGCTCCTCTGTTTTCAGTATTATCCCTGAGCTCCAACACCGCCAGTTGGCGCTCGGAAGTGCCGTCTGCACAGTCAACACTTGCTGCCGTGTTATTGAGGTTCAGTAACGTCAGCTGTTCCCCTGCTGTGCGGACGGCAATTTCTCCTGCTCTGTCCACATTCTCACTACTACAGATTTTAAAGTTGCTCCAATTACACCTCTGGCTCCTCTGTTTTTAGTATTTACCCTGGGCTCCAATACCGCTAGTTGCTGCTCAGAAGTGCCGTCTGCACAGTCAACGCTTGCTCCAGTGTTATTGGGGTTCAGTAACGTCAGCTGTTCCCCTGCTGTGTGTCCGGCAAATTCTCCTGCTTTGTCCACATCCACTTTACTACTGATTTAAAACTTGCTCCAATTACACCTCTGGCTCCACTCTGTTTTTAGTATTTACCCTGGGTTCCAGCACCGCCAGCTGGTTCTCGGCAGTGCCTTTGGATTAGGTGCCTCCTTCTCGGTATCCAAGTTCCACCAACGTCTGCTGGTCCTTGGTAGTGCTTTCTGGCACAGGTACCTCCTGCTTAGTAACCGAGTTCCAGTACCGTCAGCTGGTCTTCGGCAGTTCCATTGGCTCTTGTACCTTCTGCTACCCATCCGGGTTCCAGTACCGTCAGCTGGTCCTCGGTAGTTCCATTTGCTCTTGTACCTTCTACTACCCATCCGGGTTCCAGTACCGTCAGCTGGTTCTCGGCAGTGCCTTTGGATTAGGTGCCTCCTTCTCGGTATCCAAGTTCCACCAACGTCTGCTGGTCCTTGGTAGTGCTTTCTGGCACAGGTACCTCCTGCTTAGTAACCGAGTTCCAGTACCGTCAGCTGGTCTTCGGCAGTTCCATTGGCTCTTGTACCTTCTGCTACCCATCCGGGTTCCAGTACCGTCAGCTGGTCCTCGGTAGTTCCATTTGCTCTTGTACCTTCTACTACCCATCCGGGTTCCAGTACCGTCAGCTGGTTCTCGGCAGTGCCTTTGGATTAGGTGCCTCCTTCTCGGTATCCAAGTTCCACCAACGTCTGCTGGTCCTTGGTAGTGCTTTCTGGCACAGGTACCTCCTGCTTAGTAACCGAGTTCCAGTACCGTCAGCTGGTCTTCGGCAGTTCCATTGGCTCTTGTACCTTCTGCTACCCATCCGGGTTCCAGTACCGTCAGCTGGTCCTCGGTAGTTCCATTTGCTCTTGTACCTTCTACTACCCATCCGGGTTCCAGTACCGTCAGCTGGTTCTCGGCAGTGACTTTGGCATGGGTACTCCCTCCTGCCCAGCCTGGTTCCAGCACGTCAGCTGTTTCCGGGTAGTGTCAACGTCACTTTGCCTCCAATGCGTTGTCCTGTCGTACTGCGGTCGGGTTAGCCGACTCTATGGTGCCTGCAGTTTAGGTGACTCCTATGTGGGCTGCGGGATCTGGCAATGAAGGCTGGTTCCATAGTGCCAATAGGACAAGCACCCCCTGTAGGACTGTGGGTTTTGGTAACTGCGGCCGGCTCGCGGCCTTGAACTTTTTTTTACATGGGTACCTTCTGCTACCCATCCGGGTTCCAGTACTGTCAGCTGGTTCTCGGCAGTGCCTTTGGATTAGGTGCCTCCTTCTTGGTATCCAAGTTCCATCAACGTCTGCTGGTCCTTGGTAGTGCTTTCTGGCACAGGTACCTCCTGCTTAGTAACCGAGTTCCAGTACCGTCAGCTGGTCTTCGGCAGTTCCATTGGCTCTTGTACCTTCTGCTACCCATCCGGGTTCCAGTACCGTCAGCTGGTTATCGGCAGTGACTTTGGCATGGGTACTCCCTCCTGCCCAGCCTGGTTCCAGCACGCCAGCTGTTTCCGGGTAGTGTCAACGTCACTTTGCCTCCAATGCGTTGTCCTGTCGTGTTGCGGTCGGGTTAGCCGACTCTATGGTGCCTGCAGTTTAGGTGACTCCTATGTGGGCTGCGGGATCTGGCAATGAAGGCTGGTTCCATAGTGCCAATAGGACAAGCACCCCCTGTAGGACTGTGGGTTGTGGTAACTGCGGCCGGTTCGCGGCTTTGAATTTTTTTTTACATGGGTACCTTCTGCTACCCATCAGGGTTCCAGTACCGTCAGCTGGTTCTCGGCAGTGCCTTTGGATTAGGTGCCTCCTTCTCGGTATCCAAGTTCCACCAATGTCTGCTGGTCCTTGGTAGTGCTTTCTGGCACAGGTACCTCCTGCTTAGTAACCGAGTTCCAGTACCGTCAGCTGGTCTTCGGCAGTTCCATTGGCTCTTGTACCTTCTGCTACCCATCCGGGTTCCAGTACCGTCAGCTGGTCCTCGGTAGTTCCATTTGCTCTTGTACCTTCTACTACCCATCCGGGTTCCAGTACCGTCAACTGGTTCTCGACAGTGCCTTTGGATTAGGTGCCTCCTTCTCTGTATCCAAGTTCCACCAACGTCTGCTGGTCCTTGGTAGTGCTTTCTGGCACAGGTACCTCCTGCTTAGTAACCGAGTTCCAGTACCGTCAGCTGGTCTTCGGCAGTTCCATTGGCTCTTGTACCTTCTGCTACCCATCCGGGTTCCAGTACCGTCAGCTGGTCCTCGGTAGTTCCATTTGCTCTTGTACCTTCTACTACCCATCCGGGTTCCAGTACCGTCAGCTGGTTCTCGGCAGTGACTTTGGCATGGGTACTCCCTCCTGCCCAGCCTGGTTCCAGCACGCCAGCTGTTTCCGGGTAGTGTCAACGTCACTTTGCCTCCAATGCGTTGTCCTGTCGTATTGCGGTCGGGTTAGCCGACTCTATGGTGCCTGCAGTTTAGGTGACTCCTATGTGGGCTGCGGGATCTGGCAATGAAGGCTGGTTCCATAGTGCCAATAGGACAAGCACCCCCTGTAGGACTGTGGGTTTTGGTAACTGCGGCCGGCTCGCGGCCTTGAACTTTTTTTTACATGGGTACCTTCTGCTACCCATCCGGGTTCCAGTACCGTCAGCTGGTTCTCGGCAGTGCCTTTGGATTAGGTGCCTCCTTCTCGGTATCCAAGTTCCATCAACGTCTGCTGGTCCTTGGTAGTGCTTTCTGGCACAGGTACCTCCTGCTTAGTAACCGAGTTCCAGTACCGTCAGCTGGTCTTCGGCAGTTCCATTGGCTCTTGTACCTTCTGCTACCCATCCGGGTTCCAGTACCGTCAGCTGGTTATCGGCAGTGACTTTGGCATGGGTACTCCCTCCTGCCCAGCCTGGTTCCAGCACGCCAGCTGTTTCCGGGTAGTGTCAACGTCACTTTGCCTCCAATGCGTTGTCCTGTCGTGTTGCGGTCGGGTTAGCCGACTCTATGGTGCCTGCAGTTTAGGTGACTCCTATGTGGGCTGCGGGATCTGGCAATGAAGGCTGGTTCCATAGTGCCAATAGGACAAGCACCCCCTGTAGGACTGTGGGTTGTGGAAACTGCGGCCGGTTCGCGGCCTGGAATTTTTTTTTACATGGGTACCTTCTGCTACCCATCAGGGTTCCAGTACCGTCAGCTGGTTCTCGGCAGTGCCTTTGGATTAGGTGCCTCCTTCTCGGTATCCAAGTTCCACCAATGTCTGCTGGTCCTTGGTAGTGCTTTCTGGCACAGGTACCTACTGCTTAGTAACCGAGTTCCAGTACCGTCAGCTGGTCTTCGGCAGTTCCATTGGCTCTTGTACCTTCTGCTACCCATCCGGGTTCCAGTACCGTCAGCTGGTCCTCGGTAGTTCCATTTGCTCTTGTACCTTCTACTACCCATCCGGGTTCCAGTACCGTCAACTGGTTCTCGACAGTGCCTTTGGATTAGGTGCCTCCTTCTCGGTATCCAAGTTCCACCAACGTCTGCTGGTCCTTGGTAGTGCTTTCTGGCACAGGTACCTCCTGCTTAGTAACCGAGTTCCAGTACCGTCAGCTGGTCTTCGGCAGTTCCATTGGCTCTTGTACCTTCTGCTACCCATCCGGGTTCCAGTACCGTCAGCTGGTCCTCGGTAGTTCCTCAGCTTTCTTGTACCTTCTGCTACATTTCCAAGTTCAAGCTTTTTGAAATGGTTCTTGGTAATCACTCTAGATCTCCCTGACGAGGACCCTGAAGACGAGGACCCTGAAGACCAACCCTAAGAAGACGAGGACCCCGAAGACGACGACCCTGAAGACGAGGACCCTGAAGACCACCCCGAAGAAGACGAGGGCCCTGAAGACCACCCCGAAGAAGACGAGGTCCCTGAAGACCACCCCGAAGAAGACGAGGACCCCGAAGATGAGGACCCAGAAGACCAACCCGAAGAAGACGAGGACCCCGAAGACGAGGACCCCCGAAGACGACGACCCTGAAGACCACCCCGAAGAAGACCAAGAAGATGACCCTGAAGAAGTTGACCAAGAGGACAAAGAAGAGAAGACAAGCACCAAGATACAGAAGAACAAGAGACAGAAAACCAAGAAGCAGAAATACAAGAAGCTGCAGAACAAAAAGCGGAAGAACATTAAGCATAAGACTAAAAATCAGAGCAAAAGATAATATCTAAATTATAAGCAGAAGATGACTAAGCAGTGTATGGGGGTGAGTCCGTTCCTCCTCGTGATGCCCCTGGAAAAGACCTGCTGCTGCAGGCCAAACTGAACGCGGACAAATCCTGTTGTAAATCTTTTGTGACGGGCAGAACGAAAGGTGTAATGTCCAACCTTTTATAGATAACAACTAGAGGAATGCCTGCCACAAATAAGAATATGATGAAGAAGAAGAAGATGAAGAAGATGAAAAAGTAGAATATGATGAATGTAAAAAAAAAGAATAATACGAAGAAGGTGAAGAAGAAGAAGATGAAGAAGGTGAAGAAGAAGTGGATGAAAAAGATGCTGAGGATGATGAAGGAGAAAGTGTGGGAGAAGTAAAAAAGAAGGTGAAGAGCATGGAAGTAGTGAAACATAAATATCTGACAAAATATAAAAATACTTAACATAGTCAATATTTCCGTAACTCAGAACGTCTTAAAAAAAAAAATTAATTCCTGCTATTCCATTTGATAGGGCTAAACCTCTATGCCTTTATTGTCTCCCCCACCTCCCCCAATACATTCTACATTATTCTTAGTTGTTTTCCTTCATGTAGAATTAACCTACAAGGAAAGAAAGGGTTTATTTTCATTCCGATATTTCTGTCCCATTGACTTGCATTGGTTTCCGGTATCGGAATCGGCGATATCCGATACTTTTTCGGTATCGGTCCGATCCAATCCGATCCGATATTTCCCGATATCGGAAGGTATCGCTCAACACTAGCCAAGAATAAAGCTGCTCAAAGAAAAAGGAAGGATATAAATAACCTACGCGTTACGCCAAGTGATTATGGCTTCATCAGGGGTATGAACATCAACTCAGACATGAACTTGCTTTCTTGTAATTTCCTTCTGTGTTCTTTTCCCAATAGGCTTAAGCAGGTGGCGCCCAAACTACAAGTGAAGAACATAGGAAAAGTTAGAACCAGATATACATTCATATATACACTGGGAAAATCGTGAAGGATCAGTCAACGATTCAATTAGTTAAAACACTTCTACCCAATAAGGGTATGTGCCCACGATGCAGAAATGAAGCAGAAAATTTCTGCAGCGTTTCTGCATCTCCCTTGCCAGAAAAAATGCATGCAGATCGTGCATTTGACTCGCCCCCTGGGCCGAGGGACACCCGGAACCGGGCTTCTGGGGGTTGTAGTCTCCGTGGCGGTGACCCGGGCCCGTGGCTCAGTGTGGTCAGGCCAATGGCGGTCTTTTGTGGGGGCTTTTATGGGATAATGTCCGACTACGCCACCCGTGGATTGCGGTCAGTGTGAACCGCCGCTGCAAGGCAGACCGCTGGGGCTGATGGTGTATGCAGCTGAGGTAGTGTGACTCCCGACGGGAAGAGTGAAGCCCCAGGGCAGTGTAGTAGACGGTGGGGGTTATGGTGCACGGGCGTCCCAGTACCAGTAGTGCTGCATACGGTGAGAAAGCACAGAGACAAGGCGTTGCAGTTCAAGCTTTTTACTCACAGTTCTCATCCAGTTCACTTGTGCACAGGTAGGACCGCCCGAGCCGTGCTGCTTCCACCAGGCAGGGGGCTCGGTCAACCCCCAGGTAATTCCAGAGTGTGGCACAGGACTCCCTTCTATCCTTTCGTCAGCCGTGCCCCACCAATGACACTACTTTTGTCCAGCTGCCTCTGATCTTCTCCTGGGAGGGCTGGGTACCCACTTCCCTGACCCTATGTGGTGTGCCTTTCTAGTAGGTGTAGTAAGGGGTCGCACCACTAAATGATTGCGACCACCGGTTCTTGGTTAAGGATTAGTCGCCTCCACCAACTTGGGATCCGGTACCCTGTTCTGCCAACCCGTCACCTGTAATCTCCTGGGTCCTTAGGTTTCCTTCTGCCTTCGTGTCTCTGGGCCTCTCTTGGTGTTCTGTTCCTTCTTACTTTCCTTTCTGTTCCTTTCTGTTTCTGTCCTTTCTTCTGGCTCTGGCCTTCACTCTAGGCCTGCCTCGTGGAGCTGGGCCCAGACTGAGCCACAGCTCCCTGTCAGCCCTCCTGGTTGAACTCCTTTTCTCTTCTCCTCCTGACTGAACTGACTCTACTCGACTAAGATGAAGACACCTTATATACCTCCCTCTCTGTGTATGAGCCCAGGTGACTTCCAACCAATGGGCTCCTACCTATGCCCAGAAACCATCCCCCCCTGCTCCTACATCACTGGGTGTGCTTCCCCCTCCCCACTCCAGCCAGGGACATGATTTGTCGTGCCTGCATTACTGTACTAATGGGAGCACCGTTGAGCTGTCCCTCGGAAATGGGGTGTGTGTGATGCATGCAGCTAACCGAGCCCCGATAGCATCACTTGGAAAGTGCTTGACAACTAGGTCACACTATATAAATCCATGCAAACAGCATGGATTTATATAGTGTGACTGTAAAAAATAAAGCTATACTTACCGATCCCCTGCCGCATGTGCTGCCGCGTGTGTTGTCGCGGTCCTTCCGGGTTGCCGGCATATCGCGAGACAGCCTGCGGTCACATGATCGCGACGTCATCTCAGGTCCTGGAAGATAAGCGCTGCCGGCCGGCCCGCGAGAAGGTAAATATAAACTTTATTTATTATTTTATTCTTTTTTTCACAGGTACAATGGTACCCAGGTCTGGATGAGAGTCTTCTCTCCTCCAGAACTGGGTACCATCCGCACATAGAAACGCATATAATCCACATGTACAAACGTATAGACACGGATTATATGCGTCTCAATGCAAGTCAATGGCGGCAATTCCGCTGCGCTTCCGCAAAATTAATGAACATGCTGCGGATTTTTGAGCGCCGCAGAAACGCTGCGGAATAATCCGCAGCATGTGCATTGACATTGCGGAATGCCATTGAGGACCATGTGGTGCAGATTACCAAGCGTTTTTAATGAGTTTCCACTGCGGAAATTCCGCAGTGGAAACGCATGAAAAACGCATCGTGGGCACGCAGCCGAAAGGTCTAGATTTTAGAGTATGTGGGTTGCCTTAAAAGGGTTATATAGCATCTATAAGAACTATGTTTTTTTTACTATGTAGTATCAACAGTGTAAAAAATTGGTTTCGATGACGAATGCTTCAGCAAAGGCACATGCTTGACAGCTGCTCCATTCATTCCCTAGGTAGCTGCTCGGCATTTTCCGGTAGACTCCCAGCGGTCATGCATCTGACCTGCGGCACATATTTTGTAACAGGGATAAAAGTTCTCCATTGGGGATAAAAATTCCCCGTTCTGCCAATTGGTGCATGTTGCATCTTTGTGGACTTAAAGATATATTTTGTGCATTTTGGTTTCATTAAATATATTGCACCATTTGGCTTTTACAGACTATTTGTTTCCCTGCACATTCAACTTTGATGTGGTCAGTGGTCTTAAACCAGCTGAGATGATGTCAGAAAAAGACATAAAAAAAGGTACTCTCCTTCTCTTGTTATAACAGTTCTCTCCTATTGAACTGTTATAATAAGCTCACTGATGGATTCTTAGACAGTGCAAGATAGAGACTACAAAAGGCAAACGGTGCAAAATTTTTAATCAAATCCAATTCCAAAAAATTATTTTTAGCTAAAAATGCATGCATTTAAGTATTTAAAAAAATTGTCTTTATTGATGGACAACCCCTATAGAGCAATTAGGGTCTATATCTGTAGCTAGTGCCGCCAACATTAGGAACCATATTTCAAATAAATGGGGTTGTCCGTGCTTTTATACTTTCTTATCACTGGTCAGTAATAGACCATGTTATACAGTCAAGGACCATGTTATACAGTTGACTTAGTCTTATGGCCACGTCACACGATAGATAATTGCTGCCAAGTATATAATGTTAAAAGGGGTTATCTAGGACTATTACATTTTTTTAACTATTGACCTAAGAACTAACAGGTAGGTAGTTGCTAACTACCAGTCTGTTGTGCCCTGCACAGATCTCTGCTGACACAGAGCGGTCACAGCAATTCAGCGGCTTCTGCTAATATCATGTCTACAGAGCAGCGGCTTCTCTTCTGCTCTGGTCTCTTGATGGATCGTGACTGCTGACGTCATGCTGATTGGCAGCCGACTCACAAGTTGCCTAACGTCGGTAGCCACGCCCCATCAACAGAGAAGCCTGGAAGAAGAAGAGCTGCTCTGTTGACTTGGAGCAGCTGAATCCCCGGCGACAGTGGTCGGTGACCTCTCCGAGCCGGCACCGGATACAACAGGCAGGTAGTTGCCACTGTTAGTAACAACCTGCCTGTTAGTTTTTAGGCTTATAGTAAAAAGATAAAATAGTCCTGGATAAACCGTTTAAAGATCCAGCAACAAACCTTCCATTCACGATCTTTCATAAGCCTGATTTTTGGTTGGTCAGTCATGTAAGATTTACAAACAGTACCATTGGGGCTTCAGGACTGGAGAACGGAGACTCCTCATGAGATCTATTTTCTTTATTGACAGCGTCATCACCATTTCTGTGCGCAAACTTCTGCTTCAAGGCTTTGGCTATAATGGCTGCAGGGTCTGTGGGATCATTAAGTGAACATCTCTTCTTGTCTTTCCTGGTTGAGGGTTTCCCACCAGGGGATCTAAAGTGAAAAAGCAGTGAAAATAAACATCACTGCCATTCTGTAACAGACGGGCTGACAGGCTATAACTTAGCTCTTCATACAAACCACTTTTCGTTCATTGCTGCTATGTCTAATAAGATTTTTTTTTACAGACTTTTTCTAAAAAAATGAATCAATCACCTGCTATCCATTTTCTGAAAAGACTTGTCTAAGATCCTATTAGTGGGGCTAATACAGCATATTTATGATTAGGGACAGACTACTCTGAAATGTTAAACCTAATATAATTATTGAAATCATGTTTGCATAAGTTAATTTTAACTTTGCAAGTTATCACCTATCTGTGAAGCCCAGCTGTGCTTGGTATCACAGACCCAGGAGGGTGTATTGAAGGATTCCTCCACAAGAGGCCCCCATAACCATTCACACATCTCCACCTTCCACCTCAGACCACCAGAGGGAGCTCCTTAGGGAGATATATAAGGGAAGGTGGAGCCAGGCAGCAGTTAGTCTAGACTGGAGACGACAGAAAGCAAACCTGTTGTGAGAGTTCCTGCAGTGCAAAAGCCTGAGAGAGGTCAGTCTGCAGTGGAGCACGTTCTAGACTCACGTGTAGCTCAGTGAGGTGAGCTTTAGGTGTGCCGGCGCCATAAGATCGGTGAAACGCGGCACGCTGCCGTTAGTGTGAGTAGCCTATTGAGGGTCCGAGTAGGCCGAAGGCGAAGAGTAGAGAGTTAGTTCATAGGGGGCAGAGGAGCTTAACTAGCTCACCCCGAAGAAGAAGTAGTTACCGGACACCGGGTCCGAAGCTTGCCAGGATCTCCACGACCCAGTAAGATAAACTGGAATCCCTGGAGAACTACAGGTCCCAGGAGCGCTAAAGTGCTGATATGTACCAGAGCCAGGAGACACATAGGCCCCGTAGGTTGGGAGCGTGCACTCCAAGAGAAGGCCCTACCACAAGGTCAGCCAGCGCAGGACAGAGACAAAGTTAGGCCTAGCTCCAGGCAGGTCAGAAACTTACTACGCAGAAGCCAGAACCAGGAGGCCCAAAACCTGCTCATTGGGGAGGATCCGGACATACACCCTTCACCCTACAGTGCTCCGGGGAGTGCCTGAAATTCCACCAGTAAAAGGTACTGAAGTGACTATTGTGTCCGTCCCTGTTCTTGATCTGGCCCGGCGGAGTCTCTTTGTCCTGCATCCCCGTTCCTATACTGCCCTGAGGCCCAGCTCTACCTGTGGGGAGCTATACCATCAAGCTGCCTTATCACCAGCCTCAGTGGACTGCGCAGCGCTGGTGATCCTCACCAGAAGCCACAGGTGGCGTCACGAACTCTTTCTTTTACAAGACCAACCCTTTTAAAAGAGAGGCTCAGAGTACGGGCCCGGGAGCCGACCACCGCGACATCCCTAAAGGCCCGGGTACCGAGTCATCCCCATTCCCCTGGGCTAGTCATCTCTTTCCTGGCGTCGCAAACAGGATCACGTGCCCACTGCAACGACACCGTGTTTTGCCCGTTGCCACCGGGTACTGTGCGCCTTTATTTTGAACTGTGTACGAAAAGTTGTGGTGAAGATAGCCGCCATTGTTGGGCCGTTGAGCGAGAAGAAGGGCGTAACCGCGGGAAAATAAGGGGCGTACCTGCAAAAGAGCACGAAGTCCCGGACACACCCCACGCCTTGATGTCAAATCAGGAAGCGCCAGGTCCTGTACGGAGCGTCGCTGAACGCTCTGACGTAGGATGCAAGCGACGCAAGGTCCTGAAGACAACCGTCACCTGCGGAGCTGCGGCCTACCGGAAGAAAAACCAGAAGGTAGGCCACGGTTAACTAGGGGGGCGCTAAGATGTCCGTCGAACAGCAGAACGCCGACCTACCGGTCAACGTCCCCGATAATGGGCAGGCCGAAGCCGCCGCTCCACCAGCAGCGCCTGTAACACCTGTTATTCCTATGACTTTACCGTACATTCCTGGAGAAAAGTGGCTCCGCCAGTACAACGGCAAACCAGATACCCTGTCTGGATTTAAGCGGAAGATATGTGGTATTTTGGACATGTACTCTATGACCGGCAAACAAAGAGCTGCCGTTGTATTAGGACAGCTGACCGGTGCTGCGGAGCGGGAAGTGGAAACATGGTCGGCCGCAGACCGGGGATAGTGTCCGCAATATTCCAAAAACTACATACTGTCTTTGAGGACCTTACTGAGGCGGACCTCCGGATGAGGTTCTACAGCTGCTCCCAACAACCAGAGGACTATGTTCGTGACTACGCCTGGCATCTTCAAGGGGCCCTGCGGGCTCTGAACCAGGTTAGTCCGACCAGCTTTGAGAATGAGAACAAAATGCTGAAGGAACAGTTTGTCCGGGGACTGAAGTCTCCAGAGGAGAGCAGGACTGTGCGTTGGTGGTCCCTGGATCATCCAGATGCCACCTTTGACAATCTAAAGGACATGGCTATAAAAGGACTACAGCCCCTGGAGACAAATGCCATCCAATGTTACCAGGGTGGGGCAACCCCAGAGCCTGCAACGCCCACCTTTTCTCCAGTGACTGCTGAAGCTAAGGTTCCAACAACGTCCCCTAAAGACCTGGACAGTCTGCGCTCAGAGGTGCGTCAGTTGAGTAAAACCCTGACCACCGTGCTGAGTGCCCTGCAGCTGCGGACGGAGCCTGAGGGAGGAGGGAAGATCCTGCTAGCTGATAGCCCTGAGGATGTCCCCTGGATGCGGAGGAGGAGGAGGCCAACACCACCCTCGCCGAGGACCAGTGACCAACGCCGTCCACCAAGGGAACCGATCTGTTACCGATGCCATAAGACAGGACACATCGCCCTGAATTGTCCCTTAAACGAGAAAACCCTGGGTCCGAAGGCCGCCACCCAGGAGTAGACTCACCAGGTCCATCAGACTGGTACAACAGGTTCGTCGGAGGAAGACCTTTCCTGTCCATTGTATTGGACGGGATCCCGATGCATGCCCTGCTGGACACAGGATCTCAGGTAACCATCATACCTGAAGTCCTCTACAAGAGGTACTGGTCCATGGACGATCTGCGTCCGCCAGCTCCAAATTTGTCTGTATATGCATCAAATGGACTCCCCCTTAACCTACTCGGGGTTAAGAATGTGACTGTAAGGTGGGGAGAGTGGAGCTGAAGGACCAGGGACTTATTGTAGTGGAGACTAACCCTGATGACAGCAACCCATATATGGTACTAGGCACTAATGTTGTTGGTAACTGTTTGGGAGAGGTTGTGTTCTTGCTCCAAGAGATCGCTGACACTGCCAGACCGAGACAGAGGAGGGCGCTGCAGAGAGAAATCCGCGTCTTGATGTATCAACAGCAAGTACAATTAACAGATGGTGAAATCGGTAACGTGAGGGTAACAGACCCTATACCCATTGTTGTTCCCCCAATGAGTGAAATGCTCATCTGGTGTAGAGCTGCCATAGGTCTTAGAGGACAGAGCTACCAGGCGGTAGTAGAACCCCTTTGCTCTGAGCACAGACCCACGCTCTTAACCGCCAGGGGGGTGGTAGATGTACGTAATGGGAGGGTGCCTGTCCGTCTTCTTAACCTAGGGGAAGATGAGGTCAAACTGCCACGTTATGCCACTGTTGCTAAACTACATGCTGTCAACAACAACTGTATCCATGTGGCGGAGTCCTTAACTTCACCAGAAGAAGTGGAAGATAATGACCCTGCAACCCAGGTGGAGGATTGGTGTCAACAGCTCCATGTTGGGACAGACACCACTCCTGCCCATCAAAAACAGGGTGTACACCGGGTGGTTCAAGAATACTCGCAGGTGTTCAGTAAACATCCACTTGACTTTGGGAGGGTTAAGGGGGTTCAACATCATATCTCCACAGGCAACCATTCCCCAATTAAAGAACGTTATAGGCCTATACCCCCAGCTCACTACCAGAAGGCAAAAGAAATGCTGCATGACATGAGGAAGGCGGGAGTAATTAGGGATAGTTGTAGTCCCTGGGCGGCTCCCCTAGTGCTGGTTAGGAAAAAGGATGGGAGCATGAGAATGTGTGTAGATTACCGTCAAGTAAATCGCATTACACATAAAGATGCATACCCTTTACCACGCATAGAAGAGTCCCTAGCTGCCTTAAAGTCTGCAAATTACTTTTCTACCCTTGACCTCACTAGTGGTTACTGGCAGGTCGCTGTGGCTGAGGAGAATCGGGAGAAGACGGCCTTCACCACCCCGATGGGACTCTGCGAGTTCAACAGCATGCCGTTTTGACTCTAAAATGCCCCCGGAACGTTCCAGAGACTGATGGAGTGCTGCCTGGGACACCGCATCTTCGAGACTGTGTTACTTTACCTGGATGACGTAATTGTGTACTCCAGAACGTACGAGGACCACCTGAAACACCTGGCAGAGGTATTTGAGTCACTGTCCCGGTACGGGATGAAGTTGAAGCCCTCAAAGTGCCACCTGCTCAAGAGAAAGGTACAGTACCTGGGGCACATTGTCAGTCCGGAAGGGGTAGCACCAGACCCGGAGAAAGTTACTGCCATCCAGAAGTGGCCGGAGCCTAAGAACCTCAAGGAGGTGCGTCAGTTCTTGGGACTAGTCGGATACTACCGGAGGTTTGTAAAGGACTACACTAAGAAGGCAGCTCCTCTGCAAGACCTCCTGGTAGGGCAGTCCCCCAAAAGCAAAAACCCTCCATTCCACTGGGGTAAAGAACAGGCTGAATCATTTCAAGAGATGAAGGAGATCCTGACAGGTGATGAGATCCTAGCCTACGCTGACTACAGCCAAACATTCCTGCTGTATACAGATGCCAGCAATGAAGGCCTGGGCACTGTCTTAAGTCAGAAGCAGAATGGCCAGGAGAAAGTCATCGCGTATGCAAGCAGGAAGCTCCGCCCGACCGAGAGGAACCCAGAGAACTATAGCAGCTTCAAGTTGGAGTTCCTGGCCTTGGTCTGGGCCATCACAGAAAAGTTCAAGCACTACCTAGCCTCCAGCAAGTTTACTGCCTACACTGACAATACCCCCTTAACTCATCTTCAAACAGCCAAGCTGGGAGCCATGGAATAGCGATGGATGGCTCGGCTGTCAAACTACCAATTCACCATAAAGTACCGGGCGGGCCGCAAGAACGCCAACGCCGATGCCCTGTCCAGGATGCCTCACCAGTCAGACACAGAAGAAGAAGTGGATGACCTGGAAGAGGTTGAACTACCTGCCTTCCACCGGAATGGGATGGCCCACGAGCTACGAGCCTCCAGGAAGCAACGCGGTAAGACGTTAAACCCCTTGCCTCACCACAGCTGGAAAGAGACCCAGGACAGCGACCCGGTTGTCAGCCGTATCAAGGAGCTGATAACCCAAGAAGGTTCCTCCCTGGAGAAGGATGCGGCTCTCCAAGCAAAGCAGCTGTGGAATGAGAGAAGCCGGCTGTTTATCTACCGTGAGAAGTTGTGCCGGAGGTACGTCAATCCCAAAACCCTCGAGATGGTGTGGCAGATAGTGGTCCCCAAGACGGACATCCAGATGGTGTTGGAGACCTACCACGATCAGGCGGGGCACTTTGGCTAGAAAAAGCTAGAGACCCTGTTGAAGTGTCGATTCTACTGGGTGGGGATGCGCAGCTTCATTGAGAGGTGGTGCAGAGACTGTGGACCCTGTAGCCTCAGAAGAAAAGACTACAGCAGCCAGAAGGCACCCCTGCAACCCATCAAGACGACTCGCCCTCTGGAGATCGTGGCCCTGGACCATGTCAAGTTGTCACCCAGTCGGTCAGGATACTCCTATGCCCTGACCATGGTGGATCACTACTCCAGGGTCCTGGTGGTCTCCCCTATCAAAGACCTGACAGCAGAGACAGCAGCTAAGACGTTCCAAGCGTACTTCTGCAGGTCCCATGGATAGCCTGGACAGGTACTGACTGACCAAGGCACGGCCTTTGAGGCTGAATTGTTCAAAGAGTTCTGCCATCTGTACGGGTATAAAAAGATCAGGACTACACCGTACCACCCCCAAACTAACGGTCTCTGTGAAAAGATGAATAACATCATCATCGATCTACTGAAGACCATACCACTAGAAGAGAGAAGCCAGTGGCCAGACCTACTACCTGACCTAGTGGATCTGTATAATCACATACCAGTAAGTTCCACCAATTGCACTCCGGCATATCTCATGCGTGCAAGACCAGGGAAGTTGCCCATGGACCTGAAGCTTGGTGTGGTAGAACCTGAAGCTGATGTGACCACTGAGGACTGGGACACGACCAGACAGGAGCAGTACAGGAGAGTCCAAGCCTGTGTCGAAGACAGTCTCACTCGGGTGAGGGATAAACAAGAGGCACAATACAACAGAAGTGCACCAGCAGAACCCTTCACACCAGGAGAAGTGGTATTGAAAAGGAAGCGGAGGAAACACAAGCTTGATGACCAGTGGGAGAGAGAACCCTACACTGTGTTGAATTCAAGGTTTGACAACAGGAAGACGTGTTTGATCAGCAAAGATGGAGGAAGAACAACTGCGACAATATCTAGGGACCACCTGAAGTTGTGTCTACATCTACTAAAGACTCAGGAAGAAGTGTCTTTCACAACCCAGGAAGAACCTAAAGAAACAGTGATACACACTGACCTTGGAGACTTCCCAGCGGATTGGCCTCAAATAGGAGGTGCAGTAATCATTCCAGTACTCCAATTCTATGAACAGCCAGAAAACCCTCCACAGCAAGTTGAACCTGTAAGTGCTGCAGAAGAGCCAGCTCAAGAAGTATCCCCGGATGAAGGATCCCCGGCAGGAGCGGAGCAAGAGGGCCCAGCCAATGGTAGACTTGCCAGTCCAAGAGAGAGGTTAAGGCAATTTTACAACATGGTTACATGTAAAACTGGTAGGGTAACTGAGGATACAGATACTGACACTCCACTAACCACAGCACTATGCAGATCAGTACGCAGCACAAGAGGTAAACCTCCTGCTAGGTACACTGAGTAAAGTAGCAAAATTTCAGAGAATGTAGATAGTTACCCCTGGGGTATTGAGTATTAAATTGTAATGTATTGCGTAACTGTTTGTTTTCATGCATGCTTATCAATTTGTGCTTTTTCCTATTAATTCTTTATTTGCATAATGAACTGCATGGCTGAGGACTGTGTGCAGCCCAAAAACTCTTATTGTATATAATTGCGCTCCCTGGAGTGCCCCTTTCAGGTGACCTCAGAAGGAAAACCTATCTGGAGTGGCTCTTTTGGAGGTCCAACTCGGATCTTCATGCCCTGCAGCCACCCCAGGGCCTGCGTAGAGGGTTTAGGACAGGTCCCTCAAAACTACCAAAGTACTCTACCTTGTGAGATGGACATCCTGTATGGGAACCTCACCATAGGAGACTTGGATTCTGAGGACACTCTGTATTTGTATTGTTTCTGCAACGTTTAAGATCCGTGCCTCCCATAAAGGGAAGAGTGTTCTAGTATTGCTTATGTTTCCTATTGTTACTGTTGTTATAAAATGTACTTCAGCCCGGGAGTGCTGAGTTTAACTAGGGGGGAATGTGAAGCCCAGCTGTGCTTGGTATCACAGACCCAGGAGGGTGTACTGAAGGATTCCTCCACAAGAGGCCCCCATAACCATTCACACATCTCCAACTTCCACCTCAGACCACCAGAGGGAGCTCCTTAGGGAGATATATAAGGGAAGGTGGAGCCAGGCAGCAGTTAGTCTAGACTGGAGACGACAGAAAGCAAACCTGTTGTGAGAGTTCCTGCAGTGCAAAAGCCTGAGAGAGGTCAGTCTGCAGTGGAGCACGTTCTAGACTCACGTGTAGCTCAGTGAGGTGAGCTGTAGGTGTGTCGGCGCCATAAGATCGGTGAAACGCGGCACGCTGCCGTTAGTGTGAGTAGCCTATTGAGGGTCCGAGTAGGCCGAAGGCGAAGAGTAGAGAGTTAGTTCATAGGGGGCAGAGGAGCTTAACTAGCTCACCCCGAAGAAGAAGTAGTTACCGGACCCCGGGTCCGAAGCTTGCCGGGATCTCCACGACCCAGTAAGATAAACTGGAATCCCTGGAGAACTACAGGTCCCAGGATCGCTAAAGTGCTGATACGTACCAGAGCCAGGAGACACATAGGCCCCGTAGGTCGTGAGCGTGCTCTCCAAGAGAAGGCCCTACCACAAGGTCAGCCAGCGCAGGACAGAGGCAAAGTTAGGCCTAGCTCCAGGCAGGTCAGAAACTTACTACGCAGAAGCCAGAACCAGGAGGCCCAAAACCTGCTCATTGGGGAGGATCTGGACATACAACCTTCACCCTACAGTGCTCCTGGGAGTGCCTGAAATTCCACCAGTAAAAGGTACTGAAGTGACTATTGTGTCCATCCCTGTTCTTGATCTGGCCCGGCGGAGTCTCTTTGTCCTGCATCCCCGTTCGTATACTGCCCTGAGGCCCAGCTCTACCTGTGGGGAGCTATACCATCAAGCTGCCTTATCACCTGCCTCAGTGGACTGCGCAGCACTGGTGATCCTCACCAGAAGCCACAGGTGGCGTCACAAACTCTTTCTTTTACAACACCAACCCTTTTAAAAGAGAGGCCCAGAGTACGGGCCCGGGAGCCGACCACCGTGACATCCCTAAAGGCCAGGCTAAAGGCCCGGGTACCGAGTCATCCCCATTCCCCTGGGCTAGTCATATCCACAGGATAAGCCTGCTGATCGCAGGAGGTCCGCATGGAAGACCCCCACCATGAATGGGGCTTGGAAGAGACACATTATATTTGAGCCTTCTCAAGCATTCACGCCACTGCTACATTCATTATATGTGGGACTTCCAGAGAAGGGTACAGCATTGTTAACCCCATTCATGACCTTGCAATTTTCTGTTTTTGCCCTTTCATTTTTTTCTACTCTTATTCCCAGAGCCAAGTTTTTTATTTTTTGTCAATATACAGTACAGACCAAAAGATTGACACACCTTCTCATTTAAAGATTTTTCTGTTTTTTCATGACTATGAAAATTGTACATTCAAACTGAAGGCATCAAAACTATGAATTAACACATGTGAAATTATATACCTAACAAAAAAGTGTGAACCAACTGAAAATATGTCTTATATTCTAGGTTCTTCAAAGTAGCCACCTTTTGCTTTGATGACTGCTCTGCAAACTCTTGGCATTCTCTTGATGAGCTTCAAGAGGTAGTCACCGTCAATGGTTTTCACTTCACAGGTGTGCCCTGTCAGGTTTAATCAGTGGGATTTCTTGCCTTATAAATGGGGTTGGGACCATCAGTTGTGTTGTGAAGAAGTCTGGTGGATACATAGCTGATAGTCCTACTGAATAGACTGTTAGAATTTTTATTATGGCAAGAAAAAAGCAGCTAAGTAAAGAAAAACGAGTGGCCATCATTACTTTAAGAAATGAAGGTCAGTCAGTCCGAAAAATTGGGCAAACTTTGAAAGTGTCCCCAAGTGCAGTTGCAAAAACCATCAATCGCTACAAAGAAACTGGCTCGCAAAAAAGAAGCAAGACAAAAATATATCTCATACCCTACCATAATTATATATAAATGTAAAGCAAAATTGCATAATAAATATAGGGTACTTAGTGAACTATTTTTGATCAAAAAAAGTATACAAGCCGTCCCACCAGCGGCAAGGTGACCCTAAATTGGGACGGTACCTATACTGCCTATATTAAAAACCTTACTGTATATCAAAGTTGAAGTAATGCATATAAAAGGGTAGACAAATAGGACCGGGTCCCAACTCCAGACCACCTAGGCCCGTGGTAAGCTACATATATACCAATCAGCTCAACAAAGGGCATGCCACACCCTTAAATTGCACAGAATGCAAACAAGTCAAAAAACCAGACAATGTGAACTGAGGTCTAAGATGGCAGACATACAAGAAACAGAGGCATGTTCACACTAGCAAAAAAGAAGCAAGACAAAAATATATCTCATACCCTACCATAATTATATATAAATGTAAAGCAAAATTGCATAATAAATATAGGGTACTTAGTGAACTATTTTTGATCAAAAAAAGTATACAAGCCGTCCCACCAGCGGCAAGGTGACCCTAAATTGGGACGGTACCTATACTGCCTATATTAAAAACCTTACTGTATATCAAAGTTGAAGTAATGCATATAAAAGGGTAGACAAATAGGACCGGGTCCCAACTCCAGACCACCTAGGCCCGTGGTAAGCTACATATATACCAATCAGCTCAACAAAGGGCATGCCACACCCTTAAATTGCACAGAATGCAAACAAGTCAAAAAACCAGACAATGTGAACTGAGGTCTAAGATGGCAGACATACAAGAAACAGAGGCATGTTCACACTAGCAAAAAAGAAGCAAGACAAAAATATATCTCATACCCTACCATAATTATATATAAATGTAAAGCAAAATTGCATAATAAATATAGGGTACTTAGTGAACTATTTTTGATCAAAAAAAGTATACAAGCCGTCCCACCAGCGGCAAGGTGACCCTAAATTGGGACGGTACCTATACTGCCTATATTAAAAACCTTACTGTATATCAAAGTTGAAGTAATGCATCTAAAAGGGTAGACAAATAGGACCGGGTCCCAACTCCAGACCACCTAGGCCCGCGGTAAGCTACATATATACCAATCAGCTCAACAAAGGGCATGCCACACCCTTAAATTGCACAGAATGCAAACAAGTCAAAAAACCAGACAATGTGAACTGAGGTCTAAGATGGCAGACATACAAGAAACAGAGGCATGTTCACACTAGCAAAAAAGAAGCAAGACAAAAATATATCTCATACCCTACCATAATTATATATAAATGTAAAGCAAAATTGCATAATAAATATAGGGTACTTAGTGAACTATTTTTGATCAAAAAAAGTATACAAGCCGTCCCACCAGCGGCAAGGTGACCCTAAATTGGGACGGTACCTATACTGCCTATATTAAAAACCTTACTGTATATCAAAGTTGAAGTAATGCATATAAAAGGGTAGACAAATAGGACCGGGTCCCAACTCCAGACCACCTAGGCCCGTGGTAAGCTACACATATACCAATCAGCTCAACAAAGGGCATGCCACACCCTTAAATTGCACAGAATGCAAACAAGTCAAAAAACCAGACAATGTGAACTGAGGTCTAAGATGGCAGACATACAAGAAACAGAGGCATGTTCACACTAGCAAAAAAGAAGCAAGACAAAAATATATCTCATACCCTACCATAATTATATATAAATGTAAAGCAAAATTGCATAATAAATATAGGGTACTTAGTGAACTATTTTTGATCAAAAAAAGTATACAAGCCGTCCCACCAGCGGCAAGGTGACCCTAAATTGGGACGGTACCTATACTGCCTATATTAAAAACCTTACTGTATATCAAAGTTGAAGTAATGCATATAAAAGGGTAGACAAATAGGACCGGGTCCCAACTCCAGACCACCTAGGCCCGTGGTAAGCTACATATATACCAATCAGCTCAACAAAGGGCATGCCACACCCTTAAATTGCACAGAATGCAAACAAGTCAAAAAACCAGACAATGTGAACTGAGGTCTAAGATGGCAGACATACAAGAAACAGAGGCATGTTCACACTAGCAAAAAAGAAGCAAGACAAAAATATATCTCATACCCTACCATAATTATATATAAATGTAAAGCAAAATTGCATAATAAATATAGGGTACTTAGTGAACTATTTTTGATCAAAAAAAGTATACAAGCCGTCCCACCAGCGGCAAGGTGACCCTAAATTGGGACGGTACCTATACTGCCTATATTAAAAACTTTACTGTATATCAAAGTTGAAGTAATGCATATAAAAGGGTAGACAAATAGGACCGGGTCCCAACTCCAGACCACCTAGGCCCGTGGTAAGCTACATTTATACCAATCAGCTCAACAAAGGGCATGCCACACCCTTAAATTGCACAGAATGCAAACAAGTCAAAAAACCAGACAATGTGAACTGAGGTCTAAGATGGCAGACATACAAGAAACAGAGGCATGTTCACACTAGCAAAAAAGAAGCAAGACAGAAATATATCTCATACCCTACCATAATTATATATAAATGTAAAGCAAAATTGCATAATAAATATAGGGTACTTAGTGAACTATTTTTGATCAAAAAAAGTATACAAGCCGTCCCACCAGCGGCAAGGTGACCCTAAATTGGGACGGTACCTATACTGCCTATATTAAAAACCTTGCCGCAAGGTTCTTTTTTGCTAGTGTGAACATGCCTCTGTTTCTTGTATGTCTGCCATCTTAGACCTCAGTTCACATTGTCTGGTTTTTTGACTTGTTTGCATTCTGTGCAATTTAAGGGTGTGGCATGCCCTTTGTTGAGCTGATTGGTATATATGTAGCTTACCACGGGCCTAGGTGGTCTGGAGTTGGGACCCGGTCCTATTTGTCTACCCTTTTATATGCATTACTTCAACTTTGATATACAGTAAGGTTTTTAATATAGGCAGTATAGGTACCGTCCCAATTTAGGGTCACCTTGCCGCTGGTGGGACGGCTTGTATACTTTTTTTGATCAAAAATAGTTCACTAAGTACCCTATATTTATTATGCAATTTTGCTTTACATTTATATATAATTATGGTAGGGTATGAGATATATTTTTGTCTTGCTTCTTTTTTGCTAGTGTGAACATGCCTCTGTTTCTTGTATGTCTGCCATCTTAGACCTCAGTTCACATTGTCTGGTTTTTTGACTTGTTTGCATTCTGTGCAATTTAAGGGTGTGGCATGCCCTTTGTTGAGCTGATTGGTATATATGTAGCTTACCACGGGCCTAGGTGGTCTGGAGTTGGGACCCGGTCCTATTTGTCTACCCTTTTATATGCATTACTTCAACTTTGATATACAGTAAGGTTTTTAATATAGGCAGTATAGGTACCGTCCCAATTTAGGGTCACCTTGCCGCTGGTGGGACGGCTTGTATACTTTTTTTGATCAAAAATAGTTCACTAAGTACCCTATATTTATTATGCAATTTTGCTTTACATTTATATATAATTATGGTAGGGTATGAGATATATTTTTGTCTTGCTTCTTTTTTGCTAGTGTGAACATGCCTCTGTTTCTTGTATGTCTGCCATCTTAGACCTCAGTTCACATTGTCTGGTTTTTTGACTTGTTTGCATTCTGTGCAATTTAAGGGTGTGGCATGCCCTTTGTTGAGCTGATTGGTATATATGTAGCTTACCACGGGCCTAGGTGGTCTGGAGTTGGGACCCGGTCCTATTTGTCTACCCTTTTATATGCATTACTTCAACTTTGATATACAGTAAGGTTTTTAATATAGGCAGTATAGGTACCGTCCCAATTTAGGGTCACCTTGCCGCTGGTGGGACGGCTTGTATACTTTTTTTGATCAAAAATAGTTCACTAAGTACCCTATATTTATTATGCAATTTTGCTTTACATTTATATATAATTATGGTAGGGTATGAGATATATTTTTGTCTTGCTTCTTTTTTGCTAGTGTGAACATGCCTCTGTTTCTTGTATGTCTGCCATCTTAGACCTCAGTTCACATTGTCTGGTTTTTTGACTTGTTTGCATTCTGTGCAATTTAAGGGTGTGGCATGCCCTTTGTTGAGCTGATTGGTATATATGTAGCTTACCACGGGCCTAGGTGGTCTGGAGTTGGGACCCGGTCCTATTTGTCTACCCTTTTATATGCATTACTTCAACTTTGATATACAGTAAGGTTTTTAATATAGGCAGTATAGGTACCGTCCCAATTTAGGGTCACCTTGCCGCTGGTGGGACGGCTTGTATACTTTTTTTGATCAAAAATAGTTCACTAAGTACCCTATATTTATTATGCAATTTTGCTTTACATTTATATATAATTATGGTAGGGTATGAGATATATTTTTGTCTTGCTTCTTTTTTGCTAGTGTGAACATGCCTCTGTTTCTTGTATGTCTGCCATCTTAGACCTCAGTTCACATTGTCTGGTTTTTTGACTTGTTTGCATTCTGTGCAATTTAAGGGTGTGGCATGCCCTTTGTTGAGCTGATTGGTATATATGTAGCTTACCACGGGCCTAGGTGGTCTGGAGTTGGGACCCGGTCCTATTTGTCTACCCTTTTATATGCATTACTTCAACTTTGATATACAGTAAGGTTTTTAATATAGGCAGTATAGGTACCGTCCCAATTTAGGGTCACCTTGCCGCTGGTGGGACGGCTTGTATACTTTTTTTGATCAAAAATAGTTCACTAAGTACCCTATATTTATTATGCAATTTTGCTTTACATTTATATATAATTATGGTAGGGTATGAGATATATTTTTGTCTTGCTTCTTTTTTGCTAGTGTGAACATGCCTCTGTTTCTTGTATGTCTGCCATCTTAGACCTCAGTTCACATTGTCTGGTTTTTTGACTTGTTTGCATTCTGTGCAATTTAAGGGTGTGGCATGCCCTTTGTTGAGCTGATTGGTATATATGTAGCTTACCACGGGCCTAGGTGGTCTGGAGTTGGGACCCGGTCCTATTTGTCTACCCTTTTATATGCATTACTTCAACTTTGATATACAGTAAGGTTTTTAATATAGGCAGTATAGGTACCGTCCCAATTTAGGGTCACCTTGCCGCTGGTGGGACGGCTTGTATACTTTTTTTGATCAAAAATAGTTCACTAAGTACCCTATATTTATTATGCAATTTTGCTTTACATTTATATATAATTATGGTAGGGTATGAGATATATTTTTGTCTTGCTTCTTTTTTGCTAGTGTGAACATGCCTCTGTTTCTTGTATGTCTGCCATCTTAGACCTCAGTTCACATTGTCTGTTTTTTTGACTTGTTTGCATTCTGTGCAATTTAAGGGTGTGGCATGCCCTTTGTTGAGCTGATTGGTATATATGTAGCTTACCACGGGCCTAGGTGGTCTGGAGTTGGGACCCGGTCCTATTTGTCTACCCTTTTATATGCATTACTTCAACTTTGATATACAGTAAGGTTTTTAATATAGGCAGTATAGGTACCGTCCCAATTTAGGGTCACCTTGCCGCTGGTGGGACGGCTTGTATACTTTTTTTGATCAAAAATAGTTCACTAAGTACCCTATATTTATTATGCAATTTTGCTTTACATTTATATATAATTATGGTAGGGTATGAGATATATTTTTGTCTTGCTTCTTTTTTGCTAGTGTGAACATGCCTCTGTTTCTTGTATGTCTGCCATCTTAGACCTCAGTTCACATTGTCTGGTTTAAAGAAACTGGCTCGCATGAGGACTTCCCCAGGAAAGGAAGACCAAGAGTCACCTCTGCTTCTGAGGATAAGTTTATCCGAGTCACCAGCCTCAGAAATCACAGGTTAACAGCAGCTCAGATTAGAGACCCGGTCAATGCCACACAGAGTTCTAGCAGCAGACACTTCTCTTCAACAACTGTTAAGAGGAGACTTTGGGCAGCAGGCCTTCATGGTAAAATAGCTGCTAGGAAATCACTGCTAAGGACAGGCAACAAGCAGAAGAGACTTGTTTGGGCTAAAGAACACAAGGAATGGACATTAGACCAGTGGAAATCTGAGCTTTGGTCTGATGAGTCCAAATTTGAGATCTTTGGTTCCAACCACCGTGTTTTTGTGCGACGCAGAAAAGGTGAAAGAATGGACTCTACATGCCTGGTTCCCACCGTGAAGCATGGATGAGGAGGTGTGATGGTGTGGGGGTGCTTTGCTGGTGACACTGTTGGGGATTTATTCAAAATTGAAGGCATACTGAACAAGCATGGCTATCACAGCATCTTACAGCGGCATGCTATTCCATCTGGTTTGCGTTTAGTTGGACCATCATTTATTTTTCAACATGACGATGAACCCAAACACACCTCCAGGCTGTGTAAGGGCTATTTGACCAAGAAGGAGAGTGATGGGGTGCTACACCAGATGACCTGGCCTCCACAGTCACCAGACTTGAACCCAATCAAGATGGTTTGGGGTGAGCTGGACCGCAGAGTGAAGGCAAAAGGGCCAACAAGTGCTAATCATCTCTGGGAATTCCTTCAAGATTGTTGGAAGACCATTTCCGGTGACTACCTCTTGAAGCTCATCAAGAGAATGCCAAGAGTGTGCAAAGCAGTTATCAAAGCAAAAGGTGGCTACTTTGAAAAACCTAGAATATAAGACATATTTTCAGTTGTTTCACACTTTTTTGTTAAGTATATAATTCCACATGTGTTAATTCATAGTTTTGATGTCTTCAGTGTGAATGTACAATTTTCATAGTCATGAAAATACAGAAAAATCTTTAAATGAGAATGTGTGTCCAAACTTTTGGTCTGTACGGTACCTTTTTTTTTTGCGGGACAAGTTGTTCTTTTGATTGACATCATTTATTTTACCATATCGTGTACTGGAAAACGGGAAAAAAATTCCAAGTGCGGTGAAATTGCAAAAAAGTGCATTTCCACAATTGTAATTTTTTTTTTTTATTTACCATGTTCACTAAATGCTAAAGCTGACCAGCCATTATGATTCCCAGGTCAGTACGAGTTCATAGATACCAAACATGTATTGGTTCTTTTATATGTGAGTGGTGAAAAAAAAAATCAGAAGTTTGTAAAAAAAAAATTAAAAAAAATCGCTTATGTCGCCATTTTCCGAGACCCGTAGCATCTCCATTTTTCGGGTCTAGGGCCAGGTTAGGGCTTATTTTTTGCGCCCTCAGCGGACGTTTTTATTTATATAATTTTGAGGTAGATACAATGTTTTGATCGCCTGTTATGTTTGCGGAGGCAAAAAAAGAAAAACATAATTCTGGAGTTTAGATTTTTTTTGTCGTTACGCCGTTTACCGATCTGATTAATTTACTTTATATTTTGATAGATCGGAGATTTCTGAATACAGCGATACCAAATATGCGTATATTTTTTTAATGGTTTTATTTTCAATAGGGCAAAAGGGCGTGATTTAAACCTTTATGTTTTTTAAAACTTTTTTTACTTTTTACTGGCAGCAATAGTCCTCTTAGGAGACTTGAAGCTGCAATCATCTGATTACCTGTGCTACACATAGCAGGGCTTCAGCACTGCTATGTATAGCAGAAATCACAATCTCCTATGAATGCCGGCCACAGGGGATCTACAATGACAGCCAGGGGTCTTCTGCAGACCCCCGGCTGTCATGACAACACATTGGCACCCCGCAATCACATGACAGGGACGCCTATGGGTGTGTCTTGTGACGAGCTTCTGGCAGGTGTGTATTAAATGCCACTGCTAGTGATTGACAGCGGTATTTAACTGGTTAACAGCTGCGGGTGGATCTCGGATCCGACTGCGGCTGTTAAAGGCACATGACAGCTCATGAGATCAGCAGTCATGTGCAGGGAAAGATGCAGGCTCAGTGACAGATTTTTTTTTTTTTTACAGTTTTCTCCTTCATTCTATTTCACGCATGTCTGTAATAAAAAATATATATTTAAAGAAAATCTATAAAATGACCTTTCGACCGCCCGAAGCTTGATGGAATTCATGCCTTTTAACACATCCATCATACTGGGGAGCTGATCCACACTGCCTTTCTCTGAAGCCTCACTTTCCGTCGGGCTGCATTTGTGAGAAGCTTTACGTTCTCTTATAATATCAAGTGCAGATTTTAGTTGGGAAGATGGGACTGGGGGTGGTGGAGGAGGAGGAGGAGGAGGAGGAGGGGGCAGCGGAGCTACTGGGGTTGTAAATTGCAAAAACTGTGCGGAAAGTGGTGGAGAAGCTGAAGATGGGGGTGAGAGGGCATTACCTGGGCAGCTAAATGAGCACATTGATTCTGTATCTGAGAAACAAAAACGAGATCAAATCATACCAAATACATAGCAAAAGCTTGACCTGTTTAACCCATTAAGTGATTTATAAGGATTACAAAAACAATGGCTTACGAGACTGTGCGGCTTGTGACGGTTGTAGGGCAACAATGGCAGCAATCTGTACTCTCTGCTGCAGCAGCTCATCTTCCAAAGCTGAAAGGCATGATCGTCTGCAGGAAGGAGACTCTTTTCACACACTCTCCTGGCCAACATCATAGTCAGAAATCCTGAGTCTGAATTATTCGGGTCCATTGACTTGTTGGATGGAAGATCGTGTCTGATGTTACTAAAGGGAATCTGTCACCAGGTTTATGCTACCTCATCTGAGAGCAGCATGATGTGGGGGCCGAGACCCCGAATCCAGTGATGTTACTGGGCTCCTTGCTGTAGTTTTGATAAATCATTGTGACGCGCCCCCTGGGCCATGTTGTGCTGCGTTGCGCATGCGGGGGATACCCGGAGCCGGATCTGACAGGGGTAGTAGTCCTCGTGGCGGTGACCCGGTCCGTGCCCAGGGTGGTCAAACTAAGAGGCAGTGCTCGGCATTAAGATGTTATAGAGTTCGACTACGCCACCCGTTGATTGCAGCTATGAAGCCGCCGCTGCAGGGCAGACCGCTGAGGCCGGTGGTGTGGTTGTGCAGCGTGGATGGTATAACCCCCAACGGGAGAGGTATAGCCTCAGGGCAGCTGGTGAAGCAGGGAATGATGATAGTGGTAGTGGTGTGACAAGGAAGCTCAGAGACGTGCATTGCAGTTTTCACAGCTTTACTCACAGTTGGTATTCAGATCACTTCGGCCAAGAGTGACCACCCGAGCCGTGCTGCGTCCACCAGGTGCGGGACTCGGCCAACTCCCAGGCAGTTCCAGAGCGTGGTCCTGAGCTCCCCTCTCTTCCTTCCTACTGGCCGTCCCCACCAGGGATCCACCTTTGTCCAGCTCCCTCGAGCCTTCTGGTGGTGAAACCTTTCCCGGCTTCCCTGACCCTATACGTGGTATGCCTTCCTGGTGGATATGGCGAGGGGTCGCGCCAAAACTTGTCCACGACCTCCGGTTCCTGGCTGAGGATAATTGGCCTCCACCAGTTTGGGATCCGGTACCCTGTTCTGCCAACCCTTCACCCGTTAACTCGTGGGATCTCAGGGTTCCCTCTTCTCTTGCATCTCTGGGCCTCTCCTGGTGTTTCTGTTCCTCCTTCTTCTCCTTTCTCTCTCTCTCTGCTTCAGGCCTCCTCTTCAGGCCTGGCTCTGGAGCTGGGCCCAGACTGAGCCACAGCTCCCTGTCAGCCCTCTCTGGCTGAGCTCCTCTCTGCACAGAGCAGACCAAAAAGACCTTGTCCTAAGATGGTGCCCACCTTATATACTCCCTCTGACACCTGAGCCCAGGTGACAAGCACCCAATGGGCTCCTACCTATGCCCAGAGTCCCTCCCCTATCTGCTCCTACACCACTAGGATGTTCCTCCCCCCTCCCCACTCCAGCCGGGGACAGAAGCTGTCGTACCTGCACATCTATCTGGTGGGAGTACCGTTGGTCTGTCCCCCGGAAATGGGGTGAGTGTGGTGCATGCAGCTAACTGAGCCCAGTTCCACACTCCATCCTTACCCGGGAGTGGAATACCACACCACTGGATCGAGGTGCAATACCCCTGTAGCAGCCGAGTCCTCGGGGTGCTACAATTGTGTTATCTGCTGCAGCTCTGCTAGTCCTCTCAATGATCAGCTCCTGCTATGCAGTCCTTAATATTCATGAGCTCAGGCTAACCATGTCCCTCTCCACTGTCAGCGTTGTCTATGCACAGTGTAGACAGAAAGCTGTAAATCAGTGGTGCAGGCAGGGCTGTGGAGTCGGTAAGCCAAACCTCCGACTCCTCAATTTCCATGACACCGACTCCAACTCTGACTCCAACACCCTCATACATGGCTCATGTTTAAGAGATAAATTTACTGTAGCACAGATTCATCTCAGCTAAAAGTCTAGACCCTTAGATCAAGAATAGGACAGACATTTATAGGACATTTCATAACTTTCCCAAATCCTTATGAAATAATATTCTCCACAAACTGCATTGAACTACTACACCCAATTTGTTATATATTTTAGGAGTCGGAGTCGGTCCATTTTATCACGACTCCGACTCCACAGCTCTGGGTGCAGGTGGGGTTAGACTGAGCTCATACAATATGGGAGAAGACAATCAGAGCTCACCAGAAGTAAGAAGTATCTTGGTATATTTATTTGTCTTATTAGTCACACCAAACGAAGCAGCACAATAACAGGAAATGGTCGGCACCTGCATGCACCCACGCTCTCCTGTAACAGGTCAGCTGCTATTTTTTAGCCAACAAAAATACCAAGACCCTTATGGTGAGTGTCATCTTTCTTCTCCCATATTGTATTACTGGGCCATTTACTATTGTCACTGAGCATCATCTATGTAATTACCTGACAGAGGCCATAATGATAATTGATCAGTGTCATATATACTCAAGCCGTTACAGTAGTAGCCTAACCAGTGTCTACACATACTTACATATATATATTGTAAGGCAGTGCTAGTCATCACGCTGGGGGACCCTCGCTTCACCGGGTCAATTAAAGCACACATGCAACGTTTTCCAGTAACATGAAATCCAGCAGTTTATTACACTTCATAACTGCTTATCACACAGTCCATCTCAGTGGCTCACTGGCATGTTTACACACATAACATCCAAGAGCCTTTCAAGTGGCAGACAGGCCCACTTGGCTCCAGTTACAGCCTTCAGCCAAGTAACTATATCAATGTCCATATAACGCACCACTTTTACCTTTTGCCGGGTCTAGCGGTTTCCATCAGATTTGTTCTGCCACAGCTGTGGCTTTACGGCTTCCCAGATGGGGGTCTCCAGCCCTCTTACCTTCCAAGGCTACTGGCATCTCTTTGCACACACAAGGAAACCAGCCTCTGCCTTTCAGGACTCTTGTCTTCCAAGCCTCTTGCCCTCCAAGGCTACTGGCATCTCTTATACACAAGGATCCTGCCTTTGCCTTTCAGGCTTCACCCGGCTTCACTAGGCCTCACACTCTAATGGTGTCCCACACACGGGGAACAGGCCTCATGCCTTTCACACCCTGTTTCAAAAGCACCAAGATTTATATATCCTCCAGTGCACACAGGTCCTGTGCTGATGTCACAATCATGTGATCAGTCCTTCTGTGTGCACAGGACCTGTGATGATGTCACAGTCATGTGATCAGTCACCTGAGGGAGAGGTACATGGTCAGCCAGAACACACCCTGGACCATTACAGTAATGCCGCAAGCCGCTGCATTACATATCCCCCCTCTGTTCAAACTTGTGGGGTTGAACACATAATATACACAATCACATTATAACCCACAGTTCACACAGAGACCAAGTACTTGACAATTGCGCTGCTCAGCCCCTGGAACACTAATCATCAACATTAGCCCATTCCTTAGGGACCTACCTTCTGTCATTTTCACTGCCTTCGTCAAGTCAAATTTCTGGGTCGTAACCTTGTCAGACCTCCCCCGCTCCCAATGGTCAGTCGTAACCTTGTCAGACCTCCCCCCGCTCCCAGCGGTCAGTCGTAACCTTGTCAGACCTTCCCCACTCCCAGCGGTCGGTCGTAACCTTGTCAGACCTCCCCCGCTCCCAGCGGTCAATACAGCAGTGTGACTCACATACCCTGGTATCTAAGGTCCGGTTCGACTCCCTACTGTCCCGTACTCTATTGGGTCGTTTGTATGGGCCACTCAGACCTGAGTTACTGGAAGTCTCACTACCTCTAAACCCACGCCCACTATCCTCAGGACATCTTGGAAAGTCTCTAACTTCTACTGTAGCCGTTCTATTATTTGAAGGGTCCTTTCTCTGTCTGGTCTCACAATTTCTAGACGGCTGCCATCTTCTGCTGCTCAGGCGATTCTGTCTTTCCACTCGCAGTCTAGCGAGATTCAACTGTTCTACCTCTCGCAGGTAGGTCACTCGGTACTCCAACAGTATGCGAATATATAAAAGACTTTCTTCTGTTCCTACAGCGGAGAATGACACCATGCCGTCTTCATCTGGTACCGAGTCCTGTCGATCACGTGGACTGCTTACTTTCATCACACCGGACTTCTTTACCATCATCTGCATGGCTCGGCCATTTCCCACAATGAGCTTTCTTACCAGAGCATGAGGCACCCGGATGACCTCTTCATGCAGACTTTGAGCTTTACTCATAAGCTCCAGTTGTCTAATGGCTTGTTTCGTCTTCAACCGGACAAACCGCTTTGTGCGAATACATCGCCAGTGCATGTTACTTAGGATAGCCACCCTCTTCATTGTGACTTCGGTTGTGGACAGGACCAACAGCTGTTTAGCTTCTGAGGTCGAGTATACCTTACAGGCTCCCATGGCCTTCTTAAACTCTTCATGCACGGACTCACTGGTGCATTCTTCTCTCAAATCCTCGGGTACATCTATGAGGCACTTGTACCGAGACATTTCTGTTTCACCAGTGGTTTTCAGTCGATCAACCGGCTCAGGTTTCAGGGGGAACTGACTTTCAGCTTCTTCACCCTGTATGCTTCCCCTGAGCTGACTCACAGCTACAAATTCAAGAATTTTCGTCTTGACCTCTTCTTCCTCTAGCTCAGCCACTCGCCTCTCTGCAACCAATCTCTGAAGCTCTTCCGGCTTCAACTGCTCCTTTATCAGCAGAATTTTCTCAGAGCTCTCTGTCTCCAATGCGCCCACTCGGCTCTCGACAGCCAGTCTCTCAAGCTTCTCTTGCTTCCAATGGGCTTGTAGCAACTCCTTGAGTTCCTTGATCTTGGCTCTCACATCCACCGAATCACCCAAGCTCGCATTATCTGAAGAGGCATTTGCTTCATACCTCCCTTCTTCGATGGACTCCTCCATCTTTTTCCGCTCAGCTTCCATCTTGCTGATTCTTTCCTTAAGGCACGTCTCTGCCCTCTGGAGATTATCAGAGAACGTCTGCAGCTCCTTCACCTGAGCTACCAGACCTAGGGTCTTTCTGCGGAGATCATCATTTTCATCACGGGTGTCCTGTAGAGTGGTCTCAACCACTTGGCGCATGTGCTCTGCATCAGCCTTATCCTCCTCTAGTTTTTTCTTAACCTTGAGGAGATCCTCATAGTCTCTCTTAATTTGTTGCAGTTCCTTACTGAGTTCACTACACTCCTTCTTGGATTCACACAGCTTCTGGTTGAACTGTTCGCGCAGTCGTTCTAGGTTTTGATCACGTCCAGAAACTTCATCCTGCAGCGCCTCTTTTAGGGCAGACAGCTCCCTATCCTTCTGGTGTAGACCCTAATCCAGCTTTTGCTTCACTTGCCTCAGCTCTAACCATACCAGGGAGAAGCGATCTTTCACCTCTCACAACTCATCTTCACACTCCGCTTTGTCAAGCTCCAATTGAGAAACCTCCTCTTTATTTCTCTGAAACCTTTCTTTCCATTTGTTGATTTCCTTGCGGCTTTCTTCCAGTTCTCGCTGCAAGTTCCTTACAACCTTGTTTATTTTCTGCTGTTCAGACTCCAGGCTCAGCTGGTCTGAGGACACGTTCTCCAGGTTTTCCCTTCGTTGCAGCATGTCACGCTGACACTGCTGCCTGATAGGCTCCAGCTCTTGGTCATGACTGGCCGCCTCCTCTTTCAGGGCTGTCGGATCCTGATCCTTCTGTCTCAGTACTGTATCGGAGGTTGCTACTGGCAACGTCACCTCCTCTTCTTCTAAAAGAGGATCCAAACTCGGAATAAAGGCACACAGCCTTGCATTTTCTTTATTTGCCCTTTCAGCAAAATCTACAGGAGCAACTTTTTTGTGGCCTTTGTGCCATCGACGACGAGAGTGGGACTCTCTCCCCTCATCTAGCCCCTCCTGACTGAACTCTCTTTCTACTTTCATAGTGTCACCGTCAGTTGTGGGGTCTGTGTCACTCCCCATGGAGTTGTGGGCCAACAAGTCACCTCCCACCTTGACGTCAACCCCTTCTACTGAAGCTACCCCGTTATCAATGGTTAAATTGTCATTTTTAGGCGGTACCAACCCACAACCAGTAACAAATTTTAGTTTTCTATACTCCATGCTCTTTTGAAAATCCGCCCCTTTTTGAAACTCCCCCCCTTTTTGGACACCCACACCTGTAGGGGGATTTTTACAAAAAAAATCAGCAATAGTCTTAGGACCCAATTCACAACATCTCTTACCACCTCCCCGGGCACTCTGGGACAATAATGGCGCCCCAGAAGAACTCACATAATGGTCCGTTGTCGCCTTTCTGTAAAGGGCCAACAGCTCCTGCCCTTCCTGCACCATGACCTGCTGTCGTTTCTCAAATGCCTGCGGCTGCGATTTTAACAGGCACTTTAATTGCTCAATAGCTTCAGTCTCATTTGCTGCTCCCTTCACAGCCATCTTTATCTGTTCCTGCATTGCTTCAGGACACTCCATTTCGCTCCAAACCATTTGCAGACGGTCATCTAACCCCTTCTCCATTCCGTCTAGAGGTACTGAACCATTCATGGTCATCACGGTACACTGTTCACACTAGACACTTCACACTGCTCTCCCCGGAAAATTTTCATGGTCCTGCTGAGCCACAGCAAACCAGGTTTGAGTGCGAGGACAATTTTTGTAACCCTGCCGAGTTACAGCCAGATGCTTTAATCTTCGTGACCCCGCCCAGCCACAGCAAACCAGGTTTGAGTGCGAGGACAATTTTTGTAACCCCGCTGAATTACAACAAGATGCTTTAATCTTCGTGACCCAGCCGAGCCACAACAAGATGCTTGTATCCACACTCGTCGTCCTGTGCCGTTACCCCTAGCAACCGGGCTGCAGTTGCCCCTAGCAACCGGGCTGCAGTTGCCGCATTCTCCAACCACATGTAAGGCAGCGCTAGTCATCACGCTGGGGGACACTCGCTTCAGCGGGTCAATTAAAGCACATATGCAACGTTTTCCAGTAACATGAAATCCAGCAGTTTATTACACTTCATAACTGCTTATCACACAGTCCATCTCAGTGGCTCACCGGCATGTTTACACACATAACAACCAAGAGCCTTTCAAGTGGCAGCCAGGTCCACTTGGCTCCAGTTACAGCCTTCAGCAAAGTAACTATATTAATGTCCATATAACGCACCGCTTTTACCTTTTGCCGGGTCTAGCAGATTCCATCAGATTTGTTCTGCCACAGCTGTGGCTTTAAGGCTTCCCAAGCCCTGATCTCAATACTATGGAAAATTTATGGGCAAAGCTGAAAAGGCAGGTGCAGGCAAAGCGACCTACAAACCTTGATCAGTTACACCAGTTTTGTCAGGAGCAGTGATGAGTGAGCATGCTCGCTACTGCTCGGTGCTCGCCCGAGCATCTCGGCAGTTTTGTCTGCTGTTGCTGTTAGATATTTCTAGAAATAGGCCCAGGTCTCAGGGGCCAGGAATAATTTTTTGGGGCATCTTAATCCTCATTATTTGCTTAAAAAGCAATCCAGAGAACACCGTTGTTCTGCGCCATTTGCGTGTTGGCACTGCAGAATACAGCCAGTTCCTTTCCATATTACAGCGCTAAAAATCCAGCTATTTAAAACTGTGGTTTGTCCGTCACACGGATCACATATAATTGTGCTGACAATACTGCCATTTCTGGCCTCCATTAAAATTTTGTTTCAGTGTGTCAGGGAAGAAATTGACAACAGTTTGCTGTTCAAAATAGTTAACTACATGCCAGGTATTTAAAACTGTGTTTTCTCCGTCACACGGATCACATATACGTTTTCAGACAATACTGCCATTTCTGGCCTCCATTAAAAATTTGTTTCAGTCTGTCAGTGAAGCAATTTACAACAGTTTGCTGTTAAAAATAGTTACCTACAGGCCAGGTATTTAAAACTGTGGTTTCTCCGTCACACGGATTACATAAAACTTCGCTCCAAATTCAGCCATTTGTAGTGAGTGTGGAAGTGTGGCGCCCCTGAGGGTTCAGTCGCCACAGCGGTACTGCACTTCACCCAGAGGTATGGCATCTCCTTCTCTCAGGTAAGGATGGAGTGCTGCCCGGGACCCTAACACCTGCACCCAACACTACACTACTCCAGACCATCTGGAAGGGCAATATGCACTGCTTTCTGCTGCCCCTGGCTGGAGTGGGGGGGACCAAACTGATGGGGAACCATGTAGTGGGTGTGGGTGGAGGACGCAGATCAGGGGAGCACTTGAAGAAGAGGCATATATATATAGGGAAGCCATATTTTTAGAGAGTTGAACGAAGAGAGAGGGAGTGTGAGGACGTCGGGAGCGGAGGCTTTTCAGGAGCTCCACTCGGGAGGCAGGTCTGGCCTGTCATGGCCAAGACTGAGAGAGGAGTGGGAGCAAGAGAGAAAGGCTCCAGGAGCAAAAGTGGTCCCACTGGGTACGGTGAGTGCCGGACCGTCACCCGTATGCCCGAATCTGCCAGGCGGTAGAGGGATCAGGCCACAAGAAGGAAACCGGTCCCTGGGCTAGCCAAGTTACTTTAAGTCTCAGCTAGAAAACCGGAGGCTTCTGCACTTTCAAGGTGCAGTTGCCACATCCGCACCTAAGCCACCGAAAAGGGCATCAAGTAAGGTCCGGGAACTTCAAGTTGCCAGAGGGATCCCAAGGTACCTGATCGGTACTTTGTGTGGCGGGGAACAGGGCAGGAGGGAGAGACCCAGCACGGGAAGTCGGCTAAGAAAGGAACATACAGAAAGGGGTCCCATTAAGTGCCCTTGAGATACTTGAGGGAGTGCTGGACCCCTGCCTGGTGAACGCAGCGCGACGTGGGAGGCTGTCACCTGTACAGGCAACCTGAGGAACTTGATAGCTGTGAGTAAACTCGGACGACTGCACCCCACTGTCTCAATCAGTTATTGCTGCTATGTTATCACTCCTGCACTACAACGCCCAGCATTACCATCTGCACCTACACTGCCGTGGAGCTGAGCTCTGCCTGTGGAGAGCCGCACCAACCCAGCTGCCCTAACATCTGCTCCAGAGGTCTGCAGCAGCGCTGGTACTCATTACCAGGAACCACAAGTGACGTCACGAGACCAAACTATTATTCATCCCTTCAAGCAACAACCCCCTTTTTAAAGAGTGACTCCAGTGTACGGGCCTGTGTGTCGACTGCCGTGACATCCCAAGAAGGTAAAGGCCCGGGTACCGAGTCCCCCATATCCCCCTGGGTGAGTCAGAAGATATTGTCCTCCATTTAAAATGGACAAGGCACTTGGCAAGGGACAGGGAACTGGACATGATGGTGATGATGCATACAGACGCTGAAGCCGAGGCCGTGGGCAAACTGAAATTGTGCCACAACAAACACCCACATCTTCTCGCCTGACCTTCTCGTCCCAATTCTTAGGGGACCGCAGCACACCACTATTGAACCAAGAGCAGTGTCAAAAGGTTGTTTGTTGGATAGCGGATAATGCTTCCAGTCACTTTGCCACCACCACCACCACCCTGTCTTCCACACGGCCAACTCTCAGTAGCCGTGAGTCTGGACTGCATATTCCTCACCCTAATCCTCCTTCCTCCCACCATGCCGAGTGCCCAGAGACAACTGATCCCACACTTGGAGACTCCGAAGAGCTGTTCACTTTTCCATTTAAAGATTCGGGCCTCTCGCCCGGTCCACTTGAAGCAGGGCAAGAGGAGATCGGATGTAGCGATGCCCAAATGTTTGAGCAGCCATGGGGATGGTGGGAAAGTGTCGCAAGAGGTGGATGATGATGAGACACAACTGACAGAAAGTTAAGAAGAAGACCAGGGTGCAGAAGTGGAACACGAGGTGGTGGATGATATAGTAACTGACCCTAGCTGGTAGGAGGACATGCAGAGCGAGGACAGCAGCACACAGGGGGAGGGAGGCAGAGCACCCCAACAGGCAGGAAGAAGCAGTGTGGTGGCCACAGACAGAGGCAGGCAACCGTGCCCCGTAACACCAACACGAAGGAAGTTGCCAGTACAACTGTTAGGTCTTCCTGAGTCTGGTTGTTTTTTAAACACTCTGCCGATAACTCCAAAAAGGCCATTTGCACCACCTGCCAGGCCAGCATCAGCAGGGGTAGCAAAACTAGTAAGCCTATCTGCCTAACATATAATACATGGTCAGCAAATCCCTATAGTAGAAGTAAAACCAAAAAGATCTATTTTGGAGAGAGAAATTCGAATGTGAAAGAGAAAAGATTTTTTTCCCCCCTATACAGGTAATGATTTTAGTCTACTTATAAGTACTCTCCAAACAGACACACATGAGGGATTTAAATGATAAATATATACTGTACTTTATTGAAAAAATATTAATATCATAAAAATTACAATAGTGAAGGACAAAATGAGGGCAACAAGGGAAGGTGGGAGAAGACAGCTAGAGAGTAGTGGAGTAGGGTGGATAATGTAGCAAAGAGACTAACACCCCAAAATGTAAATATGCTGCCAATGGATGAAAATCCTAACACTGACCATATCTGGTGATAATGGTTACAAATCCTATGAGGGAAGCTGAGAAAATATCTAGCATAAGACTGATAGCCCTGTATATAAAATACATACAGGTAGATACCAGAGCGGTTACATGCAATCAAATGAGCAATAAATCATAATAGTTACGCTATGAAATGTACGTGTCAGTAAATCATGAATACAGGCATTAAGCTTCCATTACCTTGAGTCATGTCAATGGGATCTAAGGCAGCGTGGGAGAGAATGCTGGGAGTGTAAAGCAGCCTCGACGCGCGTTTTTCCCGGAAGTGGCTTCGTCAGGAGGCGTGGTTATCATGAGGAGAGGGGACACCTTATGTACCAGAATGTACCAATCGGAATTCGGTACGTTGTAATGTCCCGCCCCTGGCGATGACGCGGACGCCCGCGCGTCACACGCGGCCAGGAAGGGGCTGGAGTACCTCCCACATTACACAGCAACGCGGCCCGTCGGAGACGCCGCCGGGACGGAGGCATATGCACACAGAGACAGGTGTGTTAAGGTTCAGAGGGCGCATCAGAAAGCCTGAATGAGCAGGCAACAGGCTGTGGGAGGCTCAGCACCACGCAAACACACAGAGTGGCCACCTCACTGCGTCGCAAAGTGCTGGGCGTCCATCAGCGCTAAAGCAACAGTCATGAGCAGCCCTGAATGGTAGGTGGGGGGCATATTAATATCTCTGTATAGGGGGGAAAAAAATCTTTTCTCCTTAACATTCAAATTTCTCTCTCCAAAATAGATCTTTTTGGTTTTGTAGCATAACTAGAAGCCTGACCATCACCAGCATGTTCAGGCACATGGCAGCAAAGCACCCCACTAAGTGAGCTGAACACCAGGGTCTAGAAACAGTGTCTGCAGGTGACACCACTGCTTCTTCCGCTGTTGTGCATGCACCCCAATCCCCTCTCCATGGCGCATGCCAAGATGCCTCCTGCCCTGCACCTGTCGTTGCACACTCTCAAGTAGCAGCATCAGGAAGCACGTCGACGTCCTTGTTCAAGCACAGCATTCAGTAGTCCATACCCCAGTGCTTGGAACGTAAGCGCAAATATGCAGCCAATGCCCCACAGGCCACACTAGTAAATTCCAACATTTCACGACTGCTTGCGCTTGAAATGTTGCCTTTTAGGCTCGTGGAGATGGAAGCATTCCGCAACCTGATGGCGGCAGCCATTCCTCGGTACTCGGTGCCCAATCGCCACTATTTCTCCCGGTGTGCTGTCCCCGCATTACACAAGCACGTGTCCCAAAACATTAGCCGTGCCTTCAACAACGCAGTTACTGGGAAAGTCCACCTAACCACAGACACGTGGACAAGTGCTTGTGGGCAGGGACGGTATATCTCGCTGATGGCACACTGGGTAAACATAGTGGAAGCCGGGACGCAGTCGGATCTTGGAATTTAACACGTCCTCCCGACGTCAAGGATCGCGGGCCCTAGATCAATCAGGGTTGCCCCAACAGTCTACAGCTCCTGCACCTCCTCCTCTTCAGCCTCCATCTCTGAAATGACTACATCAGTCACAAGCTGGAAGCACTGCAGCACTGCCTCGGCCAAGCGGCAACAGGCTGTGCCAAAGCTAATATGCGTAGGTGACAAACCCCACAATGCTGAAGAGTTGTGGACAGCTCTGAAAGAGCAGGCAGATCTGTGGCTCACACCACTGAACCTACAGCCAAGCATGGTCTTGTGACAATGGCCGGAACCTGATGGCGCTCTGAGGCGAGGCGAGCTCACACACGTACCATGCCTGGCCCATGTGCTTAATCTCGTGGTTCAGCGATTTCTCAAATCCTACCCGGAGCTGCCGGATCTGCTTGTCAAAATACGCCACCTGTGTGCCCATTTTAGAAAGTCAGCTACAGCTTCCGCTGCACTTGACGTGCTTCAGCAGCGTTTGCAGCTTCCGGCTCACAGACTGCTGTGTGATGTCCCCACGCATTGGAACTCAACACTGCAGATGTTGGGAAGGATTTGTGAGCAGAAGAGGGCAGATATTGAGTACCAGCATCAACAAGGCCATCGGTATTCAGTTCAGACTCCACACATAAGACCTCAGGAGTGGACATGGATGTCAGACATATGTACCATCCTCCAAAACTTTGAGAACTTCACCAAGATGGTGAGCGGCGATGACGCCATAATTAGTGTAACATACCTGGTGGTGGGCTTGCATGCTGCACCATCTCTCACTGTGCAAGATCGCAAACTCAATCTTCAGTCCAGTCTGCTAGCCTGGCTTCTATTCATGCTGTCTGTTTGTCTCTGTTCTGACTGCTTAGGGCGGCGGCCCGGTTACTTCCTGTTTCTTGTAGCTGCTGTGGGCACACCCCTAATGCGTCCTCAGCCTATTGCTGTCTGTCACTGGATATTTAAACCAGCTTCACCTGGAAGCTGGTGCCTGAGCAACTCTATCATTCAGTGTGCTCCTTGACTCTGAATGTGCCAGGTCCTGTTCTGTTTCTCTTGCCTGTCTGTCTGCCTTCCTGGAGGCTGTATTTCCAGGCCTGTCTGAACACGCTCCTAGCCTGTTCGTCCCGCCTTCTAGGGGCCGCATACCTAGATCTGTTATCTGTGTTTTCTTGCCTGTCTGTCCGCCTTCCTGGAGGCTGTATTTCCAGGCCAGTCTGAACTCGCTCCTATCCTGTTCGTTCCGCCTTTTCTGGGGGCCGCATACCCAGACTCGCTCCTGTATCTCGCTGCAGTGTCAGTTCCTGTCTGAACACTCAGTTCCTGTCTAAACACTCTCCTAGCCTGTTACCTGTCTTTATGTTCATACCTTCCCTTTTTCTGCAGAGTCTGAACCTGCACCTAACTCTTACTCATTGTCGCTGTACTTCCGTTTGTGAGTTTAGAGTACACTCGCTACTTCATTGCAAGTATCTTGTGTGTATCTGGTTCTGCCTTTCTCTTCCAGTCTGTTCCGTGTGAACAGTGCCCTGTCTGCTCTGCTCTGCCTTTGCTCACCGCTCCAGCGGTTTATCTCTGCTGTGCCTTGTTCACCGCTCCGGTGGTTCCTGCCCGCTCTGCCTTGCTCACCGCTCCGGCGGTTTCTGCCCACTCTGCCTTGCTCACCGCTCCGGCGGTTCCTGCCTGCTCTGCCTTGCTCACCGCTCCGGTGATTCCTGCCTGCTCCGTCTTGTTTACCGCTCCGGCGGTTCCTGCCTGCTCTGCCTTGCTCACTGCTCCAGCGGTTCCTGCCTGCTCTGCCTTGCTCACCGCTCCGGCGGTTCCTGCCTGCTCTGCCTTGCTCACCGCTCTGGCGGTTTCTGCCCGCTCTGTCTTGCTCCCCGCTCCAGCGGTTTCTGCCCGCTCTGTCTTGCTCACCGCTCCGGCGGTTTCTGCCCACTCTGCCTTGCTCACCGCTCCGGCGGTTCCTGCCTGCTCTGCCTTGCTCACCGCTCTGGCGGTTCCTGCCTGCTCCGTCTTGTTTACCGCTCCGGCGGTTCCTGCCTGCTCTGCCTTGCTCACTGCTCCAGCGGTTCCTGCCTGCTCTGCCTTGCTCACCGCTCCGGCGGTTCCTGCCTGCTCTGCCTTGCTCACCGCTCTGGCGGTTTCTGCCCGCTCTGTCTTGCTCCCCGCTCCAGCGGTTTCTGCCCGCTCTGTCTTGCTCACCGCTCCGGCGGTTTCTCCCTGCTCTTTCTTGCTCACCACTCTGGCAGTTTCTCCTTGCTCTGTCTTGCTCACCGCTCCGGCGGTTCCTGCCTGCTCTGCCTTGCTCACCGCTCAGGCGGCTCCTGTCTGCTCCGCCTTGCTCACTGCTTCGGCGGTACCTCTCTGCTCCGCCTTGCCCACCTCTCCGGCGGTTCCTCTCTGCTCTGCTTGTCTACCGCATCTTCAGTTCTGTTCCTGAATCCCAGTCTGTACTGGACCCTATCCAGCCTGTGCTCCAACCTGCTAGTACCTCCCCGTCTGTACGCCAGCTGTACTTGTCAGTACCCTCCTGTCTGCATACCAGCCGTGCCTGCCAGTATCCTCCTGTCTGCACTCCAGCAGTGCCTGCCAATACCCACCTGTCTGTATGCCAGCCTAACCTGCCTGTTCCTGTATTCCCCGGTGTGGGCGTAAACAGCCGTGTCAGGGGTCTGACCTGGAGTCACGCCTGGTCCCTCTTCTCGGTTCCTCTCTGGCGCATGGCATCGTAGCCGTCGTGCGACCTTGGTCGGATCGGGTTGATACTTAGTTACGCCCCTCCAGGCACTCTCCGGTTCATGGCACAGTGGAATCACTAAATCACGCACACGCCAGTCAGCCCGGGCGTGTGCATAACAATTAGCATCACCATCCCGCTTCTCTGTCTTCTGAAACGCTCTTTTCTCACAATCAAAGAGGATGCATTGCAGGTGGAGCACGATGAGATGAAGCAAGGAACCATACAGGGTGATTACACACAGCCAAGCCTCAACTCATCCCAATGTGGATTGGGTGACAATGAGGAAGAGGAGGAGGAACAACAGGAGCTAGTTTCATGAGCTATAGACGGTACTACCTGCATAACTGTCATCCCATCTGTTCAGTGTGGATGGCCAGAGGACAGAGAGGAGGAGGAAGAGGAGAGCATGGTCAGTCATCCTCTTGCCTGTTAGCAGTCTGGCACGTATGGCTAAGTTTATGTTACGCTGCCTTTCCCATGACCCTCGCGTTTTCAAAATTTTGGGCGACAGTCATTACTTGTTGGTGACACTTCTAGACCCACGCTACAAGGAGAACTTTATATCTCTTATTTCTGAGGCTGACTGGTCTACAAAAATGGGGCAGTACCAGAAGGCCCTTGCTGCGGAACTATTAAAAAAATTCCCATCTGAAAACGCTGGTGGCAGAGGTCACAGTTCGTTGGACAACCAAGGAGTACAGGCAAGAGAAACACAACTTCAATCCAGCAGAGGCAGGGGAACACTGTCAAAGTTCTGGGAGAATTTTCTCAGCCCCTCCCATCGCACAGGCCCTGAGGCGCGGGGTACTCTCACAAGGAGTGCAAAGTTTGGGAAGATGCTGAGGGAGTACCTTGCCGACCGTACCAACTTCCTCCGTGATTCCTCTGTGCCTTATAATTATTGGGTATCCAAGCTGGATACGTGGAATGAACTGGCTCTCTATGCCTTGGAGGTCCTGGCCTGCCCTGCTGCCAGCGTTTTATCAGAGCGGGTTTTTAGTGCCGCTGGTGGAATTATAACTGATAAGTGCATCCGCCTGTCAACTGAAAATGCTGACAGGCTGACTCTTATAAAAATGAACAAGGGTTGGATTGGGCAAGACTTCTCAATGATAGCAGCGTAACATAAACTCAAATCCAGTGTCTTTTTTTGGGAGGTGTATTCCCATGCACCTCTTCACACCCACACATGGGTATACGCTTCCTGATTTTGTCTATTTGCTCTTGTCCTCCTCCTTCTCCTCATCCTCATCCTCCACCACCATATCACCAGGTAATTTTTTTAAAGGGTGTTTATGATGCATGTAGTTTTTATACAGTATGTTCATGTATACCCCCTAGGGGTAAATGTTTGTCAGCCCATACACTTAGGGCATGGGCATTACAAGTATAGGAGGCCCGCTCCTTTCTAATGAGGACATTTTTTATGAGGCCCTCCTCCATGTGTCTTCCAAGGGGTATTGGAGTGCCTCCTAGTTTTTAGCAGCCCTTGCATTCACTGCATAGGCAAACACAATGGGAGGCCCACTTTCTAATAATGGGAACATTTTTTTTCAAGAGGCCCACCTCTACGTCTCTTCCAAGGGGCATTGGAGTGCCTCCAAATTTTTGGTAACCCTTGCATTCACTACATAGGCAAACATAATGGGAGACCTACTTCCTAATAATGGGAACATTGTTTTCAGGAGGCCCTCTGACCTCCACGTCTCTTCCAAGGGGCATTGGAGTGCCTCCAAATTTTTGGCAACCCTTGCTTTCACTGCATAGGCAAACACAATGGGAGACCTACTTCCTAATAATGGGAACATTGTTTTCAGGAGGTCCTCCTCTAAGTCTCTTCAAGGGGGTATTGGGGTGCGTCCAAATTTTGGGCAGCCCCGCCACTCACTGCATACGCAATAACAGTATAAGAGACCCACTCTTTAGTAATGGGAACAATAAAACATAGCCGGCTGATGGCTCTCTAAGAATAATGAGGGCCGACTGCTGGCCCTTTAAGAATAGTAAAGGCCGCCTGATGGCCCTATAAAATAGGCTTTGTGACTTTCAGAGTCCCTCCTTCATAAATGAAACACGATGTGTCTGATCATGTCTCACACACCACATGGCCAGATAAGGTTGTAAAATGTTAAAATGACATTTCCTGGTGAATGCATTTGCCACGGTTGAAAGCAATGCAAAAGTGCAAAAACGCATCAAAAACGCTAAGTGTGAACATAGCCCAAGGTGTGGAGGAGTATTTTTGTTTTTGGCTATTCATTTTTCTTTATATACAATACAAGTCATTACAATGGAAAGCATGTTCCTTAACATATTTCCCAGGAAAATCCATTTTGGTTTCGTTTTTGTATGTTTTATTGTGAGTCTGTAAAAGTGGTGTAATACCTCTGATAACGTTGGTGACAGCAGTGACCTGGGAGTCAGAAATGCTTCCAGGGGTCTTCCGCATGCTGTTCCCATGTCATTTGAGCACTGTTCCCATCGATTTGGGCAATTTTTAGGCCCTCTGCAGACTGCCGGGGGGAGGCGCCTGAAAAATGCTCGAGTTTCCCATAGACTTACATTGGGCTCGTTGCTGTGGTCGAGCACCCGAGTATTCCAATGTGCTCGACCCGAGCAACGAGCACCCGAGCATTTTAGTGCTCGCCCATCACTAGTCAGGAGGAATGGGCCCAAATTCCGACCAACTATTGTGAGGAGCTTGTGGAAAGATATCCCAAATGTTTGACCCAAGTCATTCAGTTTAAGGGTAATGGTACCAAATTTTAATGAAATGTATGTAAACTTTTGATTTTGCAGCAAGTAGTAAAAATGCCTTAAAACATTCTCTCTCTCTCATTATTCTGTCATTTGGCAAATATTAAAAATTATGGTAATCCTAATGGACCTAAAATGGGAAAGGTTTATTCTGATTTCATGTCAGATATTGAGAAAAACATGCATATGTGTCTTTTTATATAGTGTATGTGTAAGGGGGAAGACTGGGGTGTAAGTACTTTCAGAGCAAGGGATCCGGAACTGCCGGGGCCGTACCTCGTGTTGCAGGGGGAAGACAGACTGCAAGCAGAGGAGTCATGTGACAGGGAAGCTGGGGGTGTGTCGAGAAAGAGAGCTGGGAGGTCTGGTGACAGAGGGACTCCTGGTGTGACGAGAGAGAGGGAGAGACGAGGACGTTTGCGTGGGAAAGCAGAGCTGAGTCCTGCGGAGCAGAGCAGTGTGAGAGGGTCCAGGCTCCTGGCTACAGGACTTGGAGCAAGGGATCCGAGTGCAGTGGACCGGAGGAGTCAATCTAACTGTAGGGAGAAGAGACGCAGGGTCCGTGGAGCTGAGCACGTGAGGTGCCGTGTTATGGACTATGGGCTCAGCGGGTAAAACCGGAGACCGCCCGCTGCCGCTAGAAGACGGAGCATTGTTTGGGCGGGGACGCCTGAAGACAGCGTCACCAGCACCAGCTGGCAACTGCCTTGTAGAGGATACAAGTCAGCTAAATGAAAAAACTGTCGTTTGTTACTGGTTTGACTCTGCTACATCTAGTTAAACTGTAAACTGTCAGTTACAGACTAATATCTGCTATTTCCCCATATTTTCCCCTGTTACTCCTTTTTATTCTTGATGCTTATGAGTGGCTTGCACCGTGCAGTGAACCCTCTGTATTTACTTTCACGCAGTCTTCTCTTTATGGTAGATTTGGATATTGATACGCCTACCTCCTGGAGAGTGTTGTTCACTTGGTTGGCTATTGTGAAGGGGTTTCTCTTCACCATGGAGATTATTCTGCGATCATCCACCACTGTTGTCTTCCGTGGGCGCCCAGGTCTTTTTGCATTGATGAGTTCACCAGTGCTTTCTTTCTTTCTCAGGATGTACCAAACTGTAGATTTTGCCACTCCTAATATTGTAGCAATTTCTCGGATGGGTTTTTTCTGTTTTTGCAGCTTAAGGATGGCTTGTTTCACCTGCATGGAGAGCTCCTTTGACCACATGTTTACGTCACAGCAAAACCTTCCAAATGCAAGCACCACACCTCAAATCAACTCCAGGCCTTTTATCTGCTTAATTGAGAATGACATAACGAAGGGATTGCCCACACCTGTCCATGAAATAGCCTTGGAGTCAATTGTCCAATTACTTTTGGTCCCTTTAAAAACAGGGTGGCACATGTTAAGGAGCTGAAACGCCTAAACTTTTCATCCAATTTTAATGTGGATACCCTCAAATGAAAGCTGAAAGTCTGAACTTCAACTGTATCTGAATTGCTTTGATTAAAATTCATTGTGGTAATGTCTAGAACCAAAATTGGAAAAATGTTGTCTCTGTCCAAATATATATGGACCTAACTGTATATTCAGGTATTTAAGTGCTTTATACAGCTTCAATTTTCCAAAGACTTCAAGCGGTTAACAGAAGTGGGCTCACCATTCTTCAGGCATTTTCAGTTATTGAATGAAGTTAAAAAGAAATAGCCAGAAAATCTCAGTAAAAAAAAATGTTAGTGGCCAAAAACATCTAATAAGCAATCAGGAAGTGACCAAAAGACTCTAAATACAGTTCAGGGAAAAAAAGTCAGCGTGCCCTTGAGCATCTTCCTTCTGACAAACTTGATAATGTCGCCCGCCTCGAAAAGACATCATATGCACATATCCTAATGGTGGTTTTGATCCTCTATTTTGTATGTTACTAGATATACAGTGGGGGAAATGAGTATTTGATACACTGTCAATTTTGCAAGTTTTCCCACCTACAAAAAATGGAGAGGCCTGTAATTTTTATCGCAGGTACACTTCACCTGTGAGACAAAGAATCTAAAAAAAATCCAGAAAATCACATTGTATGATTTTTACATAAATAAATTGGATTTTATTGCATGAAATAAGTATTTGATTACCTACCAACCAACAAGAATTCTGGCTCTCACAGACCGGTTAGTTTTTATTTAAGAAGCCCTCCTACTCTGCACTCATTACCTGTATTAATTGCATGTGTTTGAACTCATTACCTGTATAAAAGACACCTATCCACACACTCAATTAATTACACTCCAATCTCTCCACCATGGCAAAGACCAAAGAGCTGTCTAAGGACACCAGGGACAAAATTGTAGACCTACAAAAGGCTGGGATGGGCTACAGGACAATAAGCAAGCAGCTTGTTGAGAAGGCAACAATTGTTGGCTCAATTATTAGAAAATGTCAGAAACATAAGATGGCTGTCAATCTTCCTCAGTCTGGGGCTCCATGCAAGATCTCACCTCATGGGTAAGGATGATACTGAAAAAGGTTAGGAATCAGCCCAGAACTACACGGGAGGACCTGGTCAATGAACTGAAGAGAGCTTGGACCAAAGTCTCCAACATTACCGTTAGTAACACACTACGCCATCATAGATTAAAATCCTGCAGGGCATGAAAGGTCCCCCTGCTCACACAGGCACATGTCCAAGCCCGTTTGAAGTTCGCTAATGACCTTGTGGATGATCCAGAGGAGGCATTGGAGAAGGTCATGTGGTCAGATGAGACCAAAATAGAACTTTTTAGTATCAACTCCATTCGCCGTGTTTGGGGAAGAAGAAGGATGAGTAGAATCCCAGGAACACCGGCCCAACCGTGAAGCATGGTGGGGGAAACATCCTACTTTGAGGGTGCTTTTCTGCAAAGAGGACAGGATAACTGCACTGTATTGAAGGGAGGATGGATGGGGTCATTATTGCGAGATTTTGGCCAACAACGTCCTTCCCTCAGTAAGAGCATTGAAGATGTAATTGCTGTGTCGGGGTAAAAGAGAATATATATTTTTGTAACTTTTATACTTTTGTAACTTTTATACGCTTTTTTGCTAATGTACTAACCACCATTTTGTGTCTTATAACAATAAGCTTTCCTTGCTACGTATTACTTAAATCGAAACTTAAACTAAGACAGTTCCAGTGTTGCCAAGACTTATTTCAGAGAAACGAAACAAGATTATAAGCTGACGGCTGCAATATCTGCCCAGAGAATGAGATAAGGAGATGTGGACCAATCAGGAGTGGCCAGACACTGGACTTTCATGGCTTACCCCGCCCCGGACAACCCCTTTTCCCTCCCCATTATGTAGTGTATTTAGGTTTGTGTATGTAGGAATAAACACAGAACATTGCTGAGAGCGTTGTCTGTAGTAGTCTTTTGAGCGTGCTCTGAGTTTGAACCAGCTTGTTGTCTGACTCATTCTTTGAATGGTTGACCCATGCTCATAGCCTTAATTTGGAGTGACTGGAGGACGAGTGGAATGTCATCACGACCCCCACAAATGGCGCTCAACGTGCGGCGTGGCTAGCGGTACGCCGCCCTCCCGGACCCATATTGCTGACTTCCCTGGTGGTGACCGCGGTGGCTGAATTTGAGGCCTGATCAACCTCCATCGAACATGGTAAGTTGAGATATATATAATATATGTGTTTCACTTGCCTGTGTGTCAGCCGCAGCGGTTTCTGTGGGGCTGTCAGGTTGGATCTGGGTGGGTGACCGGTCGAGTGGTGAGACCTCAGGCGTCCCGCACCACGTCCTGAACCAGCAAGTGTTAAAACGAGTGACGTCGCATGCCTGCGCGTGCTTGTGTGAACACCACCTCCTCCTCCCCCGGTCACTGTACTTTTCTTAGATAGCTGCCTCCCGTGACTGATAATCGAGGTTTCAAAGCATTCCTGAATTGTAGTGTAAGGGAGAAAGAATCTGTGACGAATTGAGGTGTACTCTTCGTCTTATACAGAGAAACCTCATAAGGAGGTGTTCTGCTGTCAGAATCTGTGACGAATTGAGGTGTACTCTTCGTCTTATACAGAGAAACCTCATAAGGAGGTGTTCTGCTGTCAGGGTCCATGACGGATTGAGGTGTACTCTTCGTCTTATACAGAGAAACCTCATAAGGAGGTGTTCTGCTGTCAGGATCTGTGACGAATTGAGGTGTACTCTTCGTCTTATACAGAGAAACCTCATAAGGAGGTGTTCTGCTGTCAGGATCTGTGACGAATTGAGGTGTACTCTTCGTCTTATACAGAGAAACCTCATAAGGAGGGGTTCTGCTGTCAGGATCTGTGACGAATTGAGGTGTACTCTTCGTCTTATACAGAGAAACCTCATAAGGAGGGGTTCTGCTGTCAGTCAGGGTGCCGTGGTGAGTCGTACTGTAAAGTCGCCATTCAAGGTTAGGAAAAAGGGATAGATGAGGGGTCTCTCTGTCTTATCAGTGTATTGAGGAGTACTCTACACTGACGGGTGGCGACCTGTCGGCTGCACCAGTGATCTGAGTCGCGACAGATCATTGCATTCTATAAGAAAATGTTGCGTATATTCAAATTTGAAAGATCTCGTAAGTTGCGGAATGCTGCTGTGGGAGTTAAGCCAATTAGTGGAGTTACGGGAAGGCAAGAAGGCAAGAAGAATGTTAGGAATTTGTATAACATGATAAGCTTATCCAGTACAGGCAGGCTTTAGTTTTCAGTGTAGAAAGAATGTGTTACACAGAAATTGGGAAAGCTGGGTGAGGACTTCTGCACCAGGCTCAGACACATCTTAGAGTAGATGGTGCAGGGGGGAACAGAGAATGCCGAGCCTTTGTTCGGATACATGAAAGCTGCAGAATGTGATTTGTTATGTGACCCTAAATTGGCCGTAACCCCGTTGATGCCTGTCACTACACCTTTCCCTGCCCCCAAGAACAATCCCACCCCCACTCCCCCCTCCTTCCTCCAACGGCCATCTTACTACACCTTTCCCTGCCCCCAAGAACAATCCCACTTCCACTCTAACTCCTCCCTCCCACGGCCATCTTGCTACACCTCTTACTTGTTGTGGGAGGCCCGGAAAGCCCCAATCCGGCCTATATCCACTACTAGATCCGTCCGGTGCATATTACCAGCCACCAGCACAGGTGGAAAAGCCCGCAGTCCCAGAGCACCCATCTGAAGTTAATGTGACACCCTCTGCTCCAGTCCACGATGCTGAGACGCTTCCCCTGTTTCCTATGGGAGTCACCCACAACCCTGGGGATATCCTCCTCAACTCCCCAGAATTTCAGGCCAGACTGCTCTCCCTCCGCCAACATACTGTTACTCAAGACGATACGGAGCCAAATGAGGCATGGGCTCAAGATACTCCAGCCCCCCCTCCTTTACCCCATACGTCTCCTATGGCATCCTCCACCCCACATTCATTGCCCATACTCCGACCCTTGCTCCAAGCAACTGCTGAAAGAGCACCACCCCCCCAGCCCCTCAGAAGTCTGGGACCCCTGCCGCTCCCGAAACCTAGTAGACCCATCAGGACGCCCCGTCACTCTGTCAATAGGCTATGGTGACATCCTTACACATCGGGTGGGGGCCATAATCAACCCTGCAAACACCCGTATGAGCCATGTTGGAGGATTGGCTCGTAAAATTGCCCTTGCTGCTGGTTCTACTCTGGCTGCAGAATGCCAGGCTCACTTAGCCGAAAACGGAGAGCTTTCAAAAGGCCATGGATTCCACAAAAGCAGGATCTCTTAGTACGTATGAATCCGGCCTAGAATACATGAAACAGTTAAAAACCTGGGCTCAGGATCGCTTGTCAGATCAAGCTGGGTCTGTACAAGATGTTCAACAAGACCCTGATGAATCTGTGGAAAGATATGCTGCAAGACTCAGCATGCATTTTGAGGATCTCGGATACAGTCCTCACGTCAAGACGCAGGCCGCCCTGTTGGTTCAGGCCCTAGTAGATGGCCTACAAGACGCTCTCAGAGATGAAGTCCTGAGAGTACGGCCCGAGATTCGTTCTTCTTCTTTCAACGACTCGGTGGACATCGTTAAAGCTTTCCAAAAATCAATGCTAAAAATGGAAAAGGATACTAAGCCAAAGAAGAAAACCGCTCCTGCCATGGTATATCAAGCTCAAGAAAGCTACCCACCTCCTGGCAACCAACATGGAATCAAGTGGGTAATGGTTAAAGGCACAGGTGATGATACTCCTCCCACATATAGAAAACAAGACAGAAGAGATGACAAGGGACCATCTAGAAACAGAAGACAATCTCGTGATTCTGGAGGACGAATGTTGTGTTGGGAGTGTGGTAGCCTTGACCACATCCTCAGAGACTGTCCAACCCGCAGACAGTACCATGACCGGTCGTTCCGTGACGGTCCACACAACCAGGGACCTTCCCGTGAACCATCTCATCCACGCCAATGACAGCTCGGTCAACCAGTGTCCACTTTCCCGGCTACGCATCTCACGGCCGCCTGTGGGACTGTCACTTTACAGGTGGACCATCAACCACTGGAGTTCCTGGTGGACACTGGGGCGGCCACATCTGTCATTTCCTCTGCACAGCTCCCTCCTTCTGTATCCCTATCACCGGATACCCTCACCTGTGTTGGGGTGGAAGGCCAACATATTTCCTCTCCACTCACAGTCCCTGTGTCTGCAGGACCGTTCACCGGAGTACTCACAAGATTCTTGGTCTCTGAAACTTGCCCTGTCAACCTGTTGGGAGCCAATCTCTTAGAGCGGATGAAGGCAACAATTACCTTCGGAAACCATGGTATGGAGCTTCTTTTGCGGGACCCTCATTCCGAACAAGGGACTGAAGACCGCTGTGTTCTTAAAGCCTTCCCTCTCATGATGATGACCATACAACCTCACACTTTTCTTGATACCTCACAGTTCCCTCACTCTCTGTGGTCCAGTGGGCCGGAGGACGTCGGCCTCCTGCAGGTTCCCCCGGTCCGAGTACACCTCAAGCCTGGACACAGGTACCCACGGTTGCCACAATACCCCCTCAAGGCTGCACAAGAACAAAGCTTGGGTACCCAAATCGTTTCCCTCCTGGAATCAGGAGTCCTTGTCAGATGTGTATCTCCATGCAATACACCCCTCTTTCCTGTAAAAAAGAAAACCGCTCCGGGAAAGCCTCCAAGATACCGGTTGGTTCAGGATCTCAGAGCCGTCAATGCAGCTACCATTTTAGAAACTCCAGTGGTACCCAACCCAAACACCCTCTTGTCTCAGCTGCCTCCAACGGCCACCTTGTTTACGGAGTTAGATCTGGCCAACGCCTTCTTCAGTATACCCTTACATGAAGATTCGTGGTTTCTTTCTGCCTTCACCTTTCAAGGAGCACAGCTTACATGGACCAGGACTCCGCAGAGCCCAGAACTCTCCTAACCAATTCACTCATTCTATGAAGTCTATTCTGGAGCCATGGGTTCAAGAGAACCCTCAGGTCACCCTTCTACAGTATGTGGATGATCTTTTACTCTGTGGCACTGAAGCAAATTTGCCAGAGATGTCAGACTGTCTCAAGGATGAAGGCTCAGTTTGGCTTCATGCTGAAGATCCACGTGTTTCTCTTCAACACAGACTATATTTTGACAGCCTTAAACAGGCTGTTGTCTCTGCCCCGGCCTTGGGCTTACCAGACTATACTCAGCCATTTCACCTTTTTGTCTCGGAATCGGAAGGTCATGCCTCTGGAGTTCTAGCACAACGCTATGATCATAAGTATTGGCCTTTGGGCTACTACTCAGCCCGCCTGGACCCTGTCGCCCGAACTGCCCCCACGTGCCTTAAGGCGGTCCACGCTGCTCACATCCTCCTTGACAAATCAGCTGATATCGTCCTTGGACATGATCTAGTTATACAGGCCGGTCATGATCTCTCAGCTGTTCTGCAACAAACATCTCCGAAACATCTAACCAACCAAAGACACCTGCGGCTGCAGTGTTCCCTATTGTTGCCCTCCAATATAACATTTACCAGATGTCTGACTATCAATCCTGCCACTTTGCTTCCACCTTCTAGGGGGGAAGGTGAAGAGGGTGAAGGTCCATTGGTGGAACCTCATGATTGTATAAAAATTTTGCAGGAAGAGACTTCTGCTCCAGAGAATATGGTGGCACATCCGCTCGCAGACCCTGCCTTGCACCTATGGACTGATGGATCCCGTTTCGCAGACCCTCAAGGGAAGTTCCACACGGGATATGCTGTCACAACAGACCTAACAGTCCTCAAGGCTGAAGCTCTACCACCATACATGTCTGCACAAGAAGCTGAACTTGTGGCTCTCACAGAGGTCTGCCACCTGGCAGCAGGAACAAAGGCGAATATACAGTACAGACCAAAAGTTTGGACACACCTTCTCATTTAAAGATTTTTCTGTATTTTCATGACTATGAAAATTGTACATTCACACTGAAGGCATCAAAACTATGAATTAACACATGTGGAATTATATACTTAACAAAAAAGTGTGAAACAACTGAAAATATGTCTTATATTCTAGGTTCTTCAAAGTAGCCACCTTTTGCTTTGATGACTGCTTTGCACACTCTTGGCATTCTCTTGATGACCTTCAAGAGGTAGTCACCGGAAATGGTTGTCACTTCACAGGTGTGCCTGTCAGGTTTAATAAGTGGGATTTCTTGCCTTATAAATGGGGTTGGGACCATCAGTTGTGTTGTGCAGAAGTCAGGTGGATGCACAGCTGATAGTCCTACTGAATAGACTGTTAGAATTTGTATTATGGCAAGAAAAAAGCAGCTAAGTAAAGAAAAACGAGTGGCCATCATTATTTTAATAAATGAAGGTCAGTCAGTGCGAAAAATTGGGAAAACTTTGAAAGTGTCCCCAAGTGCAGTTGCAAAAATCATCAAGCGCTACAAAGAAACTGGCTCACATGAGGACCGCCCCAGGAAAGGAAGACCAAGAGTCACCTCTGCTTCTGAGGATAAGTTTATCTGAGTCACCAGCCTCAGAAATCGCAGGTTAACAGCAGCTCAGATTAGAGACCAGGTCAATGCCACACAGAGTTCTAGCAGCAGACACATCTCTACAACAACTGTTAAGAGGAGACTTTGTGCAGCAGGCCTTCATGGACAGGCAACAAGCAGAAGAGACTTGTTTGGGCTAAAGAACACAAGGAATGGACATTAGACCAGTGGAAATCTGTGCTTTGGTCTGATGAGTCCAAATTTGAGATCTTTGGTTCCAACCACCGTGTCTTTGTGCGACGCAGAAAAGGTGAACGGATGGACTCTACATGCCTGGTTCCCACCGTGAAGCATGGAGGAGGAGGTGTGATGGTGTGGGGGTGCTTTGCTGTTGAAACTGTTGGGGATTTAGTCAAAATTGAAGGCATACTGAACCAGCATGGCTACCACAGCATCTTGCAGCGGCATGCTATTCCATCAAGGTTTGCGTTTAGTTGGACCATCATTTATTTTTCAACAGGACAATGACCCCAAAACACACCTCCAGGCTGTGTAAGGGCTATTTGACCAAGAAGGAGAGTGATGGGGTGCTAGCCAGATGGCCTGGCCTCCACAGTCACCAGACCTGAACCCAATCGAGATAGTTTGGGGTGAGCTGGACCGCAGAGTGAAGGCAAAAGGGCCAACAAGTGCTAAGCATCTCTGGGAACTCCTTCAAGATTGTTGGAAGACCATTTCCGGTGACTACCTCTTGAAGCTCATCAAGAGAATGCCAAGAGTGTGCAAAGCAGTCATCAAAGCAAAAGGTGGCTACTTTGAAGAACCTAGAATATAAGACATATTTTCAGCTGTTTAACACTTTTTTGTTAAGTATATAATTCCACATGTGTTAATTCATAGTTTTGATGCCTTCAGTGTGAATGTACAATTTTCATAGTAATGAAAATACAGAAAAATCTTTAAATGAGAAGGTGTGTCCAAACTTTAGGTCTGTACTGTATATATACCGATTCCAGGTATGGACATGGAATTTGCAATGATTCTGGACTCTTGTGGAAGTCTAGAGGATTCATCACAGCTGCAGGTACACCAGTGAAACATGTCTCATGGATTAAGGCCCTAATGAAGGCCCTGGAGCTACCCATTCAGGTTGCTGTTATCAAGGTCAAGGCCCATGGAAGACTAGATTCCAGGGAAGCCAGGGGCAACCACCTAGCTGACCAAGCAGCCAAGACTGCAGCAGTGGAGAATGTGTCATCAAAGTGGCAGGAAAAGGAAGAAGAGATGGGGGAGACCCTGCAAACCGTAGCTGTGGCGCTCACTAGAGCAAGAGCCAAAGAACAGCCGGCGGAAGATCATACAAGTCCAGCGGAGACACGAGTGGAATCCAGGGGGGTCAGGATGCCTGAAGAAAAATTGTGTGAGGAACAAAGGAAGACCCCCACTGAAGAAGTCAAGCAATGGAAAGCGGCAGGAGCTGTGCTGGCAGGTCGCAAAGATTCAAAGGTCAACTCGACTCTTTACCAAGTGGATGGGAAGCCTTGCTTGCCTAGACGCATGTACTCAGCTGTGGCAGCATGGGCTCACGGGCCTACACACAGAGGAAAGAATCAAGCCTTGGCATGTATCAAGAAACTGTACTTTGCACCCGGAATCTCTTCCACTGTGACTGCATACTCAAAATCCTGCTCTGTCTGCGCTACCTGCAACCCAACGTGTACGGCACGGGTCCCTCTCCAACACCTGGCTAAACCAGACTACCCTTGGCAGAGAATACAAGTCGACCATATCCAAATGCCTAAAGCAAGAAAATAGGAGTACGTTTTGGTAGCCGTGGATATGTTCTCAGCCTGGCCCGAGGCCTACCCGGTTGTCAACATGACTGCTAAAGTCACAGCCAAGAAACTGATCACCGAAATTGCCTGCAGATTTGGAGTTCCCCAAGTCATAGAATCGGATCAAGGACCAGCTTTCACAGCAAATATCTACGAAGAACTCTGGAACATGTTGGGAACAGATTTGGGCCTCCACACTCCATACCATCCTGCCAGTTCAGGCAAAGTGGAAAGGATGAATTCCACACTCAAGACCCAGCTCTTGAAAATGACCTAAGATCATCCCCTCCCCTGGCCCGACCTACTCCCCATAGTATTGTATCATATCACACACACTCCTCAGGCCAAACATGGGCTGACTCCCTATAAAATTTTGTTTGGGACCCCACACAAGATAGGAGAGATTAGGCCCCAAGAGTTGTCTGAAACACATGATAGAGTGGTAAAATTTGTGATTGCCTTGTCTAGAGAATTGACTAACACCCGCTCTCCAGTATCTGCTTCTCTCCCAGAATCTATAGGTGATGCAGTACATGATTTCATCCCAGGCGATCTAGTGTATGTGAAGAAGTTTGTCCGGAAAGACTGCCTCCAGCCGCGGTTCGAGGGACCGTACACTGTGCTTCTCACCACCCCGACGGCTCTGAAGCTTGAGGGCAAGAGCACCTGGATTCACGCCTCCCACTGCAAGAGAGACAGAACGAGTCTATAAAAGATGACTACCTTCTTCTATATCCTTTCCATATGCTTACTGTCTGTCCCAGGGTGGACAGCTACCACACAGGGGTAGATACCTCCTTTTTCTCAGGTTGGTTGGGAGGGCTCAAGGGATTCCTCCAACAAGTTTGTCTAGTAATGGGAGGTCTACTAGTATTGGGCCTGGTGGTCCTGTGCTGCATAGTCCCCTTATACAGGAAAAATATAACCAATGCTGTCCCAACCTCCGGGACCTTTCTGAATCAAGAGAAGATATGGAGAAATACACTCCTTTGAACAAGCCTGACCAGCCCCCCCATGACAAAGTTCAATTGAGAGATTTAGTTTAGGGACAGTTGGGAGAACTCCATGTGTCATCCAGGATAGGGCTCGATTGTCTGGGGGCGTCCCATAAGGGGGCAGCTTCTAAGATGATTGGGTGAAGAAATCCACCTCCCCTCTCCCCACACATGGACAGTCTCAAAGGCCCCGAAGCAAGGGAAAGCTTAGTGTTTAGGGGGGAATGTCGGGGTAAAAGAGAATATATATTTTTGTAACTTTTATACTTTTGTAACTTTTATACGCTTTTTTGCTAATGTACTAACCACCATTTTGTGTCTTATAACAATAAGCTTTCCTTGCTACGTATTGCTTAAATCGAAACTTAAACTAAAACAGTTCCAGTGTTGCCAAGACTTATTTCAGAGAAACGAAACAAGATTATAAGCTGACGGCTGCAATATCTGCCCAGAGACTGAGATAAGGAGATGTGGACCAATCAGGAGTGGCCAGACACTGGACTTTCATGGCTTACCCCGCCCCGGACAACCCCTTTTCCCTCCCCATTATGTAGTGTATTTAGGTTTGTGTATGTAGGAATAAACACAGAACATTGCTGAGAACATTGTCTGTAGTAGTCTTTTGAGCGTGCTCTGAGTTTGAACCAGCTTGTTGTCTGACTCATTCTTTGAATGGTTGACCCATGCTCATAGCCTTAATTTGGAGTGACTGGAGGACGAGTGGAATGTCATCACGACCCCCACAGCTGTACCTGTACCAAATATTAAGTTCTGCTTTTCTATTGTATCAAATACTTATTTCATGCAATAAAAAGCAAATTAATTATGTAAAAATCATACAATGTGATTTTCTGGATTTTTTTTAGATTCAATCTCTCACAGTTGAAGTGTACCTGCGATAAAAATTACAGACCTCTCCATTCTTTTTAGGTAGGAAAACTTGCAAAATCATCAGTGTATCAAATACTTATTTTCCCCACTGTATACAATGTTAATAATTTTCACAGTATAAAACTACATATTTTGTTACAAAAAATTTCCCAGTCCTGAGGAGGCTGTTATTCAATGAGGTAGTGCAGATCTGAGGTTTTTTTTCTGAGCTGTATTCAGAGTGAGCAAAAAATTGCAGCATGATGTGATTTCACTTCAAAATCGGATGGGTGCAAGAAAAAATATTGGATGCCATTCAGACCATTAGAGTGGCATCGGATTTTTACGGATACACTGCAATTCTGTAACATAGCAAGCTGTAAATGGTCCTGTAAAAGATTAAAATCTTCTGAGTAAAAAAATGGATTGTATACGGACTGCACATGGATGACAAGTGAGGAAAAAATTAAACCATTTTTCTGGATGAAAATCGGACTGATTTTTTTATATGCTTGTGTGACCCCAGCCTAACAGGCTGAGTCAGTGAGAAACTGAAAGGTCTCACTGCAGAGATCAAAGTATCAATTATACATGTCCCACAGTGAAAAAAATAAAAAAAGTTAAATAAAGCATGTTAAAAAGTTTTTAAAAAATAACAAAAGAAACGCTGACAAATCACAAAAAGCCAATTCACCACTAAAAATGCAGCCTTTGTAATAAAGCAAAAATAAACAAAAGATGTAAACATAAATCTATAAAACTGTCAAGTTTTTTATTCTGTGTGGCGAACGCCGTAAAAAAAAACAAAAAAACATGCCAAAATTGTTGCTTTTTCATCATACTGACACACAAAAGATTGAATTAAAAGCGATCAAAAACTCATATATAAAAAAAATATGGTATAAATGAAAATGTCAAATAGTCCCTAAAAAAGCAATCCCTAATATGGCTCATTTGGCAAAAAAATAAAAAAATGACAGCTCTCAGAATATGATGATGCAAAAATAAATTATTTTTTGTCAAATTTAGTTTTTAGTGTGTAAAACTAGCGAAGCGAAGCATAAAAAAAATGATATACATCTGGTATCACTGTAATCATACCGACCCGACAAACAAATCTGTCTTATCACTTTTACTGCACAGTGAACCATGCAAAAAAATATCTAAAGACAATAACTGAATTGTTGGTTTTTGTTCATTCTGTGTCTGAAAAGTCTGATTAAAAAGCGATCAAAAATTACTATGTGCCCCAAAATGGTACCAAAAAAATCTGCAATTCGTCATGCAAAAAATAAGTCTTCATAAAACTGTTTGCCAAAAAATAAAAAAGTTATAGCTCTCAGAATAAGGAGAAGAAAAAAAACATTTTTTAATAAAAAACATATTTACTGTGTGACAGCAGCAAAACATAAAAAACTATATATATCTGGTATCACTGTAATCGCACCGACCAAAAGAATTAAGCTGCCTTATCACTTATCGGATAGTGAACGGTGCAAAAATAAAAATATGAACTGTTCTTGTACTGCTGTCTATTTGTTCATTCTACCTCCCAAAAATCGAAATAAGACTCAGGTCACATTTATCTTGCGTTCTGCGCTGAGCACTTATGTCGGAGTTTCCATGTAAGTCCCAAAAAAAGGCAATTCAGATAAAACCCCTGAAGGAACTACTCACTTATGAGCAGGGTCGGACTGGAGTTCCTCGGGCCCAGAGGGGAGATTGATTCCACAGGGCCCACCCTACTGCTACTCTACATAGACATTTTACTGCTTCATACTTAGGCCTCATGCACATATACAACACACAATACAGTGTGTAAAACAGCGTGTGTGCCACCTAATGAATTCGGCACATATTTCAGCTTACAAGTGCCACCATCTGCCGCATGATGTTGTAATGAGTGATTCACTACTAAAATTTAAGAAGGGCATGGATGCCTTTCTTGATAAGTATAATATTACAGGTTATATATACTAGATTCCTTGATAGGGCGTTGATCCAGGGAACTAGTCTGATTGTCGTATGGGGTCAGGAAGGAATTTTTTCCCCCAATGTGGAGCTTAGTGTTTGCCACATGGGTTTTTTTTTTTGCCTTCCTCTGGATCAACATGTTAGACTATGGGTTGAACCAGATGGACGTAATCTTCTTTCAACCTTAAAAACGATGTTACTATGTTACTATCTCACAAAAAATGCCCTACAGTCAGGAACCGGCTGAAAATGCCATTTTGTCCGGCAAAAAGCAAGTTACCAAACAGCTTCATCAGGAAAAAGCATAAAAAAGTTATAGCTCTCAGAATAGAGTGATGCAAAAACAATTATTTTTTCTATAAAATAGTGTTTATTGTGGGGGTTCAATGTGCTTACCACACATCTAGATAAATTCCTTGAGGGGCCTAGTTTACAAAATAGAGTCACTGATAGGGGTTTTTTCACTGTTTAGGCACATCAGGGGCTTTCCAAATGCAACATGGCGTCCACTCTCGATTCCAGCCATTTTTGAGTTCAAAAAGTCAAACGGAGCTCTTTACCTTCCGAACCCTGCCATGTGCCCATAGAGTAGTCTTCCCCCACATATGGGGTATCGGCAGGGCCAGCATCAGCACTTGGGCAAGCGGGGGTGCTCACTCACCGTCAGGGACCCTGGTGCACTATGGGGCCAGTGAGTCGGGGGAGCATGGTGCCAGCGCTCGCGAGTGAGCCCCCATGCTTTGTTCAGTGCTCTGGCACTTATACTTACCTCATCTCAATCCTCTGCAGCTCCGGTATCTTCCGTGTCTTCTGACACTGTGATGTGTCAGGGTCAGAGGGCGCAATGACGTCAGTACACCGCGACCTCTGCTCTGACAGTGCAGAGAGCCAGAAGACACTGAGGAGTCCTGACCTGCCATGAAAGGTGAGTATTTATTTATTTTTTTAAATCTATGGAGCATTATATGGAGCCCATTCTCTATGGAGCATTATATGGGGCCCATTCTCTATGGAGCATTATATGGACCCATTCTCTATGGAGCATTGTATGGGGCCCATTCTCTATGGAGCATTATATGGGACCCATTCTCTATGGAGCATTATATGAGGCCCATACTGTTTGGAGTTTTATATGCGGCCCATTCTATATGGAACATTATATGAGGCCCATTCTCTATGGAGCATTATATGGGGCCCATTCTCTATGGAGCATTATACGGGGCCCATTCTCTATGGAACATTATATGGGACCCATTCTCTATGGAGCATTATATAGGGCCCATTGGGTTCAGGGGGGGGGGACTTCTGAGTGGGCCCCTAACCATATAACCCTGATTACAAATATGGTGATGCACCCTAATAGTGGAAGTAGGAGAACTTCAGCAGATGACCACGCTGTTGCTAACAGAAATCTTTATACAATGATTAACACTGATATTACCGCCATACTGTGTTGACCATATAGTAGTAGATACCAGTATTGCAGAGCCTATAAGAGATTACAGTACAGGTATATATATTGGTGGCCAAAAGTATTGGCACCCCTGCAATTCTGTCAGATAATACTCAGTTTCTTGCTGAAAATGACTGCAGTCACAAATTATTTGGTATTATTATCTTCATTTAATTTGTCTTCTATGAAAAAACACAAAAAGAATTGTCCTAAAGCCAAATTGGATATAATTCCACACCAAACCTAAAAAAGGGGGTGGACAAAAGTATTGGCACTGTTTAAAAAATCATGTGATGCTTCTCTAATTCGTGTAATTAACAGCCCCTGTAACTTACCTGTGGCACCTAACAGGAGTTGACAATAACTAAATCATACTTGCAGCCAGTTAACATGGATTAAAGTTGACTCAACCTCTGTCCTGTGTCATTGTGTGTACCACATTGAGCATGGAGAAAAGAAAGAAGACCAAACAACTGTCTGAGGACTTGAGAAACCAAATTGTGAGGAAGCATGAGCAATCTCAAGGCTACAAGTCCATCTCCAAAGACCTGAATGTTCCTGTGTCTTCCGTGCGCAGTGTCATCAAGAAGCTTAAAGCCCATGGCACTGTGGCTTACCTCCCTAGATGTGGATGGAAAAGAAAAATTGACGAGAGATTTCAACGCAAGATTGTGCGGATGGTGGATAAAGAACCTCGACTAACATCTAAACAAGTTCAAGCTGCCCTGCAGTCCGAGGGTACAACAGTGTCAACCCGTACTATCCGTCGGCGTCTGAATGAAAAGGGACTGTATGGTAGAATACCCAGGAAGACCCCACTGCTTACCCCGAGACATAAAAAAGCCAGGCTGGAGTTTGCCAAAACTTACCTGAGAAAGCCTAAAATGTTTTGGAAGAATGTTCTCTGGTCAGATGAGACAAAAGTCGAGCTTTTTGGGAAAAAGCATCAACATAGAGTGTACAGGAAAAAAAAAGAGGCATTCAAAGAAAAGAACACGGTCCCTACAGTCAAACATGGCGGAGGTTCCCTGATGTTTTGAGGTTGCTTTTCTGCGTCTGGCACTGGACTGCTTGACCGTGTGCATGGCATGAAGTCTGAAGACTACCAACAAATTTTGCAGCATAAGTGTGAGAAAGCTGGGTCTCCCTCAGAGGTCATGGGTCTTCCAGCGGAACAATGACCGAAAACACACTTCCAAAAGCACTATAAAATGGTTTGAGAGAAAGCACTGGAGACTTCTAAGGTGGCCAGCAATGAGTCCAGACCTGAATCCCATAGAACACCTGTGGAGAGATCTCAAAATGGCAGTTTGGAGAAGGCATCCTTCAAATATCAGGGACCTGGAGCACTTTGCCAAAGAAGAATGGTCTACAATTCCAGCAGAGCATTGTAAGAAACTCATTCATGGTTACCGGAAGCGGTTGTTCGCAGTTATTTTGGCTAAAGGTTGTGCAACCAAGTATTAGGCTGAGGGTACCAATACTTTTGTCTGGCTCATTTTTGGAGTTTTGTGTGAAATGATCAATGATTTGATTTTTGCTTCATTCTCGTTTGTGTTTTTTTCCTTGCAAGCAAATTAAATGAAGATAATAATACCAAAGAATTTGTGATTGCAATCATTTTCAAGAAGAAACTGAGTATTATCTGACAGAATTGCAGGGGTGCCCATACTTTTAGCCACCACTGTATAGTACCTTATAGGTGACGTCCTTTCTGCTGGAGTCATTCACTTTTCCCGTCTTTTCCTTCTGTCCCTGACCGATACGACAACTTCTCCAGGACTCATCTGCAGAGATCACAACAAAGACACATTTGACTTCTCACATTTCAGGCACCAACCCCATCTATTCCAACCTGCACAAACCCCTCATCCTGCTGATACCCCAATGCTGAGCCGCTGCTGCTGTATGTGTCCCTATTACTGATCCTCTTAGTATCCAAATAATAATGCCCACCACTGTGCCCCCTCATAATAATGCTAATACTGTGCCTCTTACAAAGTAAAATCCCCCCTTTGTGCTCTCTTGATGGTAAAAATACCCCTTTAAAATATTAGTGCCCTGTGCAAGTGCCCTAGAAAACAGTGCCCACATTTTGCCCCTAAAAGTAATAATGCCCCAGGTGCACCGTTGACAGCCACAATACTGTAAGTGCCCCTATAACAATAATGATTCTTAACCCCTTTACGACATAGGGCGTATTAGTACGTATCTGTGCCCTGGGACTTACGGACCAGATACGTATTTATACGCCCTGGCGATTTCGCCCACACACAGGCTGTGCAGGCGCGATCGACGCCGGGTGTCAGCTGATTGTCACAGCTGATACCCAGTGCTATGTGCAGGGAGTGGTCCCGCACCACTCCTGGCACATTAACCCCCGCAATGCTGCGATCGAAGTCGATCGCAGCATTGCGGTGGCAAGGGGAGGTGATCGGAATACTCACCTCGTCTTCCGGCCTCCAGCGCTGTCTGCCGTGGCTTCCAGGATGTTGCCATGACGACCCAATGTCGTCATGACAACATCGGGGTCACCAGATAGCAGGAAGATTTTTTGGACATGCGCAGTGCATCTTCAAACTATCTTCTCCCTGTCCAGCGCTGACAGCCTGCATGGCACAGGCATGGTGCTCCATTCCTGTGCCATGCAGGTGATCAGAGAAAAAAAAAGTGAAAGTCCCATAGTGGGACAAAGTAAAAAAGTAAAAAAAGTGTCATAAAGTGAAAAAAGAAATAAAAAAAAAAAATTGTAAAAATATTAAAAAAAAATAAAAAAAATAATCCACCAAAAATAAAAATATAATGTACCCATCAATAAATATTATTATAAAAAAAAAAACAATAAACGTACACATATTTGGTATCACCGCGTCCGGAACAACCTGACCTATAAAACTGTCCCACTAGTTAACCCCTTCAGTGAACACGGTAAAAAAATAAAAAATAAAAAACGAAGCAAAAAACAATGCTTTATCACCATACCACCAAACAAAAAATGGAATAACACGCGATCACAAAGACAAATATAAATAAAAATGGTACAGCTGAAAAGGGCATCTCGTCCCGCAAAAAAGAAGCTGCCATACAGGTCCATCAGCTGAAAAATAAAAAAGTTATAGCTCTCAGAATAAAGCGATGCTAAAAAATAATTTTTTCGATAAAATTGCTTTTATTATGTAAAAGTGCAAAACATAGAAAAACGATATAAATGTGGTACCGCTGTAAACGTACTAACCTGAAGAATAAACCTGCCTTATCAATTTTACCACACGCGGAACAGAATAAAAAAAAAAAAAAAAAAACAATTCCTGAATTGTTAGTTTTTGTTTATTCTGCCTCCCAAAAATCGGAATAGAAAGCGATAAAAAAATGTCACGTGCCTGAAAATGGCACCAACAACAGCGTCAACTCATCCCGCAAAAAACAAGCCGTCAAATGACTCTGTCTGCCAAAATCTGGAAAAATTATAGCTCTCTTTTATGGTGCATTAAAACCGTCTTGTTAAGATACTGTGACCTTCACGTCTCTTCCACAGGGCATTGATATTGTTTTTTTATTCCACTGTAACCTCCACCACTCTTCCAAGGGGCATTAAAACCGTCTTGTTAAGCTACTGTGACCTGAACGTCTCTTCCATGGGGCATTGATATTGTCTTTTTATTCCACTGCTACATCCACAACTCTACCAAGGGGCATTGATGTTGTCTTTTTATTCCATTGCGACCTCCACCACTCTTCCAAGGGGCATAAAAACCGTCTTGTTAAGCTACTGTGACCTCCACGTCTCTTTCACGGGGCATTGATATTGTTTATTTATTTCACTGTAACCTCCACCACTCATCCAAGGGGCATTAAAAACCATCTTGTTAAGGTATTGTCACCTCATCCTCTCTTCCGAGGGGCATTAAAACCATCTTGTTAAACCACTCTGAACTCCACAGCTTTTCCAAGGGGCATTAAAACCGTCTTGTTAAGCTACTGTGATCTCCATCTCTCTTCCAAGGGGCATTAAAACCGTCTTGTTAAGCTACTGTGACCTCCACGTATCTTCCATGAGGCATTGATATTGTCTTTTTATTCCGATGCTACCTCCTCCACTCTTCCAAGGGGCATTAAATCCATCTTTTTAAGGTACTGTGACTTCCACGTCTCCTCCATGGGGCGTTGATATTGTCTTTTTATTCCACTGCGACCTCCACCACTCTTCCAAGGGGCATTGATATTGTCGTTTTATTCCACTGCAACCTCCACCACTCTTCCAAGGGGCGTTAAAACCATCTTGTTAAGCTTCTGTGACCTCCACGTCTCTTTCACGGGGCATTGATATTTTCTATTTATTCCACTGTAACCTCCACCACTCTTCTAAGGGGCATTAAAACCATCTTGTTAAGTTACTGTGATCTCCACCTCTCTACCAAGGGGCTTTAAAACGTCTTGTTAAACCACTCTGAACTCCACAAATCTTCCAAACGGCATTAAAACCTTTTCGTAAAGCTACTGCGACCTCCATGTCTCTTCCACGGGGCTTTGATATTGTCTTTTTATACCACTGCTACCTCCCCCACCTTTACAAGGGGCATTAAAACGGTCTTGTTAAGCGACTGTGACCTCCACGTTTATTCCATGCTGTATTGATATTGTCTTTTTAGTCCACTGCGACCTCCACCACTCTTTCAAGGGGCATTAAAACCATCTTCTTAAGCTACTGTTACCTCCACGTCTCATCCAAGGGGAATTAAAACTGTTTTGTAAAACCCCTCTGAACACCACAGCTCATTCAAGGGGAATTAAAACTGTCTTGTTAAGCTACTGTGACCTCCACGTCTCTTCCACGGGGCATTGATATTGTCTTTTTATTCCACTGCGACGTCCACCACTCTTCCAAGGAGCATTAAAAGCGTCTTGTTAAGCTACTGTGACCTCCACGTCTCATCCAAGGGGCATTTAAACCGTCTTGTAATACCCCTCTGAACTCCACAGCTCTTCCAAGGGGCATTAAATCTGTCTTGCTAAGCTACTGTGACCTCCACGTCTCTTCCACGGGGTATTAATATTGTCTTTTTATTCCACTGCGACCTCCACCACTCTTCCACAGGGCATTGATATTGTCTTTTTATTCCACTGCGATGTCCACCACTCTTCCAAGGGGCATTATAACGGCATTGTTAAGCTACTGTAACCTCCACGTCTCTTCCACGGAGCATTGATATTATCTTTTTATTCCACTGCGACCTCCACCACTCTTCCAAGGAGCATTAAAACCATCTTGTTAAGCTACTCTGACCTCCACGTCGATTCCACGGGGCATTGATATTGTCTTTTTATTACACTGTAAACTACACCTTTCTTCCAAGGGGCATTAAAACAATCTTGTTAACCTACTGTGACCTCCACGTCTCTTCCTAGAGGCATTAAAAACGTCTTGTTATACCTCTCTGAACTCCACAGCTCTTCCAAGGGGCATTAGAACCGTCTTGTTAAGCTACTGTGACCTCCACGTCTCTTCCACGTGGCATTGATATTGTCTTTTTATTCTAGTGCGACCCCCACCACTCTTCCAAGGGGTATTAAAACCGTCTTGCTAAGTTACTTTGATCTCCACATATCTTCCACGGGGCATTGATATTGTCTTTTTATTCCACTGCGACGTCCACCATTCTACCAAGGGGCATTAAAACCGTATTGTTAAGCTCCTGTGACCTCCTCGTCTCTTCCACGGGGCATTGATATTGTCTTTTTATTCCACTATAACTTCCACCCCTGTTCCAAGGTGCATTAAATCCATATTGTTAAGCAACTGTGATCTCCACATCTCTTCCAAGGGGCATTAAAATTGTCTTGTTAAACCACTCGAATCGCCACAGCTCCTCCAAGGGGCATTAAAATCTCTAGTTAAGCTACTGTGACCTCCACGTCTCTTCCACGGGGCATTGATATTGTCTATTTATTCCACTGTAAACTCCACCTTTCTTCCAAGGGGCATTAAAACCGTCTTGTTAAGCTACTGTGACCTCCACGTCTCTGCCAAGAGGTATTAAAAACATCTTGTTAAACCTCTCTGAACTCCACAGCTTTTCCAACGGGCATTAGAACCATCTTGTTAAGCTACTGTGACCTCGACATCTCTTCCATGGGACATTGATATTGTCTTTTTATTCCACTGCGACATTCAACACTCTACCAAGGGGCATTGATATTGTTTTTTTTATTCCATTGTGACGTCCACCATTCTACCAAGGGGAATTAAAACCGTCCTGTTAAGCTCCAGTGACCTCCACGTCTCTTCCACGGGACATTGATATTGTCTTTTTATTCCACTGTAACCTCCACCACTCTTCCAAGGGGCATTAAATACATCTTGTTAAGCAACTGTGATCTCCACGTCTCTTCCAAGGGGCATTAAAATTGTCTTGTTAAACCACTCGAATCTCCACAGCTCTTCCAAGGGGCATTAAAATCTCTAGTTAAGCTACTGTGACCTCCACGTCTCTTCCAAGGTGCATTGATATTGTCTTTTTATTCCACTGCGACCTCCACCACTCTTCCAAGGGGCATTAAATCCATCTTGTTAAGCTACTTTGACTTTCACGTCTCCTCCACGGGGCATTGATATTGTTTATTTATTCCATTGCGACCTCCATCACTCTTCAAAGGGGCATTGATATTGTCTTTTTATTCCACTGCGACATCCACCACTCTTCTAAGGGGCATTAAAACCATTTTGTTAAGCTACTGTGACCTCCACATCTTTTCCAAGGGGCATTGATATTGTTTTTTTATTCCACTGTAAACTCCACCTTTCTTCCAAGGGGCATTAAAACCGTCTTGTTAAGCTACTGTGACCTCCACGTCTCTTCCATGTGGCATTGATATTGTCTTTTTATTCCAGTGCGACCCCAACCACTCTTCCAAGGGGTATTAAAACCGTCTTGTTAAGCTACTGTGACATCGACATCTCTTCCACGAGGCATTGATATTGTCTTTTTATTCCACTGCGACATCCACCACTCTAGCAAAGGGCATTGATATTGTCTTTTTATTCCATTGCAACGTCCACCATTTTACCAAGGGGCATTAAAACAGTCTTGTTAAGCTGCTGTGACCTCCACGTCTCTTCCACGGGGCATTGATATTGTCATTTTATTCCTCTGTAACCTCCACCACTCTTCCAAGGGGCATTAAATCCATCTTGTTAAGCTACTGTGACCTCCATGTCTCTTCCAAGGGGCATTAAAATCGTCTTGTTAAACCACTTGGAACTCCACAGCTCTTCCAAGGGGCATTAAAATCTCTTGTTAAGCTACTGTGACCTCCACGTCTCTTCCACGGGGCATTGATATTGTCTTTTTATTCTACTGCGACCTCCACCACTCTTCTACGGGACTTTAAATCCCTCTTGTTAATCTACTGTGACTTCCACGTCTCTTCCACGAGGCATTGATATTGTCTTTTTATTCCATTGCGACCTCCATCACTCTTACATGGTGCACTGATATTGTCTTTTTATTTCACTGCGACATCCACCACTTTTCCAAGGGCATTAAAACCATCTTGTTAAGCTACTGTGACCTCCACATCTCTTCCACGGGGCATAGATATTGTCTTTTTATTCCAGTGAGACCTCCACCATTCTTCCAAGGTGCATTAAATCCATATTGTTAAGCAACTGTGATCTCCACATCTCTTCCAAGGGGCATTAAAATTGTCTTGTTAAACCACTCGAATCGCCACAGCTCTTCCAAGGGGCATTAAAATCTCTAGTTAAGCTACTGTGACCTCCACGTCTCTTCCACGGGGCATTGATATTGTCTATTTATTCCACTGTAAACTCCACCTTTCTTCCAAGGGGCATTAAAACCGTCTTGTTAAGCTACTGTGACCTCCACGTCTCTGCCAAGAGGTATTAAAAACATCTTGTTAAACCTCTCTGAACTCCACAGCTTTTCCAACGGGCATTAGAACCATCTTGTTAAGCTACTGTGACCTCGACATCTCTTCCATGGGACATTGATATTGTCTTTTTATTCCACTGCGACATTCAACACTCTACCAAGGGGCATTGATATTGTTTTTTTTATTCCATTGTGACGTCCACCATTCTACCAAGGGGAATTAAAACCGTCCTGTTAAGCTCCTGTGACCTCCACGTCTCTTCCACGGGACATTGATATTGTCTTTTTATTCCACTGTAACCTCCACCACTCTTCCAAGGGGCATTAAATACATCTTGTTAAGCAACTGTGATCTCCACGTCTCTTCCAAGGGGCATTAAAATTGTCTTGTTAAACCACTCGAATCTCCACAGCTCTTCCAAGGGGCATTAAAATCTCTAGTTAAGCTACTGTGACCTCCACGTCTCTTCCAAGGTGCATTGATATTGTCTTTTTATTCCACTGCGACCTCCACCACTCTTCCAAGGGGCATTAAATCCATCTTGTTAAGCTACTTTGACTTTCACGTCTCCTCCACGGGGCATTGATATTGTTTATTTATTCCATTGCGACCTCCATCACTCTTCAAAGGGGCATTGATATTGTCTTTTTATTCCACTGCGACATCCACCACTCTTCTAAGGGGCATTAAAACCATTTTGTTAAGCTACTGTGACCTCCACATCTTTTCCAAGGGGCATTGATATTGTCTTTTTATTCCACTGTAAACTCCACCTTTCTTCCAAGGGGCATTAAAACCGTCTTGTTAAGCTACTGTGACCTCCACGTCTCTTCCATGTGGCATTGATATTGTCTTTTTATTCCAGTGCGACCCCAACCACTCTTCCAAGGGGTATTAAAACCGTCTTGTTAAGCTACTGTGACATCGACATCTCTTCCACGAGGCATTGATATTGTCTTTTTATTCCACTGCGACATCCACCACTCTAGCAATGGGCATTGATATTGTCTTTTTATTCCATTGCAACGTCCACCATTTTACCAAGGGGCATTAAAACAGTCTTGTTAAGCTGCTGTGACCTCCACGTCTCTTCCACGGGGCATTGATATTGTCTTTTTATTCCTCTGTAACCTCCACCACTCTTCCAAGGGGCATTAAATCCATCTTGTTAAGCTACTGTGACCTCCATGTCTCTTCCAAGGGGCATTAAAATCGTCTTGTTAAACCACTTGGAACTCCACAGCTCTTCCAAGGGGCATTAAAATCTCTTGTTAAGCTACTGTGACCTCCACGTCTCTTCCACGGGGCATTGATATTGTCTTTTTATTCTACTGCGACCTCCACCACTCTTCTACGGGACTTTAAATCCCTCTTGTTAATCTACTGTGACTTCCACGTCTCTTCCACGAGGTATTGATATTGTCTTTTTATTCCATTGCGACCTCCATCACTCTTACATGGTGCACTGATATTGTCTTTTTATTTCACTGCGACATCCACCACTTTTCCAAGGGCATTAAAACCATCTTGTTAAGCTACTGTGACCTCCACATCTCTTCCACGGGGCATAGATATTGTCTTTTTATTCCAGTGAGACCTCCACCATTCTTCCAAGGGGCATTAAAACGATCTTGTTAAGCTACTGTGACCTCCATGTCTCTTCCACGGGGCATTGATATTGTCAATTTATTCCACTGAAGACCTCCACCACTCTTTCACGAAGCATTGATATTGTCTTTTTTTTCCACTGCGACCTCCATCACTCTACCAAGGGGCATTAAAACTGTCTTTTTAAGCTACTGAGAAATCCACGTCTCTTCCCTGTGGCATTGATGTTGTCATTTTATTCCACTGTAACCTCCACCACTCTTCCAAGGGGCATTGAAACCATCTTTTAAAGCTACAGTGACCTCCACGCCTCTTCCATGAGGCATTGATATTGTCTTTTTATTCCACTGCGACCTCCACGACTCTTCCAATGGGCATTAAAACTGTCTTTTTAAGCTGCTTTGACCTCCTCGTCTATTTCACGGGGCATTAATATTGCCTTTTTATTCCACTGCGACCTCCACCATTCTTCCAAGGGGCATTAAAACCAACTTGTTAAGCTACTCTGACCTCCACTTCACTTCCACGTGGCATTGATATTGTCTTTTTATTCCACTGCAACCTCCACCACTCTTCCAAGGGGCATTGATATTGTCTTTTTATACCACTGCGACCTCCACCACTCTTCCAAGGGGCATTAAAAATGTCTCGTTAAGCTACTGTCACCTCCACGTCTCTTCCCTGTGGCTTTGATGTTGTCTTTTTATTCCACTGTAACCTCCACCACTCTTCCAAGGAGCATTAAAACTGTCTTGTTAAGCTACTGTTACCTCCACATCTCTTCCAAGGGGAATTAAAACCGTCTTGTTAAACCACTTTGAACTCCACAGCTCTTCCAAGGGGCATTAAAACCGTCTTGTTAAGATACTGTGCCCTCCACATATCTTCCACGGGGCATTGTTATTGTCTTTTTATTCCACTGCGACCTCCACCACTCTTCAAAGAGGCATAGATATTGTCTTTTTATGCAACTGCTACCTCCAAAATTCCTCCAAAGGCCGATAAAACCGTCTTGTTAAGCTACTATGACCTCCACGTCTTTTCCATGGGGCAAATATATTGTCCTTTTATTCCGCTGTAACCTCCACCACTTTTCCAAGGTGCATTAAAATGGTCTTCTTAAGCTACTGTGACCTCCACGTCTCTTCCAAAGGGCATTTAAACCATTTTGTTAAGCTACTGTGACCTCCACGTCTCTTCCAGGGGGCATTGATATTTTCTTTTTATTCCACTGCGACCTCCACCACTCTTCTAAAGGGCATTAAATCCATCTTGTTAAGCTACTGTTACCTCCACGTCTCTTCCACGGGGATTTGATATTGTCTTTTTATTCCACTGCTCCCTCCACCACTCTTCCAAGGGGCATTGTTATTGTCTTTTTATTAGACTGCGACATACACAACTCTTCCAAGGGACATTAAAGCCGTCTTATTAAGCTACTGTGACCTCCACATCTCTTCCACGGAGCATTGATATTGTCTTTTTATTTCACTGCGACCTCCACCACTCTTCTAATGTGCATTGATATTGTTTATTTATTCCAATGCGACCTCCACCACTCTTCTAAGGGGCATTAAAACCGTCCTGTTAAGCTACTGTGACCTCCACGTCTCTTCCACGGGACATTGATATTGTCTTTTTATTCCACTGTAAACTCCACATTTCATCCAAGGGGCTTTAAAACTGTCTTTTTAAACTACTGTGACCTCCACGTCTCTTCCAAGAGGTATTAAAACTGTCTTGGTATACCTCTCTGAACTCCACAGCTCTCCCAAGGGGCATTAGAACCGTCTTGTTAAGCTACTGTGATCTCCACGTTTCATTCACGTGGTAAAGATATTGTCTTTTTATTCCACTGCGACACCCACCACTCTACCAAGGGTATTAAAACCGTCTTGTTAAGCTACTGTGACCTCCACATCTCTTCCGTGGGGCATTGATATTGTCTTTTTATTCCACTAAGATATCCATCACTCTACAAAGAGGCATTGATAATGTCTTTTTATTCCACTGTAACCTCCACCACTCTTCCAAGGGGCATTAAATCCATCCTGTTAAGCAACTGTGACCTCCACGTCTCTTCCAAGGGGCATTAAAATCGTCTTGTTAAACCACTCTGAATTACACAGCTCTTCCAAGGGGCTTTAAAACCTTCTTGTTAAGCTACTGTGACCTCCACGTCTCTTCCACGGGGCATTGATATTGTCTTTTTATTCCACTGCGACCTCCACCACTCTTCCAAGGGGCTTTAAATCTGTCTTGTTAAACTATTGTGACTTCCATGTCTCCTCCACGGGACATTGATATTGTCTTTTTTTTCCACTGCGACTTCCAACACTCTACCAAGGGGAATTAAAACCGTCTTGTTAAGCTACTGTGACCTCTATGTCTCTTCCACGGGGGATTGATATTGTCTTTTTATTCCACAGTAAACTACACCTTTCTTCCAAGGGGCATTAAAACCATCTTGTTAACCTACTGTGACCACCACATCTCTTCCTAGATGTACTAAAAATGTCTTGTTAAACCTCTCTGAACTCCACAGCTCTTCCAAGGGGCATTAGAACCGTCTTGTTAAGCTACTGTGACCTCCACATGTCTTACACGGGGCATTAAGATTGTCTTTTTATTCCACTGTGACATCCAACTCTACCAAGGGGCATTGATATTGTCTTTTCATTCCATTGCGACGTCCACCATTCTACCAAGGGGCATTAAAACCGTCTTGTTAAGCTACTGTGACCTCCACGTCTCTTCCACGGTGTATTGATTTTGTCTTTTTATTCCACTGTAACCTCCACCACTTTTCCAAGGGGCATTAAGTTCATCTTGATAAGCTACTGTGACCTCCATGTCTCTTCCAAGGGGCATTAAAATCGTCTTGTTAAACCACTCGGAACACCACAGTTCTTTCAAGGGGCATTAAAATTGTCTTGTTAAGCTACTGTGACCTCCACGACTCATCCAAGGGGCATTTAAACTGTCTTGTAAAACCCCTCTGAACTCCACAGCTCTTCCAAGGGGCATTATATCTGTCTTGCTAAGCAACTGTGACCTCCACGTCTCTTCCACGGGGTATTGATATTGTCTTTTTATTCCACTGAGACCTCCACGTCTCTACCACGGGGCATTGATATTTTCTTTTTATTCCACTGCCACCTCCACCACTCTAACACGGGGCATTGATATTGTCTTTTTATTCCACTACGATGTCCACTACTCTTCCAAGGAGCATTAAAACAGCATTGTTAAGCTACTGTGACCTCCACGTCTCTTCCACGGAGCATTGATATTATCTTTTTAATCCACTGCGACCTCCACCACTTTTCCAAGGGGCATTAAAACCGTCTTGTTAAGATACTGTGACCTCCACTTCTCTTAAAGGGGCATTAAAACCATCTTGTTAAACCTCTCTGAACTCCACAGCTCTTCCAAGGGGCATTAGAACCGTCTTGTTAAGCTACTGTGACCTCCACGTCTCTTTCACATGGCATTGATATTATCTTTTTATTCCAGTGCGACCACCACCACTCTTCCAAGGGGTATTAAAACCATCTTGTTAAGCTACTGTGACTTCCACATATCTCCCACGGGGCATTGATATTGTCTTTTCATTCCATTGCGACATCCACCACTCTACCAAGGGGCATTGATATTGTTTTTTTTATTCCATTGCGACGTCCACCATTCTACCAAGGGGCATTAAAACCGTCTTGTTAAGCTACTGTGATCTCCACGTCTCTTCCAAGGGGCATTAAAATTGTCTAGTTAAACCACTCGAATCTCCACAGCTCTTCCAAGGAGCATTAAAACCGTCTTGTTAGACCACTTTGGACTCCACAGCTCTTCCAGGGGTCATTAAAACCATCTTGTTAAGCTACTGTGACCTTCACGTCTCTTCCACGGGGCATTGATATTGTCTTTTTAGTCCACTGCGACCTCCACCACTCATCTAAGGGGCATTGATATTGACTCTTTATTCCACTGCGACCTCCACCACTTTTCCAAGGGGCATTAAAACCATCTTGTTAAGCTACTGTGACCTCCACGTCTCTTCTATGGGGTATTGATATTGTGTTTTTATTCCACTGCGACCTCCACCACTTTTCCATGGGGCAATAAAACCATCTTGTTAAGCTACTGTGATCTCCACATCTTTTCCAAGGGGTATTGATATTGTCTTTGTATTCCACTGCGACCTCCACTGCTCTTCCAAGGGGCATTAAAACCGTCTTGTAAAGCTACTGTGACCTCCACGTCCCTTCCACGGGGCATTGATATTGTCTTTTTATTCCACTTTAACCTCCACCACTCTACCAAGGGGCATTAAAACCATCTTGTTAAGCTACTGTGACCTCCACTGCTCTTCCAAGGGGCATGAACACAGTCTTGTTAAGCTACTGTGACCTCCACGTCTCTTCTGCGGGGTATTGATATTGTGTTTTTATTCCACTGTAACCTCCACCACTCGTCCAAGGGGCATTAAAACCATCTTGTTAAGCTACTGTGAACTCCACGTCTCTTCCAAGGGGTATTAAAACCGTCTTGTTGAACCACTCTGAACTCCACAGCTCTTCCAAGGGGCATAAAAACCGTCTAGTTAAGCTACTGTGAACTCCACGTCTCTTCCCCAGAGCATTGATATTGTCTTTTTATTCCACTGCGACCTCCACCACTCTTCCAAGGAGCATTAAAACCGTCTTGTTAAGCTACTGTGACCTCCACGTCTCTTCCACGGGCATTGATGTTGTCATTTTATTCCACTGTGACCTCCACCACTCTTCCACGGGGCATTGATATTGACGTTTTATTCCAATGCCACCTCCACCACACTTCCGAGGGGCATGAAAACCGTCTTGTTAAGCTGCTGTGAACTCCACCACTCCTCCACGGGGCATTGATATTGTCGATTTATTCCAATGCGACCTCCACCACACTTCCAAGGGGCAATAAAACCTTCTTTTTAAGCTACTGTGACCTCCACATCTCTTCCACGGGGCATTGATATTGTCATTTTTTTCCACTGCGACCTCCACCACTCTTCCACTGGGCATTGGTTTTGTCGTTTTGTTCCACTGCGACCGCCACCACACTTCCAAGGGGCAATAAAACCGTCTTGTTAAGCTACTGTGACCTTCACATCTCTTCCACGGGGCATTGATATTGTCATTTTATTCCACTGCGACCTCCACCACTCTTCCACGGGGAATTGATTTTGTCGTTTTATTCCACTGCGACCTCCACCACACTTCCAAGGGGCATGAAAACCGTCTTGTAAAGCTACTGTCACCTCCGAGTCTCTTCCAAGGGGCATTAAAACCGTCTTGTTAAACCACTCTGAACTCCACAGCTCTTCCAAGGGGCATTAAAACCGTCTTGTTAAGCTACTGTGACCTCCACGTCTTTCCAAGGCTCATTGATATTGTCTTTTTATTCCACAGTAACCTCCACCACTTTTCCAAGGGGCATTAAAACCATCTTTTTAAGTTACTGTGACCTCCACGTCTCTTCTAAAGGGCATTAAAACCATCTTGCTAAAGCACTCTGAACTCCACAGATCTTCCAAGGGGCAATAAAACCGCATTGTTAAGCTACTGTGACCTCCACATCTCTTCCACGGGGCATTGCTATTGTCTTCTTATTCCATAGTGACCTCCACCACTCTTTCAAGGAGCATTAAAACCGTCTTGTTAAGCTAATGTGACCTCCACGTCTCTTCCACAGGGCATTGATTTTGTCTTTTTATTCCACTGCGACCTCCACCACTCTTCCAAGGGGCGTTAAAACCATCTTGTTAAGCTACTATGACCTCCACGCCTCTTTCACGGGGCATTGATATTGTCTTTTTATTCCACTGCGACCTCCACCAATCTTCCAAAGGGCATTGATATTGTCTTTTTATTCCACTGCGACCTCAACCATTCATCCAAGGGGCATTAAAACCGTCTTGTTAAGCTACTGTGAGCTCCACGTCTCTTCTACGGTGCATTGATATTGTCGTTTTATTCCACTGTAACCTCCACCACTCTTCTAGTGGGCATTAAAACCGTCGTGTTAAGCTACTGTGACCTCCACGTCTCTTTCAACGGGCAATAAAACCGTCTTGTTAAACCACTCTGAACTCCACAGCTTTTCAAATGCGCATTAAAACCGTCTCGTTAAGTTACTGTGACCTCCACATCTCTTCCACGGGGAATTGATATTGTCATTTTATTCCACTGCGACCTCCACCACACTTCCAAGGGGCATTAAAACTGTCTTGTTAAGCTACTGTGACCTCACCGTCTCTTCCATGGGGCCTTGATATTGTCTTTTTATTCCACTGCGATGTCCACCATTCTTCCAAGGGGCATTAAAAGCGTCTTGTTAATCTACTGTGACCTCCACATCTCATCCAAGGGGCATTAAAACCGTCTTGTAAAACACCTCTGAACTCCACATATCTTCCAAGGGGCATTAAAACCGTCTTGTTAAGCTACTGTCACCTCCACGTCTCTTCCAAGGGGCATTGATATTGTCTTTTTATTCCACTGTGACCTCCACCACTCTTCCAAGGGGCATTAAAACGTTCTTGTTAAGCTACTGTGACCTTCACGTCTTTTAAACGGGGCATTGATAATGTCTTTTTATTCCACTGCGACCTCCACTACTCTTCCAAGGGGCATTAAATCCATCTTCTTAAGCTACTGTGACCTCCACGTCTCTTCCAAAGGGCATTAAAACTGACTTGTTGAACCACTCTGAACTCCATTGCTTTTCCAAGTGGCATTAAAACCGTCTTGTTAAACCAATCTGAACTCCACAGCTCTTCCAAGGGGCATTAAAACCGTCTTGTTAAGCTACTGTGATCTCCATCTCTCTCCCAAGGGGCTTTAAAACCATCTTGTTAAGCTACTGTGACCTCCATGTCTCTTCCACGAGGCATTGATATTGTCTTTTTATTCCACTGCTACCTCCTCCACTCTTCCAAGGGGCATTAAATCCGTCTTTTTAAGGTACTGTGACTTCCACGTCTTCTCCATGGGGCATTGATATTGTCTTTTTATTACACTGCGACCTCCATCTCTCTTTCAAGGGGCATTGATATTGTCGTTTTATTTCACTGCGACTACCACCACTCTTCCAAGGGGCGTTAAAACCATCTTGTTAAGCTTTTGTGACCTCCACGTCTCTTTCACGGGGCATTGATATTTTCTATTTACTCCACTGTAAACTCCACCACTCTTTCAAGGGTAATTAAAACTATCTTGTTAAGTTACTGTGATCTAAACCTCTCTTCCAAGGGGCATTAAAACCGTCTTGTTAAACCATTCTGAACTCCACAGCTCTTCCAAACGTTATTAAAACCATTTCGTAAAGCTACTGTGACCTCCATGTCTTTTCCACGGTGCTTTGACATTGTCTTTTTATACCACTGCTACCTCCTCCACCCTCCCAAGGGGCATTAAAACCGTATTGTTAAGCTACTGTGACCTCCTCGTCTCTTTCATGCGGTATTGATATTGTCTTTTTATTCCACTGCGATCTCCACCACACTTCCATGGGGCATTAAAAACGTCTTGTTAAGCTACTGTGACCTACACGTCTCTTCCACGGGGCATTGATATTGTCTTTTTATACAACTATCACCTCCACTACTTTTCCAAGGTGCATTAAAACTGTCTTCATAAGCTACTGTTACCTCCACGTCTCATCCAAGGGGCATTAAAACTATGTTGTAAAACCCCTCTGAACTCCAGAACTCTTCCAAGGGACATTAAAACTGTCTTGTTAAGCTACTGTGACCTCTACTTCTCTTCCACGGGGCATTGACATTGTCTTTTTATTCCACTGCGACCTCCACCACTCTTTCAAGGGGCATGGATATTGTCGTTTTATTCCACTGCGACCTCCACCACTCTTCCAAGGGGCGTTAAAACCATCTTGTTAAGTTTTTGTGACCTCCACGTCTCTCTCATGGGGTATTGACATTTTCTATTTACTCCACTGTAACCTCCACCACTCTTCCAAGGGTCATTAAAACCATCTTGTTAAGTTACTGTGATCTCCACCTCTCTTCCAAGGGGCATTAAAACCATCTTGTTAAACCACTCTGAACTCCACAGCTCTTCCAAACGTTATTAAAACCGTTTCGTAAAGCTACTGTGACCTCCATGTCTCTTCCACGGTGCTTTGATATTGTCTTTTTATTCCACTGCGATCTCCACCACCCCTCCAAGGGGCATTAAAACCGTATTGTTAAGCTACTGTGACCTCCACGTCTCTTTCATGCGGTATTGATATTGTGTTTTTATTCCACTGCGACCTCCACCACTCTTCCAAGGGGCATTGATATTGCCTTTTTATTCCACTGCGATCTCCACCACACTTCCAAGGGGCATTAAAAACGTCTTGTTAAGCTACTGTGACCTACACGTCTCTTCCATGGGGCATTGATATTGTCTTTTTATACAACTATCACCTCCACTACTTTTCCAAGGTGCATTAAAACTGTCTTATTAAGCTACTGTGACCTCCACTTCTCTTCCACGGGGCATTGACATTGTCTTTTTATTCCAATGCGACGTCCACCACTCTTCCAAGGGTCAATAAAAGCGTCTTGTTAAGCTACTGTGACCTCCACGTCTCATCCAAGGGGCATTAAAACCGTTTTGTAAAACCCCTCTGAACTCCACAGCACTTCCAAGGGGCATTAAATGCGTCTTGCTAAGCTACTGTGACCTCCAGGTCTCTTCCACGGGGCATTGATATTTTTTATTTATTCCACTGTAACGTCCACCACTCTTCCAAGGGGCATTAAAACCATCTTGTTAAGTTACTGTGATCTCCACCTCTCTTCCAAGGGGCATTATAACCGTCTTGTTAAACCATTCTGAACTCCACAGCTCTTCCAAACTGCATTAAAACCATTTTGTAAAGCTACTGTGACCTCCATGTCTCTTCCACGGGGCTTTGATGCTGTCTGTTTATACCACTGCTGCCTCCTTCACCCTTCCAAGGGGCATTAAAACCTTCTTGTTAAGCTACTGTGACCTCCACGACTCTTCTGTGCGATATTGATATTGTCTTTTTTTTCCACTGCGACCTCCACCAATCTTCCAAGGGGCATTGATATTGCCTTTTTATTCCACTGCGACCTCCACCACACTTCCAAGGGGAATTAAAAACGTCTTGTTAAGCTACTCTGACCTACACATCTCTCCCGCGGAGCATTGATATTGTCTTTTTATTCCACTGTCACCTCCACTGCTTTTCCAATGGGCATTAAAACCGTATTGTTAAGCTACTGTTACCTCCACATCTCATCCAAGAGGCATTAAAACTGTCTTGTAAAACCTCTCTGAACTCCACAGCTCTTCCAAGGGGCATTAAAACTGTCTTGTTAAGCTACTGTGACCTCCACGTCTCCTACACGGGGCATTGATATTGTCTTTTTATTCCACTGCGACGTCAACCACTCTTCCAAGGGGCATTAAAAGCGTCTTGTTAAGCTACTTTGACGTCCATGTTTCATCCAAGGGGCATTAAAATCATCTTGTAAAACCCCTCTGAACTCCACAGCTCTTCCAAGAGGCATTAAATCCGTCTTGTTAAGCTACTGTGACCTCCACGTCTCTTCCACGGGGCATTGATATTGTCTTTTTATTCCACTGCGGCCTCCACCACTCTTCCACGGGGCATTGGTATTGTCTTTTTATTCCACTGCGACCTCCAACACTCTTCCAAGGGGAATTGAAACCATCTTGTTAAACCACTCTGAACTCCACAGCTCTTCCGAGGGGCATTAAAATGGCATTGTTAAACTACTGTGACCTCCACGTCTCTTCCACGGAGCATTGATATTGTCTTTTTATTCCATAGCGACCTCCACCACCCTTCCAACGGGCATTAAAACCGTCTTGTTAAACCACTCTGAACTCCACAGCTCTTCCAAGCGGCATTAAAATCGTCTTGTTAAGCTACTGTGACCTCCACGTCTTTCCACGGGGAATTGATATTGTCTTTTTATTCCACTGCGACCTCCACCACTCTTGAAAGGGGCATTAAAACCGTCTTGTTAAGCTACTGTGACCTCCACGTCTCTTCCGCGGGGCATTGATTTTGTCTTTTTATTCCACTGCGACCTCCATTACTCTTCCAAGGGGCATTGAAACCATCTTATTAAGGTACTGTGACCTCCACGTCTCTTCTACGGGGCATTGATATTGTTGTTTTATTCCACTGTAACCTCCACCACTCTTCTAAGGGGCATTAAAACCGTCGTGTTAAGCTACTGTGACCACCACGTCTCTTTCAACGTGCATTAAAACCGTCTTGTTAAACCACTCTGAACTCCACAGCTTTTCCAAGGGGCATTAAAACCGTCTTGTTAAGATACTGTAATCTCCACGTCTCTTCCACGGAGCTTTGATATTGTCTTTTTTTTCCACTGCAACCTCCACCACTCTTCAAAGGGGCATTAATAACGTCTCGTTAAGCTATTGTGACCTCCACGTCTCTTCCACGGGGCATTGATATTGTCATTTTATTCCACTGCGACCTCCACCACACTTCCAAGGGGCATTAAAACTGTCTTATTAAGCTACTGTGACCTCACCGTCTCTTCCATGGAGCATTGATATTGTCTTTTTATTCCACTGCGATGTCCACCACTCTTCCAAGGGGCATTAAAAGCGTCTTGTTAATCTACTGTGACCTCCACACCTCTTCCAAGGGGCATTAAAACCGTCTTGTTAAGCTACTGTGACCTCCACGTCTCTTCCAAGGGGCATTGATATTGTCTTTTTATTCCACTGTGACCTCCACCACTCTTCCAAGGGTCATTAAAACCTTCTTGTTAAGCTACTGTGACCTCCACGTCTTTTAAACGGGACATTGATAATGTCTTTTTATTCTACTGTGACCTCCACTACTCTTCCAAGGGGCATTAAATTCATCTTCTTAAGCTACTGTGACCTCCACGTCTCTTCCAAAGGGCATTAAAACTGTCTTGTTGAACCACTCTGAACTCCACTGCTTTTCCAAGGGACATTAAAACCGTCTTGTTAAACCAATCTGAACTCCACAGCTCTTCCAAGGGGCATTAAAACCATCTTGTTAAGCTACTGTGATCTCCATCTCTCTCCCAAGGGGCTTTAAAACCATCTTGTTAAGCTATTGTGACCGCCATGTCTCTTCCACGAGGCATTGATATTGTCTCTTTATTCCACTGCTACCTCCTCCACTCTTCCAAGGGGCATTAAATCCGTCTTTTTAAGGTACTGTGACTTCCACGTGTCCTCCATGGGGAATTGATATTGTCTTTTTATTACACTTCGACCTCCACCATTCTTTCAAGGGGCATTGATATTGTCGTTTTATTCCACTGCGACCTCCACCACTCTTCCAAGGGGCATTAAAACCATCTTGTTAATCTTTTGTGACCTCCACGTCTCTTTCACGGGGCATTGACATTTTCTATTTACTCCACTGTAACCTCCACCACTCTTCCAAGGGTCATTAAAAGCGTCTTGTTAAGCTACTGTGACCTCCACGTCTCATCCAAGGGGCATTAAAACCGTCTTGTAAATCCCCTCTGAACTCCACAGCTCTTCCAAGGGGCATTAAATCCATCTTACTAAGCTACTGTGACCTCCACGTCTCTTCCACGGGGCATTGATATTGTCTTTTTTTTCCACTGTCACCTCCACTACTTTTCCAATGGGCATTAAAACCGTCTTGTTAAGCTACTTTGACCTCCACGTCTCATTCAAGGGGCATTAAAACCGACTTGTAAAACCACTCTGAACTCCACAGCTCTTCCAAGGGGCATTAAATCCGTCTTGTTAAGCTACTGTGACCTCCACGTCTCTTGCACTGGGCATTGATATTGTCTTTTTATTGCACTGTGACCTCCACCACTCTTCCACGGGGCATTGGTATTGTCTTTTTATTCCACTGCGACCTCCACCATTCTTCCAAGGGGCATAGAAACCATCTTGTTAAACCACTCTGAACTCCACAGCTCTTCCGAGGGGCATTAAAATGGCATTGTTAAACTACTGTGACCTCCACGTCTCTTCCACGGAGCATTGATATTGTCTTTTTATTCCACAGCGACCTCCACCACCCTTCCAAGGGGCTTTAAAACCGTCTTGTTAGACCACTTTGGACTCCACAGCTCTTCCAGGGAGCATTAAAACCATCTTGTTAATGTACTGTGACCTTCACGTCTCTTCCACGGGGCATTGATATTGTCTTTTTATTCCACTGAGACCATCACCACTCATCCAAGGGGCATTGATATTGTATTTTTATTCCACTGCGACCTCCACCACTCTTCCAAGGGGCATTGAAACCGTCTTGTTAAGCTACTGTGACCTCCACGTCTCATCAACGGGGCATTGATATTGTTTTTTTATTCCACTGTAACCTCCACCACTGGTCCAGGGGGCATTAAAACCGTCCTATTAAGCTACTGTGATCTCCACGTCTCTTCCAAGGGGTCATTGATATTGTATTTTTATTCCACTGCGACCTCCACCACTCTACCAAGGGGCATTAAAACCGTCTTGTTAAGCTACTATGACCTCAAGGTCTCTTCCACGGGCAAAGATATTGTCTTTTTATTCCACTGCGACCTCCACCACTCTTCCAAGGGGCAATAAAACCGTCTTGTTAAGCTACTGTGACCTCAACGTCTCTTCCACGGGGCATTGATATTGTCATTTTATGCCACTGCGACCTCCACCACTCTTCCACGGGGCATTGATATTGTCGATTTATTCCAATGCGAACTCCACCACACTGCCAAGGGGCATTAAAACCGTCTTGTTAAGCTACTGTGACCTCCACGTCTCTTCCACGGGGCATTGATATTGTCATTTTATTCCACTGCGATCTCCACCACTCTTTCACGGGGCAGTGATATTGTTGTTTTATTCCACTGCGACCTCCACCACACTTCCAAGGGGCATGAAAACTGTCTTGTTAAGCTACTGTGACCTCCACCACTCTTCCACTGTGCATTGGTTTTTTCGTTTTATTCCACTGTAACCTCCACCACTTTTCCAAGGGGCATTAAAACCGCATTTTAAGCTACTGTGTTCTCCACATCTCTTCCACGGGGCATTAATATTTTCTTTTTATTCCATAGCGACCTCCACCACTCTGCCAAGGGGCATTAAAACCATCTTGTTAAGCTACTGTGACCTCCACAACTCTTCCACGGGGCATTGATATTGTCTTTTTATTTCACTGCGACCTCCACCAATCTTCCAAGGGGCATTGAAACCGTCTTGTTAAGCTACTGTGACCTCCACTTCTCTTCTATGGGGCATTGATATTGTGTTTTTATTCCACTGTAACATCCACCACTTGTCCAAGGGGCATTAAAACCGTCTTGTTAAGCTACTGTGATCTCCACGTCTCTTCCAAGGGGCATTGATATTGTCTTTTTAATCCACTGCGACCTCCACACTCTTCCAAGGGGCATGAAAACCGTCTTATTAAGCTGCTATGACCTCCAAGTCTCTTCCACTGGACATTGATAATGTCTTTTTTTTCCACTGCGACCTCCACCGATCTTCCAAGGGGCAATAAAACAGTCTTGTAAAGCTACTGTGACCTCCACGTCTCTTCCAGGGGGCATTGATATTGTCTTTTTATTCCACTGTAACCTCCACCACTCTTCTCACGGGCATTAAAACCGTCTTGTTAAGCTACTGTGACCTCCACGTCTCTTCCAAGGGGCATTAAAACCGTCTTGTTAAACCACTCTGAAATCCACATCTTTTCCAAGGGGCATTAAAACCGCATTGTTAAGCTACTGTGACCTCCACGTCTCTTCCCCTGGGCATTGATATTGTCTTTTTATTCCACAGCGACCTCCACCACTCTTCCAAGGGGCATTAAAACCGTCTTGTTAAGCTACTGTGACCTCCACGTCTTTTCCACGGGGCATTGATTTTGTCTTTTTATTCCACTGCGACCTCCACCACTCTTCCAAGGGGCATTGACGTTGACGTTTTATTCCACTGCAACCTCCACCACTCTTCCAAGGGGAATTAAAACGGTCTTCTTAAGCTACTGTGATCTCCACGTCTCTTCTACAGGGCATTGATATTGTGTTTTTATTCCACTGTAACCTCAACCACTCATCCAAGGGGTATTAAAACCGTCTTTTTAAGATACTGTAATCTCCACGTCTCTTCCAAGGGGCATTGATATTGTCTTTTTATTACACTGCGACCTCCACCTCTCTTCCAAGGGGCATTAAAACCGTCTTTTAAAGCTACTGTGACCTCCCCGTCTCTTCCAAGGGGCATTAAAACCATTTTACTAAACCACTCTGAACTCCACAGCTCTTCCGAGGGGCATTAAAACCGCATTGTTAAGCTACTGTGACCTCCACGTCTCTTCCCCTGGGCATTGATATTTTCTTTTTATTCCACAGAGACCTCCACCAGTCTTCCTAGGGGTATTAAAACTGTCTTGTTAAGCTACTGTGACCTCCACGTCTCTTCTACGGGGCATTGATATTGTCTTTTTATTCCACTGCGACCTCCACCTCTCTTCCAAGGGGCATGAAAACTGTCTTGTTAAGCTACTGTGACCTCCACCACTCTTCCACTGTGCATTGGTTTTTTCGTTTTATTCCACTGTAACCTCCACCACTTTTCCAAGGGGCATTAAAACCGCATTTTAAGCTACTGTGTTCTCCACATCTCTTCCACGGGGCATTAATATTTTCTTTTTATTCCATAGCGACCTCCACCACTCTGCCAAGGGGCATTAAAACCATCTTGTTAAGCTACTGTGACCTCCACAACTCTTCCACGGGGCATTGATATTGTCTTTTTATTTCACTGCGACCTCCACCAATCTACCAAGGGGCATTGAAACCGTCTTGTTAAGCTACTGTGACCTCCACTTCTCTTCTATGGGGCATTGATATTGTGTTTTTATTCCACTGTAACATCCACCACTTGTCCAAGGGGCATTAAAACCGTCTTGTTAAGCTACTGTGATCTCCACGTCTCTTCCAAGGGGCATTGATATTGTCTTTTTAATCCACTGCGACCTCCACACTCTTCCAAGGGGCATGAAAACCGTCTTATTAAGCTGCTATGACCTCCAAGTCTCTTCCACTGGACATTGATAATGTCTTTTTTTTCCACTGCGACCTCCACCGATCTTCCAAGGGGCAATAAAACAGTCTTGTAAAGCTACTGTGACCTCCACGTCTCTTCCAGGGGGCATTGATATTGTCTTTTTATTCCACTGTAACCTCCACCACTCTTCTCACGGGCATTAAAACCGTCTTGTTAAGCTACTGTGACCTCCACGTCTCTTCCAAGGGGCATTAAAACCGTCTTGTTAAACCACTCTGAAATCCACATCTTTTCCAAGGGGCATTAAAACCGTCTTTTAAAGCTACTGTGACCTCCCCGTCTCTTCCAAGGGGCATTAAAACCATTTTACTAAACCACTCTGAACTCCACAGCTCTTCCGAGGGGCATTAAAACCGCATTGTTAAGCTACTGTGACCTCCACGTCTCTTCCCCTGGGCATTGATATTTTCTTTTTATTCCACAGAGACCTCCACCAGTCTTCCAAGGGGTATTAAAACCGTCTTGTTAAGCTACTGTGACCTCCACGTCTCTTCTACGGGGTATTGATATTGTCTTTTTATTCCACTGCGACCTCCACCTCTCTTCCAAGGGGCATAAAAACAGTCTTGTTAAGCTACTGTGATCTCCACGTCTCTTCCAAGGGGAATTGATATTGTCTTTTTATTCCACTACGAACTCCTCCGATGTGCGAAGGGGCATTAAAACCGTCTTGTAAATCTACTGGGACCTCCACGTCCCTTTCACGGGGCATTGATATTGTCTTTTTATTCCAATGTAACCTCCACCACTCTTCTAAGGGGCATTAAAACAGTCTTTTTAAGCTACTGTGACCTCCATGTCTCCTCCAAGGGGCATTAAAACCATCTTGTGAAACCACTCTGAACTCCACAGCTTTTCCAAGGGGCATTGAAACCGTCTTGTTAAGCTACTGTGACCTCCACGTCTTTTCCACGTAGCATTGATATTGTCTTTTTATTTCACTGTAACCTCCACCACTCTACCAAGGGGCATTAAAATTGTCTTGTTAAGCTACTGTCTCCTCCACGTCTCTTCCAAGGGGCATTAAAACAGTATTGTTAAACCACTCGGAACTCCACAGCTCTTCCAAGGGGCATTGATATTGTCTTTTTAGTCCAATGTAACCTCCACCACTCTTCTAAGGGGCATTAAAACCATCTTGTTAAGCTACTGTGACCTCCACGTCTTTTCCAAGTGGCTTTGATATTGTCTTTTTATTCCACTGCAACCTCCACCACTCTTTCAATGGGCATTGATATTGTCTTTTTATACCACTGTAACCTCCACCACTTTTCCAAGGGGCATTAAAACCGTCTTTTTAAGCTACTGTGACCTCCACGTCTCTTCCAAGGGAAAATTTATATTGTCTTTTTATTCCACTGCGACCTCCACACTCTTACAAGGGTCGTTAAAACCATATTCTTAAGCTGCTGTAACCTCCAACTCTCTTCCACTGGACATTGATATTGTCTTTTTATTCCACTGCGATCTCGATCGCTCTTCCAAGGGGCATTAAAGCCGTCTTGTAAAGCTACTGTGACCTCCACGTCTCTTCCACGGGGCATTGATATTGTCTTTTTATTCCACTGTAACCTCCCCTACTTTTCCAAGGGACATTAAAACCGTGTTGTTAAGCTACTGTGACCTCCACGTCTCTTCCAAGGAGCATTAAAACCGTGTTGTTGAACCACTCTGAACTCAACAGCTCTTCCAAGGGGCAATAAAACCCTCTTGTTAAGCTACTGTGATCTCCACATCTCTTCCACGGAGCATTGATATTGTCTTTTTTTTACAATGCGACCTCCACCCCTCTACCAAGGGGCATTAAAACTGTCTTGTTAAGCTACTATGACCTCAACGTCTCTTCCACGGGCATTGATATTGTCTTTTTATTCCACTGCGACCTCCACCACTCTACCAAGGGACATTAAAATGCCTTGTTAAGCTACTGTGACCTCCACGTCTCTTCCATGGGGCATTTATACTGCAATTTTAATCAACTGCGACCTCCACTACTCTTCCACGGGACATTGATATTGTCTTTTTATTCCACTGCTACCTACACCACTTTTCCCAGGGACATTTAATCTGTCTTGTTAAGCTACTTTTACCTCCACGTCTCTTCCACGTGGCATTGATATTGGCTTTTTATTCCACTGCGACCTCCACCACTCTTTCACGGGGCATTGATATTGTCGTTTTATTCCCTGCGACCTCCACCACTCTTCAAAGGGGCAATAAAACCATCATGTTAAGCTACTGTGACCTCCACGTCTCTTCCAAGGGGCATTGATATTGTCTTTGTTTTCCTCTGTGACCTCCACCACTCTTCCATGTTGCATTAAAACCGTCTTGTAAAGCTACTGTGATCTCCACGTCTCTTCCACAGGGCATTGATATTGTCTTTTTAATCCACTGTAACCTCCACCACTTTTCCAAGGGGCAATAAAACCGTCTTGTTAAGCAACTGTGACCTCCACGTCTCTTTCACGGGGCATTGATATTGTCATTTTATTCCACTGCGACCTCCACCACTCTTTCACGACGCATTGATATTGTCGTTTTATTCCACTGCGACCTCCACCACATTTCAAAGGGGCATTAAAAAAGTCTTGTTAAGCTACTGTGATCTCCACCACTCTTCCACGGGGCATTGATATTGTCTTTTTATTCCACTGCGACCTCCACCACACTTCCAAGGGGCAATAAAACCATCTTGTTAAGCTACTGTCACCTTCACGTCTCTTCCAAGGGGCATTAAAACCGTCTTATTAAACCACTCTGAACTCCACAGCTCTTCCAAGGGGCATTAAAACCGTCTTGTTAAGCTACTGTGACCTCCACGTCTTTTCCACTGGGCATTGATATTGTCTTTTTATTCCACTGCGACCTCAACCACTCTTCCAAGGGGCATTAAAACCGTCTTGTTAAGCTACTGTGACCTCCACGTCTCTTCTACTGGCATTGATATTGTGTTTTTATTCCACTGTAACTTCCACCACTCATCCAAGGAGCATTAAAACCATCTTGTTAAGCTGCTGTGATTTCCACGTCTCTTCCAAGGGGCATTGATATTCTCTTTTTATTCCACTGAGACCTCCACCACTGTTCCAAGGGGCATTAAAACTGTATTGTTAAGCTACTGTGACCTCCACGTCTTTTCCACGGGGTATTGATATTGTCTTTTTATTCCACTGTGACCTCCACCACTCTTCCAAGGGGCATTGATATTGTCTTTGTTTTCCACTGCGACCTCCCCCTCTCTTCCAGGGGGCATTAAAACCGTCTTGTAAAGCTACTGTGATCTTCACGTCTCTTCCACGGGGCATTGATATTGTCTTTTTATTCCACTGCGACCTCCACCACACTTCCAAGGGGCAATAAAACCATCTTGTTAAGCTACTGTCACCTTCACGTCTCTTCCAAGGGGCATTAAAACCGTCTTATTAAACCACTCTGAACTCCACAGCTCTTCCAAGGGGCATTAAAACCGTCTTGTTAAGCTACTGTGACCTCCACGTCTTTTCCACTGGGCATTGATATTGTCTTTTTATTCCACTGCGACCTCAACCACTCTTCCAAGGGGCATTAAAACCGTCTTGTTAAGCTACTGTGACCTCCACGTCTCTTCTACTGGCATTGCTATTGTGTTTTTATTCCACTGTAACTTCCACCACTCATCCAAGGAGCATTAAAACCATCTTGTTAAGCTGCTGTGATTTCCACGTCTCTTCCAAGGGGCATTGATATTGTCTTTTTATTCCACTGAGACCTCCACCACTGTTCCACGGGGCATTAAAACTGTATTGTTAAGCTACTGTGACCTCCACGTCTTTTCCACGGGGTATTGATATTGTCTTTTTATTCCACTGTGACCTCCACCACTCTTCCAAGGGGCATTGATATTGTCTTTGTTTTCCACTGCGACCTCCAACTCTCTTCCAGGGGACATTAAAACCGTCTTGTAAAGCTACTGTGATCTGCACGTCTCTTCCACGGGGCATTGATATTGTCTTTTTATTCCACTGCGACCTCCACCACTGTTCCAAGGGGCTTTTAAACTGTATTGTTAAGCTACTGTGACCTCCACGTCTTTTCTACGGGGCATTGATATTGTATTTTTATTCCACTGTGACCTCCACCACTCTTCCAAGGGACATTGATATTGTCTTTTTATTAAACTGCGATCTCCACCACTCTTCCAAGGGGCATAAAAAACGTTTTGTTAAGCTACTGTGACCTCCACGTCTCTTCCACTGGGCATTGATATTGTCTTTTTATTCCACTGCGACCTCCACCACTTTACCCAGGGACATTTAATCTGTCTTGTTAAGCTACTGTGACCTCCCCGTCTCTTCCACGGGGCATTGATATTGTTTTTTTATTCGACTGCGACCTCCACCACTCTTCCAAGGGGCATTGATATTATTTTTTATTCCACTGCGTCCTCCACCACTCTTCCAAAGGGCATTAAATCTGTCTTGTTAAACGACTGTGACCTCCACGTCTCTTCCCATGGGCATTGTTATTGTCTTTTTAATAAACTGCGACCTCCACCACTCTTCCAAGGGGCATTGATTTTGTCTTTTAATTCCACTGCGACCTCCACCACTCTTCCAAGGGGTAATAAAACCATCATGTTAAGCTACTGTGACCTCCACGTCTCTTCCAAGGGCCATTGATATTGTCTCTGTATTCTACTGCGACCTCCACCACTCTTCCAAGGGGCATTAAAACAGTCTTGTAAAGCTAATGTGATCTCCACGTCTCTTCCACGGGGCATTGATATTACCTTTTTATTCCACTGTAACCTCCACCACTCTACCAAAGGGTATTAAAACCGTTTTGTTAAGATACTGTGACCTTCAAGTCTCTTCCCCGGGGCATTGATATTGTCATTTTATTCCACTGCGACCTCCACCACACTTCCAAGGGGCATTAAAACCGTCATGTTAAGCTACTGTGACCTCCACGTCTCTTCCAGGGGCATTGATATTGTCTTTTCATTCCACTGTAACCTCCACCACTCTACCAAGGGGCATTAAAATCTTCTTGGTAAGCTACTGTCACCTCCACGTCTCTTCCAAGTGGCATTAAAACTGTCTTGTTAAACCACTCTGAACTCCACAACTCTTCCATTGGGCATTAAAACAGCCTTGTTAAGTTACTGTGACCTCCATGAATCTTCCACGAGCATTGATATATTTTTTTTATTCCACTGCAACCTCCATCACTCTTTCAAGTGGCATTTAAACCGTCTTGTTAAGCTACTGTTACCTACACTTCTCTTCTACGCGGCATTGATATTGTCTTTTTCTTCCACTGCGACCTCCACTACTCTTCCAAGTGTCATTGATATTATCTTTTTATTCCACTGAGACCTCCATCACACTTCCAAGGGGCATTAAAACCGTCTTGTTGAGATAATGTGACCTCCACGTCTCTTCCACGGGAAATTGATATTGTTATTTTATTCTACTGTAACCCCCACCTCCCTGACAAGGGGCATTAAAACAGTCTTGTTAAGCTACTTTGTCCTCCACATCTCTTCCAAGGGGCATTAAAAAAAGTCTTGCTAAACCACTCTGAACTCCACAGCTGTTCCAAGGGGCATTAAAACCATCTTGTTAAGCTACTGTGACCTCCAAGTCTCTTCCACCGGGCATTGACTTTGTCTTTTTATTCCACTGCGACCTCCACCACTCCTCCAAGGGGCAATGATATTTTCTTTTTATTCCACTGCGACCTCCACCACTCTTCCAAGGGGCATTAAAACCATCTTGTTAAGCTACTGTGACCTCCACATCTCTTCCACGGGGCATTGATATTGTCTCTTTATTCCACTGCTACCTCCACCACTCTTCCATTGGGCATTAAAACCATCTTGTTAAGCTACTGTGACCTCCACGTATATTCCAAGGGGCATTGATATTGGGTTTTTATTCCACTGTAACTTCCACCACTCATCCAAGGGGCATTAAAACCGTCTTGTTAAGCTACTGTGACCTCCACGTCTCTACCACGTGGCATTGATATTGTCTTTTTATTCCACTGCGACCTCCACCAATCTTCCAAGGGATTTTTAATCTGTCTTGTTAAGCTACTGTGACCTCCACGTCTCATCCACGGGGCATTGATATTGTCTTTTTATTCCACTGCGAACTCCACCACTCTTTCAAGGGGCATTGATATTATCTTTTTATTCCACTGCAACCTCCACCACTCTTCCAAGGGGCAATAAAACCATCAAGTTAAGCTACTGTGACCTCCACGTCTCTTCCACGGGGTATTGATATTGTCTTATTATTCCACTGCGACCTCCACCACTCTTCCAAGGGGCATTTAAACCATCTTGTTAAGCTACTGTGACCTCCACGTCTCTTCCACGGGGCATTGGTGTTGTCTTTTTCTTCCACTGCGACCTCCACCACTCTTCCAAGGGGCATTGATATTGTCTTTTTATTCCACTGCATCCTCCACCTCTCTTCCAAGGGGCATTAAAACCATTTTTTAAGCTACTGTGACCTCCACGTCTCTTCCACAGGGCATTCATATTGTCTCTTTATTCTACTGTAACCTCCCCCAGTCTTCCAAGGAACATTGAAACCATCTTGTTAATCTACTGTCATCTCCACGTCTCTTCCAAGGGGCATTAAAACCATCTTGTTAAACGACTTTGGACTCCACAGTTCTTCCAAGGGGCATTAAAATCATCTTGTTAAGCTACTGTGAAATCCTCGTCTCTTCCACAGGAAATTTATATTGTCTTTTTATTCCACTACGACCTCCACCACTCTGCCAATGGGCATTGGTATTGTCTTTTTATTCCACTGCGACCTCCACACTCTTTCAAGGGGCATTAAAACCATCTTGTTACCCTGCTGTAACCTCCAAGTCTCTTCCAGTGGACATTGACATTGTCTTTTTATTCCACTGCAACATCCACCGCTCTTCCAAGCGGCATTAAAACCGTCTTGTAAAGCTACTGTGACCTCCACGTCTCTTCCATGGGGCATAGATATTGTAATTTTATTCCACTGCGACCTCCACTACTCTTCCACGGGGCATTGATATTGTCGTTTTATTCCACTACAACCTCCACCACACTTTCAAGGGGCATTAAAACCGTCTTGTTAAGCTACTGTGACCTCCACGTCACTTTCATGGGGCATTGATATTGTCATTTTATTCCACTGTGACCTCCTCCACTCTTTCACGGGGCATTGATATTGTCGTTTTATTCCACTGCGACCTCCACCACATTTCAAAGTGGCATTAAAGAACTCTTATTATGCTACTGTGACCTCCACCACTCTTCCACGGGGCATTGATATTGTCGTTTTAATCCACTGCAACCTCCACCACACTTCCAAGGAGCATTAAAACCATCTGGTTAAGCTGCTGTGACCTCCACGTATATTCCACGGGCATTGATATTGGGTGTTTATTCCACTGTATCCTCCATCACTCCTCCAAGGGGCATTAAAACCATCTTGTTAAGCTACTGTGACCTCCACGTCTCTTCCACGGGGCATTGATATTGTCTTTTTATTCCACTGCGACCTCCACCAGTCTTCCAAGGGACATTTAATCTGTCTTGTTAAGCTACTGTGACCTCCACGTCTCTTCCACGGGGCATTGATATTGTCTCTTTATTCCACTGCGACCTTCACCACTCTTTCAAGGGGCATTGATATTATCTTTTTATTCCACTGCAACCTCCACCACTCTTCCAAGGGACAATAAAACCATCATGTTAAGCTACTGTGACCTCCATGTCTCTTCCACGGGGTATTGATATTGTCTTATTATTCCACTACAACCTCCACCACAGTTTCAAGGGGCATTAAAACTGTCTTGTTAAGCTACTGTGACCTCCACGTCTCTTTCACGGGGCATTGATATTGTCATTTTATTCCACTGTGACCTCCTCCACTCTTTCACGGGGCATTGATATTGTCGTTTTATTCCACTGCGACCTCCACCACATTTCAAAGTGGCATTAAAGAAGTCTTATTATGCTACTGTGACCTCCACCACTCTTCCACGGGGCATTGATATTGTCGTTTTATTCCACTGCAACCTCCACCACACTTCCAAGGAGCATTAAAAAAATCTTGTTAAGCTACTGTGACCTCCACGTCTCTTCCACGGGGCATTGGTGTTGTCTTTTTCCTCCACTGCGACGTCCACCACTCTTCCAAGGGGCATTGATATTGTCTTATTATTCCACTGCGACCTCCACCACTCTTCCAAAGGGCATTTAAACCATCTTGTTAAGCTACTGTGACCTCCACGTCTCTTCCACGGGGCATTGGTGTTGTCTTTTTCCTCCACTGCGACGTCCACCACTCTTCCAAGGGGCATTGATATTGTCTTTTTATTCCACTGCGACCTCCACCTCTCTTCCAAGGGGCATTAAACCATTTTGTTAAGCTACTGTGACCACCACGTCTCTTCCACAGGAAATTTATATTGTCTTTTTATAACACTACGACCTCCACCACTCTTCCAAGGGTCATTGGTATTGTATTTTTATTCCACTGCAACCTCCACACTCTTACAAGGGGCATTAAAACCATCTTGTTAAGCTGCTGTATCCTCCAAGTCTCTTCCACTGGACATTGATATTGTCTTTTTATTCCACTACGACCTCCACCGCTCCTCCAAGGGGCATTAAAACCATCTTGTAAAGCTACTGTGACCTCCACTTTTCTTCCACGGGGCATTGATATTGCCTTTTTATTCCACTGTAACCTCCACCACTTTTCCAAGGGGCATTAAAACCGTCTTGTTAAGCTACTGTGACCTCCACGTCTCTTCCAAGGGGCATTAAAACCGTCTTGTTGAACCACTCTGAACTCCACAGCTATTCCAAGGGGCAATAAAACTGTCTTGTTAATCTACTGTGATCTCCAATTCTCTTCCACGGGCACTGATATTGTCTTTCTATTCCACTGCGACCTCCATCACTCTTCTTAGGGGCATTAAAACCGCATTGTTAAGCTACTGTGACCTCCACGTCTCTTTCATCGCGTATTGATATTGTAATTTTTTTCCTCTGCGACCTCCACTACTCTTCCACGGGGCATTGATATTGTACTACAACCTCCACCACACTTCCAAGGGGCATTAAAACCGTCTTGTTAAGCTACTGTGACCTCCACGTCTCTTTCACTGGGCATTGATATTGTCATTTTATTCCACTGTGACCTCCACCACTCTTCCACGGGGCATTGATATTGTCGTTTTATTCCACTGCAACCCCACCACACTTCCAAGGGGCAATAAAACCATCTTGTTAAGCTACTGTCAACTTTACGTCTCTTCCAAGGCACATTAAAACCGTCTTTTTAAACCACTTTGAACTCCACAGCTCTTCCAAGGGGCATTAAAACCGTCTTGTTAAGCTACTGTGAACTCCACATCTTTTCCACGGGGCATTGATATTGTCTTTTTATTCCACTGCGACCTCCACCACTATTCCAAGGGGCATTAAAACCGTCTTGATAAGCTACTGTGACCTCCACGTCTCTTCTACTGGCATTTATATTGTGTTTTTATTCCACTGTAACTTCCACCACTCGTCCAAGGGGCATTAAAACCATCTTGTTAAACTATTGTGATTTTCACGTCTCTTCCAAGGGGCATTGATGTTGTCTTTTTATTTCACTGCGACCTCCACCACTCTTCCATGGGGCATTAAAACTGTATTGTTAAGCTACTGTGACCTCCGCGTCTTTTCCACGGGGCATTGATATTGTCTTTTTATTCCACTGCGACCTCCACCACTCTTCCAAGGGGCATTGATATTATTTTTTATTCCACTGCGACCTCCACCACTTTTTCAAGGGGCATTAAATCTGTCTTGTTAAACGCCTGTGACCTCCACGTCTCTTCCACTGGGCATTGATATTGTCTTTTTAATAAACTGCGACCTCCACCATTCTTCCAAGGGGCAATAAAACCATCATGTTAAGCTACTGTGACCTCCACGTCTCTTCCAAGGGGCATTGATATTGTCTTTGTATTCCACTGCGACCTCCACCGCTCTTCCAAGGGGCATTAAAACCGTCTTGTAAACCTACTGTGATCTCCACGTCTCTTCCAAGGGGCATTAAAACCGTCTTGTTGAACCACTCTGAACTCCACAGCTCTTCCAAGGGGCATTAAAACCGTCTTGTTAAGCTACTGTGATCTCCACGTCTCTTCCACGGGGCATTGATATTGTCTTTTTATTCCACTGTAACCTCTACCAAGGGGCATTAAAACCATCTTTTTAAGCTGTTGTGACCTCCACGTCTCTTCCAAGGGGCATTAAAACCGTTGTGATCTCCACGTCTCTTCCCTGGAGCATTGATATTGTCTTTTTATTCCACTGCGACCTTCACCACTCTTCCAAGGGGCATTACAACCGTCTTATTAAGCTACTATGACCTCAAGTTCTCTTCCACGGGCAATGATATTGTCTTTTTATTCCACTGCAACCTCCACCACTCTTCCAAGGGGCAATAAAACAGTCTTGTTAAGCTACTGTGACCTCCACGTCTCTTCCACGGGGCATTGATATTGTCATTTTATGCCACTGCGACCTCCACCACTCTTCCACGGGGCATTGATATTGTCGATTTATTCCACTGCGACCTCCACCACACTTCCATGGGGCATTAAAACCGTCTTGTTAAGCTACTGTGACCTCCACGTCTCTTCCACGGGGCATTGATATTGTCATTTTGTTCCACTGCGACCTCCACCACTCTTCCACGGGGCATTGATATTGTCGTTTTATTCCACTGCGACCTCCACCATACTTCCAAGGATCATGAAAACGGTCTTGTTAAGCTACTGTGACCTCCACCACTCTTCCATGGTGCATTGATTTTGTCGTTTTATTCCACTGCGACCTCCACCTCATTTTTAAGGTGCATTAAAACCGTCTTGTTAAGATACTGTGATCTCCACGTGTCTTCCCAGGTGCAATGATATTGTATTTTTATTCCACTGCGACCTCCACCACTCTTCTACGGGGCATTGATATTGTCGTTTTATTCCACTGCGACCTCCACCACACTTCCAAGGGGCATGAAAACTGTCTTGTTAAGCTACTGTAACCTCCACCACTCTTCCACGGTGCATTGATTTTGTCGTTTTATTCCACTGCGACCTCCACCACACTTTTAAGGGGCATTAAAACCGTCTTGCTAAGCTTCTGTCACCTCCACGTCTCCTCCACGGGGCATCGATGTTGTCTTTTTATTCCACTGCGACCTCCACCACCCTTCCAAGGGGCATTGATATTGTCCTTTTATTCCTCTGTAACCTCCACCACTTTTCCAAGGGGCATTAAAACCGTCTTTTTAAGCTACTGTGACCTCCACGTCTCTTCCAAAGGGCATTAAAACCATCTTGTTAAAGCACTCTGAACTCCACAGATCTTCCAAGGGGCATTAAAACCGCATTTTAAGCTACTGTGTCCTCCACATCTCTTCCACGGGGCATTAGTATTGTCTTTTTATTCCACAGCGACTTCCACCACTCTTCCAAGGGGCATTAAAACCATCTTGTTAAGCTCCTGTGACCTCCACGTCTCTTCCACGGGGCATTGATATTGTATTTTTATTCCACAGCGACCTCCACCACTCTTCCAATGGGCATTTAAACCGCATTGTTAAGCTACTGTATCCTCTACGTCTCTTCCACTGGTCATTTATATTTTCTTTTTATTCCACTGGGACCTCCACCACTGTTCCAATGGGCATTAAAACCGTCTTGTTAAGCTACTCTGACCTCCACGTCTCTTCCACGGGGCATTGATATTGTCTTTTTCTTCCACTGCGACTTCCACCACTCTTCCAAGGGGCATTGATATTGTCTTTTTATTCCACTTCGACCTCCATCACACTTCCAATGGGCATTAAAACCGCATTGTTAAGCTACTGTGTCCTCCACGTCTCTTCCATTGGGCATTTATATTTTCTTTTTATTCCACTGCGACCTCCACGACTCTTCCAAGGGGCATTAAAACCATCTTGTTAAGCTACTCTGACCTCCACGTCTCTTCCACGGGGACATTGATATTGTCTTTTTATTCCACTGTAACCTCCATCACTCTTCCAAGGGGCATTAAAACCATCTTGTTAAGTTACTGTGACCTCCACGTCTATTCCAAGGGGCATTAAAACAGTCTTGTTAAGTTACTGTGTCCTCCATGTCTCTTCCACGGGCATTGGTATATTTTTTTTACTCACTGCAACCTCCACCACTCTTTCAATTGGCATTTAAACCATCTTGTTAAGCTACTGTGACCTACACTTCTCTTCTACGCCGCATTGATATTGTCTTTTTCTTCCACTGCGACTAGTGTTGAGCCACCCCCGTAGTGTTCGAGTTCGGTTCGGTTCGTCGAACACCCGTGTGTTCGCCCAACTGTTCGTCGAACTGTTTGTCGAACACCTATGAACACCATTAAAACCAATGGCAGGCAAACAAAAACACATAGAAACACATAGAAAACACCTTCAAAGGTGTCCAAAACCTGACAAACTGCTCAGAAGACACAACTAATACATGGAAAAGTGACAAGTACATATAGTCATGTGAAAAGAAAAGAGGTGGAGGAGTAAAAGGAGGCAGAGACACAGATATAGGCATGCCATGCCCTTCTAAAAGCAAAGAAGTGCGAAGCCGACCCGGCCAGTCCGTTCCTGCCCGTGCCACCTCCGTGTCGCTGGGTTCGTGCCAGAGCCGCGGTGGACCCTGACGGCCAGCCCCCCCCTCTCCCAATACTGGTGCCCGTCCGCTGGTGGGTCGAGCCCCCCCGCAGTGGGGGGGGGGGGAGTAACATCTGCAGAAGAAAGTCCATCTTCCAGCCAAACTAAGATGTCGACTTTTTTTTGTGGACAATGTGATAAGATCCCTTTCTTACAGCCACGCCAATCGCTACAAATTCCAGATGAGGCACAAAAACAGCAGGTGCTTCAACGGATATCAAGTGCTCCTTCAAGTGGGCTCTCCTCCACCTCAACTTCAACATCACAAATACTCCAGTCCTCAGAGGTGTCACCCCAATCGCACTTGCTTCCTCACAGCTCCCAAGTCTCCAGCTGCCCTTCTGAGTATGGGGTAACACAGATGGTTGAGTCTGCACAGCTGTTTACTCATACTATAGCCTGAGAAACGGAGGTCTACTCCAGAGCTTCTGTTAATCCAGACGAGGAAATGATCTGCACTGATGCCCAGAATCTTTATAAGTCGGATCCAGGACCAGATGAAGAAGGTTCTGAGCATAATGTAGACCCTTGTTCCCAAACTGTAACTCCTGTTGGTGGAGACAATGAGGAAGATGATGATGAGACTCAAATACCTGATTGGAGCGACAACTTGACTTTTCGGTCAGGGCAGGAAGAGGTTGGCTCTGAGGACGATGGGTGTGAGAACACACAGGGTGATGATGACGAGGTTGGAGATCCCACTTACTGTCAACCCACAGTCAGCCAGTCGATGAGGTCAGCAGAGGAGGTGGAGGAGGATGTGACTAGCCCAGGGGATGGGGATGACTCAGTACCCGGGCCTTTGCCTGGCCTTGGGGATGTCGCGGTGGTCGGCTCCCTGGCCCGTACCCTGGGGTCACTCTTTAAAAGGGTGGATAATTGTTAATTTTATAAGAGTTCGTGACGCCACCTGTGGTATCTGGTGAGAAGCACCAGCGCTGCAGCAGTCCACTGAGTCCCGTAATAAGGCAGCTCAATGGTATAGCTCCCCACAGGTGGAGCTAGGTCTCAGGGCAGCGTATGCAGGGGGAATGCAGGACAGGCAAGACCCAGCTGGGTCAGACCAAGAACGGGAACGGACACGGTAGTCACTTCAGTACCTTTTACTGGTGGAAATTCAGGCACATCCCGGAGCACTGTAGGGTGAAGGGTGCATATCAGGATCCTCCCCAATGAGCGGGTGTAGGGCCTCCTGTTTCTTGCCTCTGCGTAGTAAGTTTCTGACCTGCCTGGAGCTAGGCCTAACTTTGTCTCTGTCCTGCACTGGCTGACCTTGTGGTAGGGCCTTCTCTTGGAGTTCACGCTCCCAGTATGCGAGGCCTAAGCATCTCCTGGCTCTGTTACTTATCAGCACCTTAGCGATCTTGCGACTTGTAGTTCTCCAGGGAGTCCGGTTATGCCTTACTGGGTCATAGAGATCCCGGTAAGCTCGGATCCGGTGTCTGGTAAATGCTTCGGGGTGAGCTGGTTAAGCTCCTCTGCCCCTTATGTACTAACTCGCCACTCGCCTTCGGCCTACTTGGGCCCTCACTAGGCTATACACACTAACGGCAGCTTGCCGCGCTTCACCGATCTCATGGCGCCGGCACACCTTAAGCTCTATCTGGGCTCCCTGAATCTAGCTAGCAGGAGCCTCGTGCTCCACTGCTGAACTATTAACTGAGTTCTCTAGACTATACTGAGCTCCACTGCAGACTGACCTCTCTTAGGCTTCTCTACTGCAGGAACTCTTCAGAGGAAATGAACTGCCTAGCTCCACCTTCCCTATTTATATCCCTAACGGGCTCCCTCTGTTGATCTGAGGTGGAAGGTGGAGATGTGTGAATGTTTATGGGGGCCTCTTGTGGAGGGTTCCATCAATGCACTCTTCTAGGATCTGTGATACCAAGCGCAGCGGGGCGTCACAGATGCTATTGACGATGAGGTTTGGTTGCGCCTTCCTGGACAGAGACGGGGTACTGGAAGCACGTCAACAACTGCATCCTCAACCACAACTCTGGCTCTGACCACAAGTCGTGGTGGCTCTTCAGGTCGCATGGGCTCTAAGCCTTGTATAGCCTGGGCATTTTTTCAGATCGATAAGGATGACCCAACTCGTGTTATCTGTAATATTTGTCACCAAAAGCTAAGTGGAGGCCAAAAAATCCATAGTTTGAGTACTTTATGCATGTACCGTCACATGGATATGAAGCATAAGTTGCAGTGGGAAGCTCACCGTGCTACAATGCGGCCTAGCGGGCCGGGCCAACCACTGTCTGCCCCATCTTGTGCATCCGCAGCCTCTTCATCCTCTGTGACTGGGGGGACAGCAGTCACACATGTTTTTGGACGCAGACCTGCCACCTCTTTACCCGCAACAGCCAGTGTGATTGGCAGGTCGTCAGTTCATTGAGAAGTGGAAACACCTGCTGGTGTTGAGCGCACTCCGACATCGAGAGCACCACCTTTGGATCAAGGCAACCTAACATGTCCGCCTGCATCTTCCTCAGAGACCGGCAGTTTGCCGGGGACACCCTTCTCAACCCCGTCTAAGCACAAAAGCCAGCCCTCGATCCCTCAGATGTGGACAAGTAAAAGACCATTTCCTCCTAGCCATGAGAAAGCTAAGAGGTTGAATTTTACCATCTGCAAGCTCTTGGCTACAGAAATGCTTCCTTTCCGCCTGGTGGACACAGAGGATTTTCGAGACCTTATGTCCATCGCAGTGCCCCAGTACCAGATGCCTAGTCGGCACTACTTCTCAAAGAAAGGTGTGCCTGCGTTCCACCAGCATGTCGCACACAACATCACCACTTCTTTGAGAAACTCTGTGTGTGACAGGGTGCATTTCACCACAGACACTTGGACGAGTAGGCATGGACAGGGGCGTTACATGTCGCTGACTGGGCACTGGGTAACTATGGTGACAGCAGAACAAGGGGCTGCTGTCCAAGTCTTGCCGTCCCCACGAGTTGTGCGTAAATCCTCTTTATCTCAAAGTTCCTCCACTGCTTCTGCCTCCTCAACCTCCTCTTGGTCCTCCACCTGCACCCAAAGCCTGTCTGGTCATGCCACAAGCTTTCTAACTGCGCAGAAGGGATCCTGCACACCAGGGGCGGACACAGACTGTAGTGGGCCCCTGTGCAAGAAATTTTTGGGGGGCCCCCCCTGCGCTTCATAAGGCAACAAAGTTATGTAAACATAACCCCCCCATGTGCAGCTCACCCCCCCGTGCATCTCCCATCCCCCCCGTGCATCTCTCATCCCCCCCATGTGCATCTCTCACCCCCCCATGTGCATCTCTCACCCCCCCGTGTGCATCTCTCACCCCCCCGTGTGCATCTCTCACCCCCCCCGTGTGCATCTCTCACCCCCCCCGTGTGCATCTCTCACCCCCCCATGTGCATCTCTCACCCCCCCCCCCCGTGTGCATCTCTCACCCACCCACTCCTAGTTAATTAATTGTATTTAAAACAAATAAAACTTGTTATACTTACCCCCATGCGATCCCTGCAGAATCCTGGCGCTCGTCCACGTCGCTGCCACCACGTTCTCCTGACGTTCGGCCATGTGACGGTGCCACATGCATAGCCATCAGCTTTTGTTTTGGCCAAAAGATTTTTAAAGCCGCCACCACGATAAGGTAGACTCTTCTGGCCGGGCCCTACTCTAACCTATTAAAATTTTCTTAAAATATCCAATACTCTTTTTAGATATATTTTTATTTAGTTTTCTCTAAGGGAATGTGTCATATACATTTTTTTTTTAAAATGACCAATAATACCACATACAGGGAATACCGCCACACCATGACCAGACCACATATTACCACAACATAGTGACTGAATAATACCACACAGAAGGGGGAAAAACTGCCACACCATGACCAGACCACATATTACCACCACATTACTAATATTACCACCACATTACTAATATTACCATAAGTGTCATTATACACGGGAGCTCTATACATGGTATGTATAATGTAAGTGTCCAGGTAATCTAGTGATCACCAGTGACATTATACACAGGAGCCCGGTACATAGTATATAGTGTAAGTGTACATGTAATACAGTGATCACCAGTGACATTATACACAGGAGCTCTGTATATAGTGTCAGTGTACAGGTAATACAGTGATCACCAGTGACATTATACACAGGAGCTCTGTATATAGTGTCAGTGTACAGGTAATACAGTGATCACCAGTGACATTATACACAGGAGCTCTGTATATAGTGTACAGGTAATACAGCGATCACCAGTGACATTATACACAGGAGCTCTGTATATAGTGTATAGTGTACAGGTAATACAGTGATCACCAGTGACATTATACACAGGAGCTCTGTATATAGTGTCAGTGTACAGGTAATACAGTGATCACCAGTGACATTATACACAGGAGCTCTGTATATAGTCTACAGGTAATACAGGGATCACCAGTGACGTTATACACAGGAGCCCGGTACATAGTATATAGTGTAAGTGTACATGTAATACACTGACTCACTGGTGACGTCTCTAGGTGAAGTCCTTCAGCTACGCTTTTCTCCTTCATCCAGCACAGACCGCCATCACGTCTTCCAGCCAGGACTCGTCTCTGCATAAAATAACACAGTTATCTAGAGCACATTCCCCAACTTCTACATTACGCAGCTGAATACAGACGTGCATCCACCATCAATATATGGTTAGTCATTATGCAACCTACCATTCCAAATATAAATTGTAATCCACCACGGTGCCCCCATTAACTTTAAATAGGCACTTAATATATAATTTAATTAGAACCTCTACTCTTTCCGCCAATTTGTTACCAGTTACACTCCTGCATCCGCAACGCCCCCTACTCTATACTTCCTGCTCCCCGCATTCATTATTTACATGCACCCCCTGCCGCAATTCATTATATCATGTCCGTGCTCTCCCCACCCCATCATCATTTATCATTTACTGTCCCCCACCCCACATTCATTATGTGCAGCTCGTTATCCCCCTACTCCCAATTCCCCCATGTACAGCTAATTTTCTCCCAATTCCACCATGTGCAGCTCATTTTCTCCCAATTCCCCCATGTGCAGCTCTCATCCCCCCATGTGCAGCACTCACCCCTTCATGTGCACATCCCTCATCCCCCTCCCCCCCATGTGCCCCTCTCTCATCCCCCCCATGTGCCCCTCTCTCATCCCCCACATGTGCCCCTCTCTCATCCCCCCCATGTGCATCTCTCATCCCCCTCCACCACATGTGCATCTCCCATTCCCCCCACTCCTAGTAAATTGTATTTAAAAAAAAATAAAACTTGCTATACTTACCCCCATGCGATCCCTGCAGAATCCTGGCGCTCGTCCAAATCGCTGACACCAGGTTCTCCTGACTTCCGGTCATGTGACGGTGCCGTCACATGACCGGAAGTCAGGGGAATCATGAAAGCGCTGCCGCAGCAGCGCAGCGCTGAGATGTCCCGGACCCGGCTCTTAGCATGGGGCCGGGGGCCCCATGAGGAGAGAGACGCACAAGAGGGGGGCCCCCAAGGGGGCCCCTACTGGCTGGGCCCCATACTGGAGTCAGGGCAGTCATGCCCTGATGGCGGCCCTGCTGGAGGGGCCCCCTCTCCCTCGGGGCCCCCGTTCAATGAACCGGCTGCACGGGCGGTAGTTCCGCCCCTGCTGCACACCCCTTTACTATGCTGGCAGCAGGGCTCAACGTCATCAGGCGGTTTTTACTTTGAAATGTCTGGGAAATGTGAGTCACACAGCTGAGGAGTTGTGGACAGCTCTGGAGACCCAGTTTCATGAATGGTTGTCTCCACTGGACCTGCAACCAGGGAAGGCTGTGTGCGACAATGCTACAAACCTGGGTGCGGCCCTTCGCCGGGGCAATGTCACACACGTGCCTTGTATGGCTCACGTGTTGAACCTGGTTGTCCATCAATTTTTAGCCCACTATCCCGGACTAGATGGCCTTCTGCAGACAGCACGGTCGCTGTGTGCTCACTTCCGCCATTCGCATCCCGCAGCTCTACGACTTACATCTCTACAAAAGTCGTTGGGCCTGCCAGTTCACCGGCTGAAATGCGATGTGCCGACACGGTGGAATTCAACTCTGCACATGTTGCAGCGACTGTGGCAGCACCGACAAACCCTGGTGCAATACGTACTGACGTATAGCCTGGGCCAATGAGATCCAGAGGTGGGGCAAATCACGCTGCAGGAGTGGTCTCAGATCAGGGACCTATGAAGTTGACGCGCCCACTGGGCCATGGGATACCCGGAGCTGGGCCGGTAGACGCCGGGGGTTGTAGTCACTGTGGCGGTGACCCGGTCCGTGACCCAGGGCGGTCAATCCAAGGGTAATTTGTATATATGGGTTTTATAATGTCCGACTACGCCACCTCTGGAGTGCGGCAAATGGGGCCGCCGCTGCGGAACAGTCCTCTGAAGCTGGTGGTTTTGCAGCAATGGTATTATTACTCCCCACAGGAAGAGTGTAGCTTCAGGGCAGTGTGGGTGGATGATGGTGGTTGTAGTGCAGGGAGTCAGTAATGAACACAGAGTCCATGTGATGCAGTCCCAAGATCTTTACTCACAGTTGTTGCAGTCCAGATTACAGGTACCAGAGCAATCTCCCCCGTCGTGCTGTGCGTACTCAGTGAGGGGCTCAGTCCACCCCCAGATAGCTCTGGAGTACTTAGCAGGATTCCCTTCTGTGTGTCCTTTCTCTGGCCTTCTCCCTGCACCTCACACCCAGTGACACTTCTATCCGGTATCCTCGGGCCTTGGCGGGCGACGTGTGTTCCGTCCCCTGGGTCCTATGTGGCTACCTTCTTAGTGAGACTGGTGTGGACTTTGGCCTGCAGTACATGAAATGCTGCAGCCTCCGGTTTCTAGTTGAGCCTTGCTGTTTCTCCGCTAGTTGAGGGACCGGTTCCCCTTATCTGGCCTGACCCCTCTACCTCCTGGTAGCAGCGGGAGTACGGGTGGCCTTCTGCACAGCCCATACCCCTAGGGTCCCTTTGGTTCCTGGAGCCTTCTTGCTCCCACTCCTCTCTTCTTTCCTTCAGTCCTGGGCCTCCCAGGCTAGGCCCGCCTCCGGAGCAGAGCTCATGCAGAGCCTCTGCTCCTGTCACTTTTCCTCCTCTGACTGGCTTGCTCTTTCTAAGATGGCTTCCTATTTATACTCTCCCTGTCATGTGCTCCCCTAAGCACCCACTACATAGGACCGTCCCAAAAGCTAGGGACCTGGGACTCTGCTCTCCCTTAGGAGTAATCTCGCCCTACCCCCACTGCGGGTATGTGTTGGATGCAGGTGTTAGGGTCCCGAGCCATACGCTTTCCTTACCTGAGGGTGAGATACCACACCTCTGGGTGAGATGCAGTAACTCTGTGGCGACTGAATCCTCAGGGGCGCCACACACCCTTTTGCACAGTTTTGAAATGGTGACGAAGATGTTTAGTGCTGACGACGATGCCATTATCAGCATGACTATTCCGGTGACTTACATGCTGGAGCACACATTAAACAGAATTCAGAGTCAGGTGGTGGGACAAGAGGAGGTGGAGGAAGTAGAGGAGGAGTCGTATGCGGAAGGGATAACATCTCCAAGGTCCAGACGGTCGGCAGCACTAAGGTGGCAGGCATGGGAGGGTGAGAGAGAGGGATTAACCAGGGCACATGGTAGCAGCCAAACTGTTGAGGAAGGTGCAGGAGCCGAGGAAGAAGTGGAGGACGAACTAGCGATGGGCATGGAAGACTCATCAGATGAGGGAGACCTTGATCACATTTCTGTTGTGCGAGGTTGGGTGGAGAGGGCAGAGGAAGGAAGCATGATTCTTACCTCGCTACCAACACAACAAGGACTTGGTTCTCCTGGATACGCAAGACACATGAGTGCCTTCTTGCTGCACTACCTGCAAAATGACCCTTGGATTGTCAGAATTCGAAGTAATCCTGACTACTGGGTTGCCACACTCTTAGATCCCAAAAGTAAATTTGCCGAAATAATTCCTGCCATAAAAAGGGATTTACGCATGCAGGAGTATCTGCAGACGCTGTTGCAGAATCTTACATGTGCTTTTCCACAAAACACCAGTGGTGCACGTAGTGAATCTCACAGTTCTAACTTGCCAACCGTTGGACTGTCGAGTCTTCATCACTCAAACTGTAACAGTAACACAGTATCTGCTGGTAACAGCAATTTTGTGGAATCGTTTCACCACTTTTTTAGACCATCCTTTGCAAGGACACAGGAGACAAGAAGTCTGACACATAGTCAATGCCTAGAGAGGATGGTACAGGAGTATCTCCAAGTAAACATTGAAGCCATGACTGTGTCACTGGACCCTTGCTCATTTTGGGATTCCAATCTGGAAAAATGGCCAGAGCTCGCCACTCACGCCTTGGAGACCTTGTCATGCCCCATAGCCAGCGTTCTCTCTGAGCGTGTGTTCAGTGCTGCTGGTGGTATGCTGACAGATAAGCGCACGCGGCTCTCCACTGATAATGTAGACAGACTCACGTTCATAAAGATGAACAAATCATGGATTCGCAAGGACTTTTCTACCCCTGTGTCATCCTGGGGAGACTAAAAGCTTGAGGATTTCGTAAAATCACCTCACCAACCGTTTTAAGCAACTGTGGGGCAATTGATGCCACTTAACCCTAGAACGCATGACCATAAAAATCTACACTTTCACGTACCTGGGACCTTTTAGGCCCGTGTGCAAATAACATGGAATAACTCAAAGTCAAATGACAAACAACTATATACATGAAGAATACCTAGAGTTTCAAAATTCTAACTAAAAGAATCTTGCAGAAAATAGAAAACAACTAACAGGGCGGGCCTGCGAGGCCCCAGGTATGCGTTCTAGGGTTAAGTGGTGTCTGTGCCACAATTTTGTGAAAAAATGGAGACTCTTTTTGGAGTCCCCTTGCTGTGTCTTACGTGACGTTGTCATCGTCAATTCCAGGTGAGTTGGGTCGCTCCCCCCCCCCCTTTTTAACTGTAAGAAACTACATACACTATGGCTTGGGGTAACACAGATGGTTGAGTCTGAAGAGCTGTTTACTCAGAGGTCTGCTCCAAAGCTTCAGTGTCTGCTAGTCAGCGTAGAATTTTTAACTGCATCTAGCCTAGGCAATACTTTGGGCGTAGTAGCCAAGCTGCGAAGCAAGCTGCACCGCCTGTGTATCTAATAAGAATTTTTAAATGCATCTAGCCTAGGCAGACTGTGGGGACCCCCAAACAAACCCAGACGCTCAGGCCCCCTACCACCACCCTTTCCTTGACAATACAATAATGTAATTCTTACAACTGGATGGGTGAGGATCGGTCACAGCTTTATTAACTCTTTATACTCATTCCATTAGAAAGGAATTTTATTTCTAAAATAATTCAGCTTGTTGCAGCATGCCCTGGGTCTCCACTCCAGCAAGTTGGCCAACAAGTGTAACTCTCCAACTTGTCCTTTCTATTTCCAGGCCACGGAGGATCCTGCGTACTCGTATGCAGGACTCTGACCCCCACCTATCACTCCTAACGCTTGTTCCACTCCGTCCTTTAGTCCTGACAGGAATATGTCCAGTCCAATATCCATTAAGTGAACACCATCGGGCCGTATGAGACCTGCTTTATCTACCTCCAGTTGTCGGTGTCGTATCACTACACTGTCTCTGTCTCTTCTAAATTTTGCCATCCGAATATTTATTACCCGCCTTGTCCGTTCGATGGCCGTGATGTCTTGCGCACCTTGCCATACCGCTATCGGCACAATCTCTGACCATACTATAGCTAGTTTTGTGAAAAATTCTCTGAAGCGCTCAGTGTCTACTTTCATTATTGCCATTAGTTATGCGCTCTTGTGATGACCTAGGTTGTTTCCCCGGGCCTGTATAACTAAGATGACCAGACCTCTTGCCTCTCTCCCTACCTTGATTACCTCCATTAGTACCTGTGGCCATAGCAGGCCTCTAATACCTCTCCAGTTGAAATATGTGTTATGAAACTCTAATTTCCTCCCGCCTGGGCGGACTTTCGCCGTTTTTTCTGCCAAATATATATACGAGTGGCCTATCACCCACACTGTTGGCTTAGCGTCACCTGTAAAAGAAACAAACCACGTTAGGATAACAAGTCCGGTCTTATGTATCTCGCCAAACACGTGGATCGCCATATCCCTATCCTCTGAACTTCCGTTTCTGACAGTCCTGCTCTTGCTGCTTCCGTGGCCGCGCCTATGCGGAATGAGTGTGTGCCATAATCTTTGGGGTAGTTCCCTGCCGATGTTATGCATTTATTAAATATAGCTTGAAACTGGTATTTTGATAATGGCGTTCCATCAATGTGTGATAGGAATAAATTACTTTGTGATCTGATGGTTATATATGTTTTTACTATTGTTACCCGACTCAGTGTACCGTTTGTGGGTTGTAGAAGTACCCAAGTACCCCTGCCCGCTGGAACCGTTTTCGATTGGCGTATGCGTAGACGTATTGCATTATTGGCTATGACTACGTCCTGGTGTAATAAGCCTCCACTGGTGGTAATTTTGGATTGAGGGACTAATTCGCTTATGCATAGCGCCCCGAAGAAGGCGATCACAAATGCAGTAGACAGTAGTGTTGCTTCAAATTGTGAGTGTCATGTTAATGGTGTTAGGGATATGATGTGAGAAATCAGTTTTAGTGACACGGGACGGGACGTCTACACTCCTGACTTGGCTGACGCCTTTTCCACCCTTTTATGGATTGTCTGATGATGAATCTTTGTCACATCTCCCCAATTCAGTAGTTGGAAGTGAAATGCTACTCCGGTCAGACACCGCTGCGCTGACGCCCCTGATATGCCCCTCATCATTAGCTGGTGGAGAAACTCTATGGTGACTTGTGATCTGGCTTGTTCACATTGGTCAACCCGTCTGCCTGCTACTAGTCGTGTCCACTCTTCCCATGCCTTACCGTATGCTTGCCACGTCGACGGGGCAACTGACGCTCTGATTAATGGCATCAACTATTAGCCACTAGATCCCATAGGGAGGGTGGGCAACTGCTGCCCAATGGGTGGGCGTTGGGGAAGAGCTCTGTGAAAATCTGCCAATTGAATTGTTATAAAGCATTAGCAGCAGCTTTACACCCCTCAGCATAGTGGCTAGCGTGGACCCATACATTGTATTTTAGGCACAGGAATGCTAGCCAGCGAAGTAGGCCTAGTACTGGGAGAGACGATGAGGCCATCTTATTAATGCAATGCTCTAGGCTGGTGTTTTTTGTTATGAAGCGTATATTTTTGTTAGCCAGGCGCGCCCCATATTTCTATTGCTACCACTATTGGGAAGAAAAATTATTTTCAGGGCTAGATGCAGCTAAAAATTATTATTAATTTCAAAGCTGGTGGAGGTCAGTATAGATGGCCTAATACAATGAGTACCACACACTGCTAGAAGCCGAAATATTTTTTCAGAGCTAGATGCAGAAAAAAATTATTTTTAATTTGCAACCTGGTGGAGGTTAGTATAGATGGACTAATAGACCAAGTCCCACACACTGCTAGAAGCCCAAATATTTTTTCAGAGCTAGATGCAGAAAAAAATTATTTTTAATTTGCAACCTGGTGGAGGTTAGTATAGATGGACTAATAGACCAAGTCCCACACACTGCTAGAAGCCAAAATATTTTTTCAGAGCTAGATGCAGAAAAAAATTATATTGAATTTGCACCCTGATGGAGGTCAGTATAGATGGACTAATTGTTATGATCTGCTACAAGCACTAAGGAAAGACAGGAGATCTGTCCCTACAATGGAACTAAGCTGGATCCCTACGATGTAACGGGGAACCTGATCCTGTGATCAGACCCGCTAAAGTCCTCGGCCAGTCTGAACGAAGATCTATAGATGTGAGGGAAGGGATCCCTACAAGAACTAGAGACTGGGAGAAAGATGGACACCTCCTAGCAGAAATTGTAGCAGAAATAGGACAAACAAACAACATAGAACATAGAGGTCCGAAGACCTAGCAAAACTGACAGAGAAAGGTAACAGAGTACCAAGCTAGCTCAAGAGTAGAAATTACAATGAAGTCCAGCAAGGCCAGGAGGGCGGAGCCGGATTAAATAGGCAAAAATGGTCATGTGACTAGCAAACTAAAAAAAAACTAACAGGAGAGTTCTAACAGTACCCCCTCTTCTAAGAGGATCCCCCGGATCCCCTAGGCCCGGGCTTATCAGGAAACCTCCTATGAAACGCTCTGACAAGTCTGGAAGCAGAAACATCATCCGCCCTCACCCATGAGTTATCCTCGGGTCCGAAACCCTTCCAAGCGACGAGATACTGCAAACTCCCTCTATACCATCTAGAATTTAGGATGCGGGAAATTTCATATTCCCCGTCCTCCACCACCGGAGGAACAGTGGCAGAGGCATCACCATCCGATACATCAGCTCTTTTCAACAGAGAAACATGAAATACCGGATTAATCTTCCAGGAGGTAGGAACCTCCAACCTAACAGCAGATTGGTTAACTATCTGAAGCACCTTAAAGGGCCCTACGAACTTGGGACCCAATTTTTTAGAAGGAATTCTCAATCGCAGATTCTTAGAGGACAACCAAACCATGTCACCAACAGCAAACAAAACCTCTTGCCATTTCCTATCAAAGTACCTCTTAGATTTTTTGTTAGCCTCCTGAAGATTACTATGCACATCCGTCCAAACTCTCTCCAAATCACCAGAAAAACTCTCCTCCTCAGGCACAGCCGATACCAATTTGGAGAATGACCCAAAAGACGGATGTCTCCCAGAACAACAAAAAAAAGGCGAACACCCAGCAGAAGAGGATGTATGGTTGTTAAGAGCAAATTCAGCAAGCGGAAGAAACTCAGACCACCCCTCTTAATTGTCTGCCACAAAACAACGCAAGAACTGCTCAACATCCTGGTTCTTCCTTTCTGTCTGGCCATTGGACTCAGGATGATATCCGGATGAAAACGACAAATGAACTCCCAACCTGTCACAAAAGGCACGCCAAAAACGAGCCACGAACTGAGGTCCCCTATCAGAAACAATGTCAGTAGGAACGCCATGTAGTCTGACAATTTCCTTGACAAAGGCCTTAGCGAGTGTCTTAGCGCAGGGCAGTTTGATGAAGGGAACCAAGTGACACATCTTGCTAAAACGGTCCATGACCACCCAGATGACAGTGAAACCCTCAGAGGGGGGAAGGTCAGTAATAAAGATCATAGCCAGATGTGTCCAAGGTGCACTAGGAACCTCCAGAGGGCAAAGCAGCCCCGCAGCAGGAGCATGCGAAGACTTAGATCTAGCACACACAGAACATTGACGCACCCACTTAATGACTTCCTTCTGCCATCCAGGCCACGAAAAACTGCGACCCACAAGTCTCTTGGTTTCAGAAATTCCTGGATGACCTGCCAACCGAGACTCATGACACTCAACAAACAAATCTCTCCTAAAGGTCTAGGCACAAACAACCTCCCATGGGGAGTGTTAGATGGGGCATTCTCCTGAGCTTTAAGAATCTCATCCTCCAAAACGGAGTCCAAAGCAGCAATCACAACACCTTCTTGTAAAATGCTCTCCTCCTCCTCCTCAGCACCGACCATGGGAGAAAAGCTGCGAGACAAAGCATCAGCTTTAACATTCTTGGTACCCGGGTTGTAAGTAATGGAAAAATTAAACCGCGAGAAAAAAAGTGCCCACCTAGCCTGACGGGCATTCAAGCGCTTGGCAGCATCAAGATAGATCAGATTTTTATGATCAGTGAAAACCTGAATGGGAAATTCAGCACCTTCCAAGAGATGACGCCAGTGTTCAAATGCGAGTTTAATCGCCAGCAATTCCCGATTACCAATATCGTAATTAAGTTCAGTCTCAGAAAATTTTTTTGAAAAAAAGGCACAGGGATGTACTCCATCCTTGTTTTCCTGAGACAACACCGCATCGACCCCCACAGAAGAAGCATCAACCTCAACCAAAAACGGCTTAGTCAAATCAGGCTGCATAAGGATGGGAGCAGAGGTGAACCTCTCCTTTAGAAACACAAAAGCTTCAATGGCCTCAGAAGTCCACTGAACCGCATTAGCACCTTTCCTGGTGAGATCAGTCAGTGGTTTGACAATAATAGAAATTTTTTTTATGAATTTTCTGTAATAATTGGCGAAACCCAAAAACCTCTGTATCGATTTCAAACCAATAGGCCTAGGCCATTCCTGCACAGCTTGAACTTTAACCGGATTCATCTCAAAACCTTCACTGGAGATAATGTAGCCCAAAAAACTAATTCTCTGTACAGCGAACTCACATTTCTCTAGCTTAGCAAAAAGCGAATTGTCCATTAATAACTGTAAAACCTCACGTACGCTCTGCCAATGAGACTCCAGATCCGGCGAATAAATCAAAATGTCATCCAAATACACAACCACATTTTTGCTGATCAAAGGTCTAAGGATGTCATTAATAAGATTCTGAAAAAATGCTGGAGCATTGGTAAGACCAAAAGGCATAACCAGATTCTCAAAATGACCCACAGGAGTGTTAAAAGCAGTCTTCCAGTCATCACCCTCCTTCATGCGCAACAAATTGTATGCCCCCCGGAGATCAATTTTAGAGAACCACTTGGCCCCCACTAACTGGTTAAACAAATCAGGAATCAATGGCAGTGGGTAGGGATTGCGTACAGTAATTTTATTAATCTCACGAAAGTCCAGACAAGGAAGTAAACCGTCGTCCTTTTTTTTTAACAAAAAAAAATCCAACAGCCACAGGAGACTTGGAAGGCCTAATGTGACCGGTGGCCAAGCTTGTCTGTATGTATTCCTCCAAAGCCTTTCTCTCAGGAATAGTAAGATTAAATAAACGACTTTTAGGAAGAGTCGCTCCAGGGACAAATTCAATGGTACAATCATAGTCTCTATGGGGAGGCAAAATTTGCAATTCCTTCTCAGAAAAAACTTTCCAAAAATCCTGAATAGGTACAGGTAATTCCCCTTTATCCACAGCAGCAATGCGCCCGTTACAACACTTGTCATAACACTTAGGGCTCCAGGACTTAATTTCATTGGTAGACCAATCCAGTACAGGATTGTGCAATTTTAACCAGGGTAACCCCAACACTACTGGAGAAGGCAAATTATTTAATACTACCAAATCCAAATTCTCTTGGTGAATACCATTAATAGTGAGGGGAAATTCACAGACCTTGTGAGTAACACTCTTTAAGGGAGAGCCATCGACAGAAACCACAGCAATAGGGGATGACAAAGGTTTGGGTTTTAATTTAAGTTTTTCCAGGAATCCCCCATCAATCACATTCAGAGTAGAACCACAATCCACAAATACCCGAAATTCAATTAATTCTTCTTGAGCAGTGATAGTAGCAGAAAGAAGTACACCCTTAGTATTTAAACAGGCTATACGAGCGTAACTGACCTTTTTTTTTTTCTTTGTTCATACGAAGCACACAGTTCTTAATGAAATGATCAGATTTTCCGCAATAAAAGCACAAACCTTCAGAAAATCTGCGGTCTTTTTCCTGAGAGCGGGGTGACATCGCCCCAATCTCCATCGGCTCACCAATGTCAGTACAGACCCTCTCAAGACTCAGAGCTGACATGGCAGAGGATTTACTCTTATTAACCCTAGCACGCAGTCTCCTGTCCACCCGTATAGCTAATTGCATTGCCTCCTGCAAGTTTCCAGGTGAAGGATAAGCAATCAGCAGATCCTTAACCCTTTCACCTAGCCCCGCAAGAAATGAGCTTTTCAAAGCTGAATCGTTCCACTCCACCTGAGCAGACCACCGACGGAAGTGAGTACAATAATTTTCCACATTACCTGATCCCTGTCTCAAACGTCTTAATTCAGACTCAGCAGATGAGACACGATCAGGATCATCATACAACAACCCCAAAGCAGAAAAAAAACTATCCACTGATCTAAAGCACGGATCACTAAGTTGGATAGAAAAGGCCCATCCCTGAGGTTCTTTGCGCAAAAGTGACATTATGAACCCTATGCGCTGTGATTCATCACCAGAGGATCTGGGTCTTAAACGAAAATACAATAAACAAGCATTTTTAAAGTAAAAAAATCTTGTTGTTCACCAAAAAATAGATCAGGCAGACGTACCTTTGGCTCTACAAAATGTGCTCCAAGGCAGCTACTCATGTGTTGTTGGAGCTCGGCCACCTCCAGAGAGAGTCCCTGCAGGCGTTGAGCCAAATCCTGAACCGAGACCATGATGGAAACTGGGAGCCTTTCCTTAGAGAAATTTTTTTGGGCTGGACTTACTGTTATGATCTGCTACAAGCACTAAGGAAAGACAGGAGATCTGTCCCTACAATAGAACTAAGCTGGATCCCTACGATGTAACGGGGAACCTGATCCTGCGATCAGACCCGCTAAAGTCCTCGGCTAGTCTGAACCAAGACCTATAGATGTGAGGGAAGGGATCCCTACAAGAACTAGGGACTGGGAGAAAGATGGACACCTCCTAGCAGAAATTGTAGCAGAAATAGGACAAACAAACAACATAGAACATAGAGGTCCGAAGACCTAGCAAAACTGACAGAGAAAGGTAACAGAGTACCAAGCTAGCTCAAGAGTAGAAATTACAATGAAGTCCAGCAAGGCCAGGAGGGTGGAGCCGGATTAAATAGGCAAAAATGGTCATGTCACCAGCAAACTAGAAAAAACCTAACAGGAGAGTTCTAACACTAATAGAACAAGTCCCACACACTGCTAGAATCTGAAATATTTTTTCAGAGCTAGATGCAGAAAAAAATTATATTGAATTTGCACCCTGATGGAGGTCAGTATAGATGGACTAATAGACTAAGTCCCACACACTGCTAGATGCCGAAATATTTTTTCAAAGCTAGATGCAGAAAAAAATTATATTGAATTTGCACCCTGATGGAGGTCAGTATAGATGGACTAATAGACCAAGTCCCACACACTGCTAGAAGCCCAAATATTTTTTCAGAGCTAGATGCAGATAAAAATTATATTTAATTTGCAAGCTGGTGGAGGTCAGTATAGATGGACTAATAGACCAAGTCCCACAAACTGCTAGAAGCCCAAATATTTTTTCAGAGCTAGATGCAGATAAAAATTATATTCAATTTGCAACCTGATGGAGGTCAGTATAGATGGACTAATAGAACAACTCCCACACACTGCTAGAAGCCCAAATATTTTTTCAGAGCTAGATGCAGAAAAAAATTATATTGAATTTGCAACCTGATGGAGGTCAGTATAGATGGACTAATAGACTAAGTCCCACACACTGCTAGAAGCCCAAATATTTTTTCAGAGCTAGATGCAGATAAAAAATATTTTTAATTTGCAACCTGGTGGAGGTTAGTAAAGATGGACTAATAGACCAAGTCCCACACAGTGCTAGAAGCCCAAATATTTTTTCAGAGCTAGATGCAGAAAAAAATTATATTGAATTTGCAACCTGGTGGAGGTTAGTATAGATGGACTAATAGAATGATGCTATGCCCAAAAGGTTTTACTTCACTAGGTGCATTAAAAAAATTGGTATTCTATACACAGGTGGTGTAGCTTGCAACACAGATAGGCTACTCCACTGACTAACACACTCTGCAATAGGCCAGAAAGGATTTGCTTTGCTAGATTTAGCAAAATGCTGTGAAAAAAACTTGCACAGTACTGGCACACACCTGACTGGCAAAAACTGATAGGAACTGATGTAACTTAGTCCTGAAAAGGACTGCAATTACAATTAGTCTTTACTCCCAACCTATCTATTTAAGAGCACAGACCTGCCTGATAAAAGTCGTAGGAAATGCTGTAACCTAGTCCTTAAAAGGACTGCAATCAAAACTATTCCCTACTCCCAAGCTATCTGTAGATTTGTGCGAAAATTGGCTTGAAATTAACAAGGTTTAGCGCACACAGCAACAGCTGTGCCGTCTAACACGCAGCTGCAGCAGTGAGAAAATGGTGGCGACGGGGAAAATGGCTGGGTCTTATAGGGCAAGGACATGTGACATACACTGCCAATGACACATGCCCTTGCTTGTGTGAAAAAAAGCAGTTCGATCAATGTGTGCTCTGCTGATAGGCTGACAGATTGCACCTCCCTACTGTAAATGCGGGAAAGAGAAAAAAAAATGGAGATCTTCATTATTCCTGCAGAGATCCATCCCCTGCCCCTCCCCCCGCCCCGATGTACACTCAAACTGCGTATTAACATTAATTTTCAGCATTACTGAGAAAAAATTCAATTGCAAAAAGAACTTCGGCACTCCATACATGAATATATAAGATATATTGTATCTAGACTAATGTCACTTTGAAAAATGAAGGTTTTTTGCGCATAATTTGGCCAATTTATGTGTGCCCATCAACCACGACAAGGTCACCTTCGTATGATGGGAAACTACGCTACGCTACCACTGGATATGCCACTCTTGGGCTGTAAGCCTGTATGGACAATATGTCTCTGCTTGGGCTTTTAACCTACAATGTATGGGCTGGTAGAGCTAGTTAAAACCACCTGTGACTGAATGGGAGGGACACATGGTCAGAAAAAAGGCTGTCAAACTTCTAATAGTGTGAACACGTACCTGCTGCAATGCTCCAGGAGCGGGATCCCAAAAATGATTAATAGAAAAAAGAGAGGGGTCGCTCACTGGTCTATTCGGGTGCTCTGAAGAAAAGAGTAATCTCAATTGCAAAAAGAACTTCGGCACTCCATACATGAATATATAAGAAATATTGTATCTAGACTAATGTCACTTTGAAAAATGAAGGTTTTTTGCGCATAATTTGGCCAATTTATGTGTGCCCATCAACCACGACAAGGTCACCTTCGTATGATGGGAAACTACGCTACGCTACCACTGGATATGCCACTCTTGGGCTGTAAGCCTGTATGGACAATATGTCTCTGCTTGGGCTTTTAATCTACAATGTATGGGCTGGTAGAGCTAGTTAAAACCACCTGTGACTGAATGGGAGGGACACATGGTCAGAAAAAAGGCTGTCAAACTTCTAATAGTGTGAACACGTACCTGCTGCAATGCTCCAGGAGCGGGATCCCAAGAATGATTAATAGAAAAAAGAGAGGGGTCGCTCACTGGTCTATTCGGGTGCTCTGAAGAAAAGAGTAATCTCAATTGCAAAAAGAACTTCGGCACTCCATACATGAATATATAAGAAATATTGTATCTAGACTAATGTCACTTTGAAAAATGAAGGTTTTTTGCGCATAATTTGGCCAATTTATGTGTGCCCATCAACCACGACAAGGTCACCTTCGTATGATGGGAAACTACGCTACGCTACCACTGGATATGCCACTCTTGGGCTGTAAGCCTGTATGGACAATATGTCTCTGCTTGGGCTTTTAACCTACAATGTATGGGCTGGTAGAGCTAGTTAAAACCACCTGTGACTGAATGGGAGGGACACATGGTCAGAAAAAAGGCTGTCAAACTTCTAATAGTGTGAACACGTACCTGCTGCAATGCTCCAGGAGCGGGATCCCAAAAATGATTAATAGAAAAAAGAGAGGGGTCGCTCACTGGTCTATTCGGGTGCTCCGAAGAAAAGAGTAATCTCAATTGCAAAAAGAACTTCGGCACTCCATACATGAATATATAAGAAATATTGTATCTAGACTAATGTCACTTTGAAAAATGAAGGTTTTTTGCGCATAATTTGGCCAATTTATGTGTGTCCATCAACCACGACAAGGTCACCTTCGTATGATGGGAAACTACGCTACGCTACCACTGGATATGCCACTCTTGGGCTGTAAGCCTGTATGGACAATATGTCTCTGCTTGGGCTTTTAACCTACAATGTATGGGCTGGTAGAGCTAGTTAAAACCACCTGTGACTGAATGGGAGGGACACATGGTCAGAAAAAAGGCTGTCAAACTTCTAATAGTGTGAACACGTACCTGCTGCAATGCTCCAGGAGCGGGATCCCAAAAATGATTAATAGAAAAAAGAGAGGGATCGCTCACTGGTCTATTCGGGTGCTCTGAAGAAAAGAGTAATCTCAATTGCAAACTGCGCCCTCCACCACTCTTCCAAGGGGCATTAAAACCATCTTGTTAAGCTTCAGTGACCTCCACGTTTCTTCCACGGGGCATTTATTTTGTCTTTTTATTCCACTGCGACCTCCACCACTCTTCCAAGAGGCATTAAAACCATCTTCTTAAGCTACTGTGACATCCACGTCTCTTCCACAGGGCATTGATATTGTCTCTTTATTCCACTGCGACCTCCACCACTCTTCCAAGGGGCATTGATATTATTTTTTATTCCACTGCGACCACCACCACTCTTCCACAGGGCATTAAATCTGTTTGTTAAACGACTGTGACCTCCACGTCTCTTCCACTGGGCATTGATATTGTCTTTTTAATAAACTGCGACCTCCACCACTCTTCCAAGGGGCATTGATTTTGTCTTTTAATTCCACTGCGACCTCCACCACTCTTCCAAGGGGAATTTATATTGTCTTTGTATTCCACTGCGACCTCCACCGCTCTTCCAAGGGGCATTAAAACCGTCTTGTAAAGCTACTGTGATCTCCAAGTCTCTTCCATGGGGCATTGATATTGTCTTTTTATTCCACTGTAACCTCCAGCACTCTACCAAGGCGCATTAAAACCGTCTTTTTAAGCTACGGTGACCTCCACGTCTCTTTCAAGGGGAATTAAAACCGTCTTGTTGAACCACTCTGAACTCCACAGCTCTTCCAAGGGGCATTAAAACCGTCTTGTTAAGCTACTGTGATCTCCATGTCTCTTCCCCGGAGCATTGATATTATCTTTTTATTCCACTGCGACCTCCACCACTCTTGCAAGGGGCATTAAAACCGTCTTGTTAAGCTACTATGACCTCAAGGTCTCTTCCACGGGCAATGATATTGTCTTTTTATTCCACTGCGACAGCCACCACTCTTCCAAGGGGCAATAAAACCGTCTTGTTAAGCTGCTGTGACCTCCACGTCTCTTCCACGGTGCATTGATATTGTCATTTTATTCCACTGCGACCTCCACCACTCTTCCAAGGGGCATTGATATTGTCTTTTTATTCCACTGTAACCTCCACCACTTTTCCAAGGGGCATTAAAACCGTCTTTTTAAGCTACTCTGATCTCCACGTCTCTTCCAAAGGGCATTAAAACCAACTTGTTAAAGCACTCTGAACTCCACAGATCTTCCACGGGGCATTAGAACCGCATTTTAAGCTACTGTGTCCTCTACATCTCTTCCACGGGGCATTAATATTGTCTTTTTATTCCACAGCGACCTCCACCACTCTTCCAAGGGGCATTAAATCCATCTTGTTAAGCTACTGTGACCTCCACATCTCTTCCACAGGGCACTGATATTGTCTTTTTATTCCACAGCAACCTCCACCACTCTTCCAATGGGCATTAAAACCGCATTGTTAAGCTACTGTGTCCTCCACGTCTCTTCCACTGGGCATTTATGTTTTCTTTTTATTCCACTGCGACCTCCACCACTGTTCCAAGAGGCATTAAAACCGTCTTGTTAAGCTACTCTGACCTCCAGGTCTCTTCCATGGGGACATTGATATTGTCTTTTTATTCCACTACGACCTCCACCACTCTTCCAAGGGGCATTGATATTGTCTTTTTATTCCACTGCAATCTCCACCACTCTTCCAAGGGGCATTAAAACCATCTTGTTAAGCTGCTCTGACCTCCATGTCTCTTCCACGGAGACATTGATATTGTCTTTTTATTCCACTGTAACCTCCACCACTCTTCCAAGGGACATTAAAACTGAATTGTTAAACCACTCTGAACTCCACAGCTCTTCCAATGGGCATTAAAATAGTCTTGTTAAGTTACTGTGACATCCATGTCTCTTCCACGGGCATTCATATATTTTTTTTATTCCACTGCAACCTCCACTACTCTTTCAAGGGGCATTTAAACCGTCTTGTTAAGCTACTGTGACCTACACTTCTCTTCTACGCGGCATTGATATTGTCTTTTTATTCCACTGCGACCTCCATCACACTTCCAATGGGCATTAAAACCACATTGTTAAGCTACTGTGTCCTCCACGTCTCTTCCACTGGGCATTGATAATGTCTTTTTATTCCACTGCGACCTCCACCACTGTTCCAAGGGGCATTAAAACCGTCTTGTTAAGCTACTCTGACCGCCACGTCTCTTCCACGGGGACATTCATATTGTCTTTTTATTCCACTGTAACCTCCACCACTCTTCCAAGGGGCATTAAAACCATCTTGTTAAGTTACTGTGACCTCCACGTCTATTCCAAGGGGCATTAAAAAAGAACTGTTAAACCACTCTGAACTCCACAGCTCTTCCAATGGGCATTAAAACATTATTGCTAAGTTACTGTGACCTCCATGTCTCTTCCACGGGCATTGATATATATTTTTTTTTATTCCACTGCAACCTCCACCACTCTTTCAAGGGGCATTTAAACAGTCTTGTTAAGCTACTGTGACCTCCACGTTTCTTCCACGGGGCATTTATTTTGTCTTTTTATTCCACTGCGACCTCCACCACTCTTCCAAGGGGCATTAAAACCATCTTGTTAAGCTACTGTGACTTCCACGTCTCTTCCACGGGGCATTGATATTGTCTCTTTATTGCACTGCGACCTCCACCACTCTTCCTAGGGGCATTAAAACCGTCTTGTTAAGTTACTATGACCTCAAGGTCTCTTCCACGGGCAATGATAATGTCTTTTTATTCCACTGCAACCTCCACCACTCTTCTAAGGGGCAATAAAACTGTCTTGTTAAGCTACTGTGACCTCCACGTCTCTTCCACGGGGCATTGATATTGTCATTTTATGCCACTACGACCTCCACCGCTCTTCCACGGGGCATTGATATTGTCGATGTATTCCACTGCGACCTCCACCACACTTCCAAGGGGCATTAAAACCATCTTGCTAAGCTACTTTGACCTCCACGTCTCTTCCACGGGGCAATGATATTGTCATTTTATTCCACTGTGACCTCCACCACTCTTCCACGGGGCATTGATATTGTCGTTTTATTCCACAGCGACCTCCACCACACTTCCAAGGGGCATTAAAACCGTCTTTTTAAGCTACTGTGACCTCCATGTCTCTTCCAAAGGGCTTTAAAACCATCTTGTTAAAGCACTCTGAACTCCACAGATCTTTCAAGGGGCATTAAAAACGCATTTTAAGCTACTGTGTCCTCCACATCTCTTCCACGGGGCATTAATATTGTCTTTTTATTCCACAGTGACCTCCACCACTCTTCCAAGGGGCATTAAAACCATCTTGTTAAGCTACTGTGACCTCCACGTCTCTTGCACCGGGCATTGATATTGTCTTTTTATTCCACAGCGACCTCCACCACTCTTCCAATGGGCATTAAAACCGCATTGTTAAGCTACTGTGTCCTCCACGTCTCTTCCACTGGGCATTTATATTTTCTTTTTATTCCACTGCGACCTCCACCACTGTTCCAAGGGGCATTAAAACCATCTTGTTAAGCTACTCTGACCTCCACGTCTCTTCCACGGGCATTGATATTTTCTTTTTATTCCACTGCAACCTCCACCACTCTTCCAAGGGGCATTAAAACTGTATTGTTAAGCTCCTGTGACCTCCACGTCTCTTCCACTGTGCATTGATATTTTCTTTTTATTCCACTATATCCTCCACCACTCTTCCAATGGACATTAAAACCGTCTTGTAAAGATACTGTGACCTCAACGTCTCTTCCACGGGGCAATGAAATTGTCTTTTTATTCCACTGCGACCTCCATCTCTCTTCAAAGGGGCATTAAAACTGTATTGTTAAGCTCCTTTGACCTCCACGTCTCTTCCACGGGGGCATTGATATTGTCATTTTATTCCATTGCGACCTCCACCATTCTTCCAAGTGGCTTTGATATTGTCTTTTTATTTCAATGCGACCTCCATGACTCTTCCAAGGGGCATTGAAACCGTCTTGTTAATCTACTGTGATCTCCAAGTCCCTTCCACGGGGCATTGATATTGTCTTTTTATTCCACTACGACCTCCACCACTCTTCCAGTGGGCATTAAAACCGTCTTGTTAAGCTTCTCTGACCTCCATGTCTCTTCCACGGGGCATTGATATTGTCTTTTTATTCCACTGTGAACTCCACCACATTTCCAAGGGGCATTGATATTGTTTTTTTATTCCACTGCGACCTCCACCACTATTCCAAGGGGCATTTAAATTGTCTTGTTTAGCTAATGTTATCTCCAAGTCTCTTCCACGGGGCATTGATATTGTCTTTTTATTCCACTGTGACCTCCACCACTATTCCAAGGGGCATTAAAACCATCTTGTTAAGCTACTGTGACCTCTACGTCTTTTCCACGGGGCATTGATATTGTCTTTTATTGCACTGCCACCTTCACCACTCTTCCAAGAGGCATTAAAACAGTCTTATTAAGCTACTGTGACCTCCACGTCTCTCCACGGGGCACTGATAATGTCTTTTTCTTCCAATGTAACCTCCACCACTTTTCCAAGGGGCACAAAAACCGTCTTGTTAAGCTACTGTGACCTCCACATCTCTTCCAAGGGACATTAAAACCATCTTTTTAGACCTCTCTGAACTTCACAGCTCTTCCAAGGGGCATTAAAGTCATCTTGTTAAGCTACTGTGACCTCCACGTCTCTTTCACAGGGCATTGATATTGTCTTTTTATTCCACTGCGACCTCCACCACTCCTCCAAGGGGCATTGATATTTTCTTTTTTTTCCACTTCAACCTCCACCACTCTAACAAGGGGCAATAAAACCGTCTTGTTAAGCTACTGTGACCTCCACGTCTCTTCCACAAGGCATTGATATTGTCTTTATATTCCACTGTAACCTCCACCACTTTTCCAAGGGGCATTAAAACCGTCTTGTTAAGCTACAATGACCTTCACGTCTCTACCAAGGGGCATTAAATCTGTCTTGTTAAACCACTCTGAACTCCACAGCTCTGCCAAGGGGCATAAAAACCATCTGGTTAACCTAATGTGACCTACACGTCTATTCCACGGGGCATTGATATTGTCTTTTTATTCCACTGCGTACCTCCACCTCTTTTCCAAGGGGCATTAAAACCGTCTTGTCACGCTAATGTGACCTCCACGTCTCTTACACTGGGCATTGATATTGTCTTTATATTCCACTGTAACCTCCACCACTCTTCCAAGGGGCATTAAAACCATCTTGTTAAGCTACTGTGACCTCCACGTCTCTTCCACTGGGCATTGATATTGTCTTTTTATTCCACAGCGACCTCCACCACTCTTCCAATGGGCATTAAAACCGCATTGTTAAGCTACTGTGTCCTCCACGTCTCTTCCATTGGGCATTTATATTTTCTTTTTATTCCACTGCGACCTCCACCACTGTTCCAAGGGGCATTAAAACCGTCTTGTTAAGCTACTCTGACCTCCACGTCTCTTCCACGGGCATTGATATTTTCTTTTTATTCCACTGCAACCTCCACCACTCTTCCAAGGGGCATTAAAACTGTATTGTTAAGCTCCTGTGACCTCCACGTCTCTTCCACTGGGCATTGATATTTTCTTTTTATTCCACTATATCCTCCATCACTCTTCCAATGGACATTAAAACCGTCTTGTAAAGGTACTGTGACCTCAACATCTCTTCCACCGGGCAATGAAATTGTCTTTTTATTCCACTGCGACCTCCATCGCTCTTCAAAGGGACATTAAAACTGTATTGTTAAGCTCCTGTGACCTCCACGTCTCTTCCACGGGGCATTGATATTTTCTTTTTATTCCACTATATCCTCCACCACTCTTCCAATGGACATTAAAGCCTTCTTGTAAAGGCACTGTGACCTCAACATCTCTTCCACGGGGCAATGAAATTGTCTTTTTATTCCACTGCGACCTCCATCCCTCTTCAAAGGGGCATTAAAACCGTATTGTTAAGCTGCTGTGACCACCACATCTCTTCCACGGGGCATTGATATTGTTTTTTTTCCACTGTGATCTCCACCATTCTTCCACAGGGCATTGATATTGTCTTTTTATTTCACTGCGAACTCCACCACATTTCCAAGGGGCATTGATATTGTTTTTTTATTCCACTGCGACCTCCACCACTATTCCAAGGGGCATTAAAACCATCTTGTTAAGCTACTGTGATCTCCAAGTCTCTTCCACGGGGCATTGATATTGTCTTTTTATTCCACTGCGACCTCCACCACTATTCCAAGGGGCATTAAAACCATCTTGTTAAGCTACTGTGACCTCTACGTTTTTTCCACGGGGCATTGATATTGTCTTTTATTGCACTGCGACCTTCACCACTCTTCCAAAAGGCATTAAAACAGTCTTGTTAAGCTACTGTGACCTCCACGTCTCTCCCACGGGGCACTGATAATGTCTTTGTATTCCAATGTAACCTCCACCTCTTTTCCAAGGGACACAAAAACCGTCTTTTTAAGCTACTGTGACCTCCACATCTCTTCCAAGGGACATTAAAACCATCTTTTTAGACCTCTCTGAACTCCACAGCTCTTCCAAGGGGCATTAAAACCATCTTGTTAAGCTACTGTGACCTCCACGTCTCTTTTACGGGCCATTGATATTGTCTTTTTATTACACTGCGACCTCCACCACTCTTCCAAGGGTCATTAACACCATCTTGTTAAGCTTCTCTGACCTCCACGTCTCTTCCACGGGGCATTGATATTGTCTTTTTATTCCACTGCGAACTCCACCACATTTCCAAGGGGCATTGATATTGTTTTTCTATTCCACTGCGACCTCCACCACTCTTCCAAGTGGCATTAAAATTGTCTTATTAAGCTACTGTGACCTCTACGTCTCTTCCTCGGGGCATTTATATTGTCTTTTATTGCACTGCGACCTTCACCACTCTTCCAAGAGACATTAAAACTGTCTTGTTAAGCTACTGTGACCTCCACGTCTCTCCCACGGGGCACTGATAATGTCTTTTTACTCCAATGTAACCTCCACCACTTTTCCAAGGGGCACAAAAACCGTCTTGTTAAGCTTCTGTGACCTCCACATCTCTTCTAAGGGACATTAAAACCATCTTTTTAGACCTCTCTGAACTCCACAGCTCTTGCAAGGGGCATTAAAACCATCTTGTTAAGCTACTGTGACCTCCACGTCTCTTTTCCGGGCCACTGATATTGTCTTTTTATTCCACTGCGACCACCACCACTCTTCCAAAGGGCATTAAAACTGTTTGGTTAAGCTACTGTGACCTCCACGTCTCTTCCACGGGGCATTGATATTGTCTTTTTATTCCACTGCGACTTCCACCACTCTTCCAAGGGGCATTAAAACTGTCTTGTTAATCTACTGTGATCTCCACATCTCTTCCACGGGATATTGATATTGTCTTTTTATTCCACTGCAACCTCCACCAGTCTTCCAAGGGACATTGATATTGTCTTTTTATTCCACTACGACCTTCACCACTCTTCCAACGGGCATTAAAACCATCTTGTTAAACCACTCTGTACTCCACAGCTCTTCCAAGGGGCATTAAAACCATCTTGTTAAGATACTGTGCCCTCCACGTCTCTTCCACGGGGCATTTAAACCGTCTTGTTAAACCACTCTGAACTCCACAGCTCTTACAAGGGGCATTAATATCATCTTTTTAAGCTACTGTGATCTCCACGTCTCTTCCACGGGGCATTGATATTGTCTTTTTATTCCACTGTAACCTCCACCACTCTTCCAAGGGGCATTAAAACCATCTTGTTAAGCTACTGTGACTTTCACATTTCTTCCAAGGGGCATTAAAACCGTCTTGTTAAACCACTCCGAACTCCACAGTTCTGCCAAGGGGCATTAAAACCGTCTTGATAATCTACTGTGACCTCCACCTCTCTTCCACGCGGCAATGATATTGTCTTTTTATTTAACTGTGACTTCCACCACTCTTACAAGTGGGCAATAAAACCGTCTTGTTAAGCTACTGTGACCTCCACGTCTCTTCCACGGGGCATTGATATTGTCTTCTTATTCCACTGTAAACTCCACGACTCTTCCAAAGGGCTTTAAAACCGTCTTGTTACGCTACCATGACCTTCACGTCTCTTTCACGGGGCATTGATACTGTGTTTTTATTCCACTGCGACCTCCACTACTCCTCCAAGGGTGATTGCTAGTTTCTTTTTTTTCCATTGCGACCTCCACTACTCTTCCAAGGGGCAAAAAAAACATCTTGCTAAGCTACTGTGACCTCCACGTCTATTCCACAGGGCATTGATATTGTCTTTTTATTCCATTGTATCCTCCACCACTCTTCCAAGGGGCATTAAAACCGTCTTGTTAAGCTACAGTTACCTTCACATCTCTTCCAAGGGGCATTAAAACCGTCTTGTTAAGCCACTCTGAACACCACAGCTCTGCCCTCTGCCAAGGGGCATTAAAATTATCTGGTTAACCTAATGTGACCACCACGCCTCTTCCACTGGGCATTGATATAGTGTTTTTATTCCACTGTAACCTCCACCACTCTTCCAAGGGGCATTAAAATCGTCTTGTAAAGCTAATATGACCTTCACATCTCTTCCAAGGGACATTAAAATCGTCTTGTTAAACCACTCTGAACTCCACAGCTCTGCCAAGGTGCATTAAAACCGTCTTGATAATCTACTGTGACCTGAATGTCTCTTCCACACGGCAATGATATTGTCTTTTTATTCCACTGCGATCACAACCACTCTTCCAAGGTGCAATAAAACTGTCTTGTTAAGCCACTGTGACCTCCACGTCTCTTCCACGGGGCATTGATATTGTCTTTTTATTCCGCTGTAACCTCCACCACTCTTCCAAGGGGAATTAAAACCGTCTTGTTAAGCTACGGTGACCTTCACGTCTCATCCACTGGGCATTGATATTGTCTTTTTATTCCACTGCGACCTCCATCACTCTTCCAAGGGGCATTGATATTGTCATTTTATTATACTGCGAACCACCATCACTCTTCCAAGAGGCATTAAAATCGTCTTGTTACGCTACTGTGACCTCCTCTTCTCTTCCACTGGGCATTAATATTGTCTTTATATTCCCCTGTAACCTCCACCACTCTTCCAAGGGGCATTAAACCTTCTTGTTAAGCTACTGTGACCTCCACGTCTCTTCCAAGGGGAATTAAAACCGTCTTGTTAAACCACTCTGAACTCCACAGCTCTTCCAAGGGGCATTAAAACCTTCTTATTAAGCTACTTTGACCTCCACGTCTCTTTTACGGGGAATTGATATTGTCTTTATATTCCACTGTAACCTCCACCACTCTTCCAAGGGGCATTAAACCTTCTTGTTAAGCTACTGTGATCTCCACGTCTCTTCCACGGGGTATTGATATTGTCTTTTTATTTCACTGTGACCTCCACCAATCTTCCAAGGGGCATTGATAATGTCTTTTTATTCCACTAAGACCTCCACCACTCTTCCAAGGGGCATTAAAACCATCTTGTTAAGCTACTGTGACCTTCACCTCTTTTCCAAGGGGCATTAAAACCGTCTTGTTAAACCACTCTGAACTCCACAGTTCTGCCAAGGGGCATTAAATCCGTCTTGATAATCTACTGTGACCTCCACGTCTCTTCCACGCGGCAATGATATTGTATTTTTATTCCACTGCTACGTCCACCACTCTTACAAGGTGGAAATAAAACCGTCTTTTTAAGCTCCTGTGACCTCCATGTCTCTTCCATGGGGCACTGATAATGTCTTTTTATTCCAATGTAACCTCCACCACTTTTCCAAGGGGCAGAAAAACCGTCTTGTTAAGCTACTGTGACCTCCATGTCTCTTCCAAGGGACATTAAAACCATCTTTTTAAACCTCTCTGAACACAACAGCTCTTCCAAGGGGCATGAAAACCGTCTTATTATGCTACTGTTACCTTCATGTCTCTTCCACGGGAAATTGATATTGTCTTTTCATTCCACTGCGTCCTCCACCACTCTTCCAAGCGGCATTAAATTTGTCTTGTTAAGTTACTGTGACCTCCACGTCTCTTCCACGGGGCATGGATATTGTCTTTTTATTCCACTGTGACCTCCACAACTCTTCCAAGGGGCATTAAAACCATCATGTTAAGCTACTGTGACCTCCACTTCTCTGCGAAGGGGCATTAAAACTTTCTTGTTAAACCACTCTGTACTCCACCACATTTCCAAGGGGCATTACAACCGTCTTGTTAAGCTACTGTGACCTCCACGTCTTTTCCACGGGGCATTAATATTGTCTTTTTATTCCACTGCAACCTCCACCACTCTCCCAAGGGGCATTAAAACCGTCTTGTTAAGCTATTGTGACCTCCAAGTCTTTTCCACGGGGCATTGATATTGTCTTTTTATTCCACTGCGACCTCCACCACTCTTTCAAAGGGCATTAAAACTGTTTTGTTAAGCTACTGTGACCTCCACGTCTCTTCAACTGAGCATTGATATTGTCTTTTTTTTCCACTGCGACCTCCACCACTCTTCCAAGGGGCATTAAAACCGTCTTGTTAACCTACTGTGACATCCATGTCTCCTCCAAGGGGCATTAACACCGTCTTGTTAAACCACTCTGAATTCCACAGCTCTTCCAACGGGCTGTAAAACCATGTTATTAAGCTACTTTGACCTCGATGTCTCTTCCACGGGGCAATGATAATGTCTTTTTATTCCTCTTCGACCTCCATCACTCTTCAAAGGGGCATTAAAACCGTATTGTTAAGGTGCTGTGACCACCACGTCTCTTCCACGGGGCATTGATATTGTCTTTTTTCCACTGTGATCTCCACCACTCTTCCAAGGGGCATTGATATTATCTTTATATTCCATTTCAATCTCCACCACTCTTCCAAGGGACATTGAAACCGTCTTGTTAAGCTACTGTGATCTCCACGTCTCTTCCACGGGGCATTGATATTGTCTTTTTATTCCACTGTAACCTCCACCACTCTTCCAAGGGGCATTAAAACCATTTTGTAAAGCTACTGTGACCTCCATGTCTCTTCCACGGGGCATTGATATTGTCTTTTTATTCCACTGCTACATCCACCACTCTTCCAAGTGGCATTGATATTTTCTTTTTATTCCACTGCGACCACCACCACTCTTCGAAGGGGCATTAAAACCGTCTTGTTAAGCTACTGTGACCTCCACGTCTCTTCCACGGGGCATTGATATTGTCTTTTTATTCCACTGCGACCTCCACCACTCTTCCAAGGGGCATTAAAACCGCCTTGTTAAGCTACTGTGGCCTCCACGTCTCATCCAAGGGGCATTGATTTTGTCTTTTTATTCCACTGCTACCTCCATCACTTTTCCAATGGGCATTAAAACCATCTTCTTAAGCTACTGTGACCTCTACGTCTCTTCCATGTGCCATTGATATTGACATTTTATTCCACTGCGACCTCCACCACCCTTCCAAGGGGCATTGATATTGTCTTTTTATTCCACTGCGACCACCACCACTCTTCAAAGGGGCATTAAAACGGTCTTGTTAAGCTACTGTGACATCCACGTCTCTTCCACGGGGCATTGATATTGTCTTTTTTCCACTGTGATCTCCACCACTCTTCCAAGGGGCATTGATATTATCTTTATATTCCACTGCGATCTCCACCACTCTTCCAAGGGACATTGAAACCGTCTTGTTAAGCTACTGTGATCTCCACGTCTCTTCCACGGGGCATTGATATTGTCTTTTTATTCCACTGTAACCTCCACCACTCTTCCAAGGGGCATTAAAACCGTCTTGTAAAGCTACTGTGACCTCCACGTCTCTTCCACTTGGCATTGATAATGTCTTTTAATTCCACTGCGACCTCCACCACTCTTCCAAGGGGCATTGATATTGTCTTTTTATTCCACTGCGACCACCACCACTCTTCGAAGGGGCATTAAAACCGTTTTGTTAAGCTACTGTGACCTCCACGTCTCTTCCACGGGGCATTGATATTTTCTTTTTATTCCACTGCGACCTCCACCTCTCTTCCAAGGGTCATTAGAACCATCTTGTTAAGCTACTGTGGCCTCCACGTCTCATCCAAGGGGCATTGATTTTGTCTTTTTATTCCACTGCTACCTCCACCACTTTTCCAATGGGCATTAAAACCATCTTCTTAACTACTGTGACCTCTACGTCTCTTCCACGGGGCATTGATATTGTCTTTTTATCCCACTGCGACCTACACCACTCTTCCAAGGGGAATTGATATTGACTTTTTATTCCACTTCGACCACCACCACTCTTCGAAGGGGCATGAAAATCGTCTTGTTAAGCTACTGTGACCTCTATGTCTCTTCCACGGGGCATTCATATTGTCTTTTTATTCCACTGTAACCTCCACCACTCTTCCAAGGGGCATTAAAACCGTCTTGTTAAGCTACTCTGACCTAAACGTCTCTTCCACAGGGCATTGATTTTGTCTTTTTATTCCACTGCTACCTCCACCACTCTTCCAAGGGGCATGAAAACCATTTTGTTAAGCTTCTGTGACCTCCATGTCTCTTCAACTGAGCATTGATATTGTCTTTTTTTTCCACTGCGACCTCCACCACTCTTCCAAGGGGCATTAAAACCGTCTTGTTAACCTACTGTGACATCCATGTCTCCTCCAAGGGGCATTAACACCGTCTTGTTAAACCACTCTGAATTCCACAGCTCTTCCAACGGGCTGTAAAACCATGTTATTAAGCTACTTTGACCTCGATGTCTCTTCCACGGGGCAATGATAATGTCTTTTTATTCCTCTTCGACCTCCATCACTCTTCAAAGGGGCATTAAAACCGTATTGTTAAGGTGCTGTGACCACCACGTCTCTTCCACGGGGCATTGATATTGTCTTTTTTCCACTGTGATCTCCACCACTCTTCCAAGGGGCATTGATATTATCTTTATATTCCATTTCAATCTCCACCACTCTTCCAAGGGACATTGAAACCGTCTTGTTAAGCTACTGTGATCTCCACGTCTCTTCCACGGGGCATTGATATTGTCTTTTTATTCCACTGTAACCTCCACCACTCTTCCAAGGGGCATTAAAACCATTTTGTAAAGCTACTGTGACCTCCATGTCTCTTCCACGGGGCATTGATATTGTCTTTTTATTCCACTGCTACATCCACCACTCTTCCAAGTGGCATTGATATTTTCTTTTTATTCCACTGCGACCACCACCACTCTTCGAAGGGGCATTAAAACCGTCTTGTTAAGCTACTGTGACCTCCACGTCTCTTCCACGGGGCATTGATATTGTCTTTTTATTCCACTGCGACCTCCACCACTCTTCCAAGGGGCATTAAAACCGCCTTGTTAAGCTACTGTGGCCTCCACGTCTCATCCAAGGGGCATTGATTTTGTCTTTTTATTCCACTGCTACCTCCATCACTTTTCCAATGGGCATTAAAACCATCTTCTTAAGCTACTGTGACCTCTACGTCTCTTCCATGTGCCATTGATATTGACATTTTATTCCACTGCGACCTCCACCACCCTTCCAAGGGGCATTGATATTGTCTTTTTATTCCACTGCGACCACCACCACTCTTCAAAGGGGCATTAAAACGGTCTTGTTAAGCTACTGTGACATCCACGTCTCTTCCACGGGGCATTGATATTGTCTTTTTTCCACTGTGATCTCCACCACTCTTCCAAGGGGCATTGATATTATCTTTATATTCCACTGCGATCTCCACCACTCTTCCAAGGGACATTGAAACCGTCTTGTTAAGCTACTGTGATCTCCACGTCTCTTCCACGGGGCATTGATATTGTCTTTTTATTCCACTGTAACCTCCACCACTCTTCCAAGGGGCATTAAAACCGTCTTGTAAAGCTACTGTGACCTCCACGTCTCTTCCACTTGGCATTGATAATGTCTTTTAATTCCACTGCGACCTCCACCACTCTTCCAAGGGGCATTGATATTGTCTTTTTATTCCACTGCGACCACCACCACTCTTCGAAGGGGCATTAAAACCGTTTTGTTAAGCTACTGTGACCTCCACGTCTCTTCCACGGGGCATTGATATTTTCTTTTTATTCCACTGCGACCTCCACCTCTCTTCCAAGGGTCATTAGAACCATCTTGTTAAGCTACTGTGGCCTCCACGTCTCATCCAAGGGGCATTGATTTTGTCTTTTTATTCCACTGCTACCTCCACCACTTTTCCAATGGGCATTAAAACCATCTTCTTAACTACTGTGACCTCTACGTCTCTTCCACGGGGCATTGATATTGTCTTTTTATCCCACTGCGACCTACACCACTCTTCCAAGGGGAATTGATATTGACTTTTTATTCCACTTCGACCACCACCACTCTTCGAAGGGGCATGAAAATCGTCTTGTTAAGCTACTGTGACCTCTATGTCTCTTCCACGGGGCATTCATATTGTCTTTTTATTCCACTGTAACCTCCACCACTCTTCCAAGGGGCATTAAAACCGTCTTGTTAAGCTACTCTGACCTAAACGTCTCTTCCACAGGGCATTGATTTTGTCTTTTTATTCCACTGCTACCTCCACCACTCTTCCAAGGGGCATGAAAACCATTTTGTTAAGCTTCTGTGACCTCCATGTCTCTTTCACGGGGAATTGATATTGTCTTTTTAGTCCAATACGACCTCCACCACTCTTCCAAGTGGCATTGATATTGTCTTTTTATTCCACTGCAACCTCCACCACTTTTCTAAGGGCCATTAAAACTATCTTGTTAAACTACTGTGACCTCCACGTCTCTTGCACGGGGCATTGATATTGTCTTTTTATTCCACTGCGAACTCCACCACTCTTCCAAAGGGCTTTAAAACCGTCTTGTTACGCTACTATGACCTTCACGTCTCTTCCACGGGGCATTGATATTGTGTTTTTATTCCACTGCGCCCTCCACCACTCCTCCAAGGGCGAATGATGTTTTCTTTTTTTTCCATTGCGACCTCCACTACTCTTCCAAGGGGTCATGAAAATCGTCTTGTTAAGCTACTGTGACCTCTATGTCTCTTCCACGGGGCATTCATATTGTCTTTTTATTCCACTGTAACCTCCACCACTCTTCCAAGGGGCATTAAAACTGTCTTTTTAAGCTACTGTGATCTTCACGTCTCTTCCAAGGGGCATTAAATCCTTCTTGTTAAACCACTCTGAATGACACAGCTCTGCCAAGGGGCATTAAAAAGTGTCTTGTTAAGCTACTGTGGCCTCCATGTCTCTTCCACAGGGCATTGATATTGTCTTTTTTTTTTCACTGTAGCCTCCAACACTCTTCCAAGAGGCATTAAAACTGTCTTGTTAAGCTACTGCTACCTCCACGTCTCTTCCAAGGGGCATTACAACCATCTTGTTAAACCACTCTGTACTCCACAGCTCTTCCAAGGGGCATTAAAACCATCTTGTTAAGATACTGTGAACTCCACTTCTCTTCCACGGGGCATTAATATTGTCTTTTTTTTCCACAGCGACCCCCACTACTCTTCCAATGGGCATTAAAACCGTCTTGTTAAGCTACTCTGACCTAAACGTCTCTTCCACAGGGCATTGATTTTGTCTTTTTATTCCACTGCTACCTCCACCACTCTTCCAAGGGGCATGAAAACCATTTTGTTAAGCTTCTGTGACCGCCATGTCTCTTTCACGGGGAATTGATATTGTCTTTTTAGTCCAATACGACCTCCACCACTCTTCCAAGTGGCATTGATATTGTCTTTTTATTCCACTGCAACGTCCACCACTTTTCTAAGGGCCATTAAAACTATCTTGTTAAGCTACTGTGACCTCCACGTCTCTTGCACGGGGCATTGATATTGTCTTTTTATTCCACTGCGAACTCCACCACTCTTCCAAAGGACTTTAAAACCGTCTTGTTACGCTACTATGACCTTCACGTCTCTTCAACGGGGCATTGATATTGTGTTTTTATTCCACTGCGCCCTCCACCACTCCTCCAAGGGCGATTGATGTTTTCTTTTTTTTCCATTGCGACCTCCACTACTCTTCCAAGGGGCAAAAAAAACATCTTGCTAAGCTACTGTGACCTCCACGTCTATTCCACGGCGCATTGATATTGTCTTTTTATTCCATTGTATCCTCCACCACTCTTCCAAGGGGCATTAAAACCGTCTTGTTAAGCTACAGTTACCTTCACGTCTCTTCCAAGGGGCATTAAACCGTCTTGCTAAGCCACTCTGAACTCCACAGCTCTGCTCTCTGCCAAGGGGCATTAAAATTATCTGGTTAACCTAATGTGACCTCCACGTCTCTTCCACTGGGCATTGATGTAGTGTTTTTATTACACTGCGACCTTCACCACTCTTCCAAGGGGCAATGAAACCATATTGCTAAGCTACTGTGACCTCCACGTCTCTTCCACGGGGCATTGATATTGTCTTTTTTTTCCACTGCAACCTCCACCAGTCTTCCAAGAGGCATTGATATTGTCTTTTTATTCCACTACGACCTCCACCACTCTTCCAAGGGGCATTAAAACCGTCTTGTTAAACGACTCTGTTCTCCACAGCTCTTCCAAGGGGCATTAAAACCGTCTTGTTAAGATACTGTGCCCTCCATGTCTCTTCCACGGGGCATTGATATTGTCTTTTTATTCCACTGAGACCTTCACCACTGTTCCAAGGAGTATTAAAATCATCTTTTTAAGCTACTGTGACATCCACGTCTCTTCCAAGGGGCATCTAAACTGTCTTGTTTAACCACTCTGAACTCCACTGCTCTTACAAGGGGCATTAAAACCGTCTTATTAGGCTACAGTGACCTCCACATCTCTTCCAAGGGGCATTAAAACCATCTTGTTACACCACTTTGAACTCCAGAGCTCTTCCAAGGGGCTTTAAAACCGTCTTATTAAGCTACTTTGACCTCCACGTCCCTTCCACGGGGCATTGATATTGTCTTTTTCTTCCACTGCGACTTCCACCACTCTTCCAAGGGGCATTAAAACTGTCTTGTTAATCTACTGTGATCTCCACATCTCTTCCACGGGATATTGATATTGTCTTTTTATTCCACTGCAACCTCCACCAGTCTTCCAAGGGGCATTGATATTGTCTTTTTATTCCACTACGACCTCCACCACACTTCCAAGGGGCATTAAAACCATCTATTTAAACCACTCTGTACTCCACAGCTCTTCCAAGGGGCATTAAAACCATCTTGTTAAGATACTGTGCCCTCCACGTCTCTTCTACGGGGCATTGATATTGTCTTTTTAATCCACTGAGACCTTCACCACTCTTCCAAGGAGTATTAAAATCATCTTTTTAACTACTGTGACATCCACGTCTCTTCCAAGGGGCATTTAAACCATCTTGTTAAACCACTCTGAACTCCACAGCTCTTACAAGGGGCATTAAAACCGTCTTGTTAAGATACTGTGCCCTCCACGTCTCTTCCACAGGGCATTGATATTGTCTTTTTATTCCACTGAGACCTTCACCACTCTTCCAAGGAGTATTAAAATCATCTTTTTAAGCTACTGTGTTCTCCACGTCTCTTCCACGGGGCATTGATATTGTCTTTTTATTCCACTGTAACCTTCACCACTCTTCCAAGGGGCATTAAAACCATCTTGTTAAGCTACTGTGACTTTCACCTTTCTTCCAAGGGGCATTAAAACCGTCTTGTTAAGATACTGTGCCCTCCACGTCCCTTCCAAGGGACATTTAAACCGTCTTGTTAAACCACTCTAAACTCCACTGCTCTTACAAGGGGCATTAAAGCCGTCTTGTTAGGCTACTGTGACCTCCACGTCTCTTCCAAGGGGCATTAAAACCGACTTGTTACACCACTCTGAACTCCAAAGCTCTTCCTAGGGGCATTAAAACTGTCTTATTAAGCTACTTTGACCTCCACGTCCCTTCCACGGGGCATTGATATTGTCTTTTTATTCCACTGCGACTTCCACCACTCTTCCAAGGGGCAATAAAACTGTCTTGTTAATCTACTGTGATCTCCACATCTCTTCCACGGGATATTGATATTGTCTTTTTATTCCACTGCAACCTCCACCAGTCTTCCAAGGGACATTGATATTGTCTTTTTATTACACTACGACCTCCACCACTCTTCCAAGGGGCATTAAAACCGTCTTGTTAAACCACTCTGTTCTCCACAGCTCTTCCAAGGGGCATTAAAACCGTCTTGTTAAGATACTGTGCCCTCCATGTCTCTTCCACGGGGCATTGATATTGTCTTTTTATTCCACTGAGACCTTCACCACTGTTCCAAGCAGTATTAAAATCATCTTTTTAAGCTACTGTGACATCCACGTCTCTTCCAAGGGGCATTTAAACTGTCTTATTTAACCACTCTGAACTCCACTGCTCTTACAAGGGGCATTAAAACCGTCTTATTAGGCTACAGTGACCACCACGTCTCTTCCAAGGGGCATTAAAACCATCTTGTTACACCACTTTGAACTCCAGAGCTCTTCCAAGGGGCTTTAAAACCGTCTTATTAAGCTACTTTGACCTCCACGTCCCTTCCACGGGGCATTGATATTGTCTTTTTATTCCACTGCGACTTCCACCACTCTTCCAAGGGGCAATAAAACTGTCTTGTTAATCTACTGTGATCTCCACATCTCTTCCACGGGATATTGATATTGTCTTTTTATTCCACTGCAACCTCCACCAGTCTTCCAAGGGACATTGATATTGTCTTTTTATTACACTACGACCTCCACCACTCTTCCAAGGGGCATTAAAACCATATTGTTAAACCACTCTGTACTCCACAGCTCTTCCAAGGGGCATTAAAACCATCTTGTTAAGATACTGTGCCCTCCACGTCTCTTCTACGGGGCATTGATATTGTCTTTTTAATCCACTGAGACCTTCACCACTCTTCCAAGGAGTATTAAAATCATCTTTTTAACTACTGTGACATCCACGTCTCTTCCAAGGGGCATTTAAACCATCTTGTTAAACCACTCTAAACTCCACAGCTCTTACAAGGGGCATTAATATCATCTTTTTAAGCTACTGTGATCTCCACGTCTCTTCCACGGGGCATTGATATTGTCTTTTTATTCCACTGTAACCTCCACCACTCTTCCAAGGGGCATTAAAACCATCTTGTTAAGCTACTGTGAATTTCACATTTCTTCCAAGGGGCATTAAAACCGTCTTGTTAAACCACTCCGAACTCCACAGTTCTGCCAAGGGGCATTAAAACCGTCTTGATAATCTACTGTGACCTCCACCTCTCTTCCACGCGGCAATGATATTGTCTTTTTATTTAACTGTGACTTCCACCACTCTTACAAGTGGGCAATAAAACCGTCTTGTTAAGCTACTGTGACCTCAACCTCTCTTCCACGGGGCATTGATATTGTCTTCTTATTCCACTGTAAACTCCACGACTCTTCCAAAGGGCTTTAAAACCGTCTTGTTACGCTACCATGACCTTCACGTCTCTTCCACGGGGCACTGATATTGTGTTTTTATTCCACTGCGACCTCCACCACTCCTCCAAGGGTGATTGATAGTTTCTTTTTTTTTCCATTGCGACCTCCACTACTCTTCCAAGGGGCAAAAAAAACATCTTGCTAAGCTACTGTGACCTCCACGTCTATTCCACGGGTCATTGATATTGTCTTTTTATTCCATTGTATCCTCCACCACTCTTCCAAGGGGCATTAAAACCGTCTTGTTAAGCTACAGTTACCTTCACGTCTCTTCCAAGGGGCATTAAAACCGTCTTGTTAAGCCACTCTGAACACCACAGCTCTGCCCTCTGCCAAGGGGCATTAAAATTATCTGGTTAACCTAATGTGACCTCCACGCCTCTTCCACTGGGCATTGATATAGTGTTTTTATTCCACTGTAACCTCCACCACTCTTCCAAGGGGCATTAAAATCGTCTTGTAAAGCTACTATGACCTTCACATCTCTTCCAAGGGACATTAAAATCATCTTGTTAAACCACTCTGAACTCCACAGCTCTGCCAAGGTGCATTAAAACCGTCTTGATAATCTACTGTGACCTGAATGTCTCTTCCACACGGCAATGATATTGTCTTTTTATTCCACTGCGATCACAACCACTCTTCCAAGGTGCAATAAAACTGTCTTGTTAAGCCACTGTGACCTCCACGTCTCTTCCACGGGGCATTGATATTGTCTTTTTATTCCGCTGTAACCTCCACCCCTCTTCCAAGGGGAATTAAAACCGTCTTGTTAAGCTACTGTGACCTTCACGTCTCATCCACTGGGCATTGATATTGTCTTTTTATTCCACTGCGACCTCCATCACTCTTCCAAGCGGCATTGATATTGTCATTTTATTATACTGCGAACCACCACCACTCTTCCAAGAGGCATTAAAATCGTCTTGTTACGCTACTGTGACCTCCTCTTCTCTTCCACTGGGCATTAATATTGTCTTTATATTCCACTGTAACCTCCACCACTCTTCCAAGGGGCATTAAACCTTCTTGTTAAACTACTGTGACCTCCACGTCTCTTCCAGGGGGAATTAAAACCGTCTTGCTAAACCACTCTGAACTCCACAGCTCTTCCAAGGGGCATTAAAACCTTCTTATTAAGCTACTTTGACCTCCACGTCTCTTTTACGGGGAATTGATATTGTCTTTATATTCCACTGTAACCTCCACCACTCTTCCAAGGGGCATTAAAACCATCTTGTTAAATCACTCTGTACTCCACAGCTCTTCCAAGGGGCATTAAAACCATCTTGTTAAGCTACTGTGATCTCCACGTCTCTTCCACAGGGTATTGATATTGTCTTTTTATTCCACTGTGACCTCCACCAATCTTCCAAGGGGCATTGATAATGTCTTTTTCTTCCACTAAGACCTCCACCACTCTTCCAAGGGGCATTAAAACCATCTTGTTAAGCTACTGTGACCTTCACCTCTTTTCCAAGGGGCATTAAAACCGTCTTGTTAAACCACTCTGAACTCCACAGTTCTGCCAAGGGGCATTAAATCCGTCTTGATAATCTTCTGTGACCTCCACGTCTCTTCCACGCGGCAATGATATTGTATTTTTATTCCACTGCTACGTCCACCACTCTTACAAGTTGGAAATAAAACCGTCTTTTTAAGCTCCTGTGACCTCCATGTCTCTTCCATGGGGCACTGATAATGTCTTTTTATTCCAATGTAACCTCCACCACTTTTCCAAGGGGCAGAAAAACCATCTTGTTAAGCTACTGTGACCTCCATGTCTCTTCCAAGGGACATTAAAACCATCTTTTTAAACCTCTCTGAACACAACAGCTCTTCCAAGGGGCATTAAAACCGTCTTATTATGCTACTGTTACCTTCATGTCTCTTCCACGGGAAATTAATATTGTCTTTTCATTCCACTGCGTCCTCCACCACTCTTCCAAGCGGCATTAAATTTGTCTTGTTAAGTTACTGTGACCTCCACGTCTCTTCCACGGGGCATGGATATTGTCTTTTTATTCCACTGCGACCTCCACAACTCTTCCAAGGGGCATTAAAACCATCATGTTAAGCTACTGTGACCTCCACTTCTCTGCGAAGGGGCATTAAAACTTTCTTGTTAAACCACTCTGTACTCCACCACATTTCCAAGGGGTATTACAACCGTCTTGTTAAGCTACTGTGACCTCCACGTCTTTTCCACGGGGCATTAATATTGTCTTTTTATTCCACTGCAACCTCCACCTCTCTTCCAAGGTGCATTAAAACCGTCTTGTTAAGCTATTGTGACCTCCAAGTCTTTTCCACGGGGCATTGATATTGTCTTTTTATTCCACTGCGACCTCCACCACTCTTTCAAAGGGCATTAAAACTGTTTTGTTAAGCTACTGTGACCTCCACGTCTCTTCAACTGGGCATTGATATTGTCTTTTTTTTCCACTGCGACCTCCACCACTCTTCCAAGGGGCATTAAAACCGTCTTGTTAACCTACTGTGACATCCATGTCTCCTCCAAGGGGCATTAACACCGTCTTGTTAAACCACTCTGAATTCCACAGCTCTTCCAAGGGGCTGTAAAACCATGGTATTAAGCTACTTTGACCTCGACGTCTCTTCCACGGGGCAATGATAATGTCTTTTTATTCCTCTTCGACCTCCATCACTCTTCAAAGGGGCATGAAAACCATATTGTTAAGGTGCTGTGACCACCACGTCTCTTCCACGGGGCATTGATATTGTCTTTTTTCCACTGTGATCTCCACCACTCTTCCAAGGGGCATTGATATTATCTTTATATTCCATTGCGATCTCCACCACTCTTCCAAGGGACATTGAAACCGTCTTGTTAAGCTACTGTGATCTCCACGTCTCTTCCACGGGGCATTGATATTGTCTTTTTATTCCACTGTAACCTCCACCACTCTTCCAAGGGGCATTAAAACCATTTTGTAAAGCTACTGTGACCTCCATGTCTCTTCCACGGGGCATTGATATTGTCTTTTTATTCCACTGCTACATCCACCACTCTTCCAAGTGGCAGTGATATTTTATTTTTATTCCACTGCGACCACCACCACTCTTCGAAGGGGCATTAAAACCGTCTTGTTAAGCTACTGTGACCTCCACGTCTCTTCCACGGGGCATTGATATTGTCTTTTTATTCCACTGCGACCTCCACCACTCTTCCAAGGGGCATTAAAATCGTCTTGTAAAGCTACTATGACCTTCACATCTCTTCCAAGGGACATTAAAATCATCTTGTTAAGCCACTCTGAACTCCACAGCTCTGCCCTCTGCCAAGGGGCATTAAAATTATCTGGTTAACCTATTGTGACCTCCACGTCTCTTCTACTGGGCATTGATGTAGTGTTTTTATTCCACTGTAACCTCCACCACTCTTCCAAGGGGCATTAAAATCGTCTTGTAAAGCTACTGTGACCTTAACATCTCTTCCAAGGGACATTAAAATCGTCTTGTTAAACCACTCTGAACTCCACAGCTCTGCCAAGGTGCATTAAAACCGTCTTGATAATCTACTGTGACCTCCATGTGTCTTCCACGCGGCAATGATATTGTCTTTATATTCCACTGCAATCACAACCACTCTTCCAAGGGGCAATAAAACTGTCTTGTTAAGCCACTGTGACCTCCTCGTCTCTTCCACGGGGCATTGATATTGTCTTTTTATTCCGCTGTAACCTCCACCACTCTTCCAAGGGGCATTAAAATCGTCTTGTTAAGCTACTGTGACCTTCACGTCTCTTCCACTGGGCATTGATATTGTCTTTTTATTCCACTACGACCTCCACCACTCTTCCAAGGGGCATTGATATTGTCATTTTATTATACTGCGAACCACCACCACTCTTCCAAGAGGCATTAAAATCGTCTTGTTACGCTACTGTGACCTCCTCTTCTCTTCCACTGGGCATTAATATTGTCTTTATATTCCACTGTAACCTCCACCACTCTTCCAAGGGGCATTAAACCTTTCCTCTTAAGCTACTGTGACCTCCACGTCTCTTCCAAGGGGAATTAAAACCGTCTTGTTAAACCACTCTGAACTCCACAGCTCTTCCAAGGGGCATTAAATCCGTCTTATTAAGCTACTTTGACTTCCACGTCTCTTTTACGGGGAATTGATATTGTCTTTATATTCCACTGTAACCTCCACCACTCTCCCAAGGGGCATTAAACCTTCTTGTTAAGCTACTGTGATCTCCACGTCTCTTCCACGGGGTATTGATATTGTCTTTTTATTCCACTGTGACCTCCACCAATCTTCCAAGGGGCATTGATAATGTTTTTTTATTCCACTAAGACCTCCACCACTCTTCCAAGGGGCATTAAAACCGTCTTGTTAAGCTACTGTGACCTTCACCTCTTTTCCAAGGGGCATTAAAACCGTCTTGTTAAACCACTCTGAACTCCACAGTTCTGCCAAGGGGCATTAAATCCGTCTTGATAATCTACTGTGACCTCCACGTCTCTTCCACGCGGCAATGATATTGTATTTTTATTCCACTGCGACGTCCACCACTCTTACAAGTTGGAAATAAAACCGTCTTGTTAAGCTACTGTGACCTCCATGTCTCTTCCATGGGGCACTGGTAATGTCTTTTTATTCCAATGTAACCTCCACCACTTTTCCAAGGGGCACGAAAGCTGTCTTGTTAAGCTACTGTGACCTCCATGTCTCTTCCAAGGGACATTAAAGCCATCTTTTTAAACCTCTCTGAACTCCACAGCTCTTCCAAGGGGCATTAAAACCGTCTTTTTATGCTACTCTTACCTCCATGTCTCTTAAACGGGATATTGATATTGTCTTTTCATTCCACTGCGTCCTCCACCACTCTTCCAAGGGGCATTAAATTTGTCTGGTTAAGCTACTGTGACCTCCACGTCTCTTCCACGGGGCATTGATATTGTCTTTTTATTCCACTGCGACCTCCACCACTCTTCCAAGGGGCATTAAAACCATCTTGTTTAGCTGCTGCGACCTCCACTTCTCTGCCAAGGGGCATTAAAACTTTCTTTTTAAACCACTCTGTACTCCACCACATTTCCAAGGGGCATTAAAACCGTCTTGTTAAGCTACTGTGACCTCCATGTCTCTTCCACGGGGCATTAATATTGTCTTTTTATTCCACTGCAACCTCCACCACTCTTCCAAGGGGCATTAAAACCGTCTTGTTAAGCTGCTGTGACCCTCCAAGTCTTTTCCACGGGGCATTGATATTGTCTTTTTATTCCACTGCGACCTCCACCACTCTTTCAAAGGGCATTAAAACTGTTTTGTTAAGCTACTGTGACCTCCACGTCTCTTCAACTGGGCATTGATATTGTCTTTTTTTTCCACTGCGACTTACACCACTCATCCAAGGGACATTAAAACCGTCTTGTTAAGCTACTGTGACCTCCATGTCTCTTCCAAGGGGCATTACCACCATCTTGTTAAACCACTCTGAATTCCACACCTCTTCCAATGGGCAGTAAAGCCATGTTATTAAGCTACTTTGACCTCGACGTCTCTTCCACGGGGCAATGATAATGTCTTTTTATACCACTTCGACCTCCATCACTCTTCAAAGGGGCATTAAAACAGTATTGTTAAGTTGCTGTGACCACCACGTCTCTTCCACGGGGCATTGATATTGTCTTTTTTCCACTGTGATCTCCACCAGTCTTCCAAGGGGCATTGATATTATCTTTATATTCCACTGCGATCTCCACCACTCTTCCAAGGGACATTGAAATCATTTTGTTAAGCTACTGTGATCTACACTTCTCTTCCACGGGGACTTGATATTGTCTTTTTATTCCACTGTAACCTCCACCACTCTTCCAAGGGGCATTAAAACTGTTTTGTAAAGCTACTGTGACCTCCATGTCTCTTCCACGGGGCATAGATATTGTCTTTTTATTCCACTGCTACCTCCACCACTCTTCCAAGGGGTATTGATATTGTCTTTTTATTCCACTGCTACCACCACCACTCTTCGAAGGGGCATTAAAACCGTCTTGTTAAGCTACTGTGACCTCCACGTCTCTTCCACGGGGCATTGATATTGTATTTTTATTCCACTGCGACCTCCACCACTCTTCCAAGGGGCATTAGAACCGCCTTGTTAAGCTACTGTGGCCCCCACGTCTCATCCAAGGGGCATTGATTTTGTCTTTTTATTCCACTGCTACCTCCACCACTTTTCCAATGGGCATTAAAACCATCTTCTTAAGCTACTGTGACCTCTACGTCTCTTCCATGGGGCATTGATATTGTCATTTTATTCCACTGCGACCTCCACCACTCTTCCAAGGTGCATTGATATTGTCTTTTTATTCCACTGCGACCACCATAACTCTTCGAAGGGGCATTAAAACCGTCTTGTTAAGCTACTGTGACATCCAGGTCTCTTCCACGGGGCATTGATATTGTCTTTTTATTCCACTGCGACCTCCATCACTCTTCAAAGGGCTATTAAAACTGTATTGTTAAGCTGCTGTGACCACGACATCTCTTCCACGGGGCATTGATATTGTCTTTTTTCCACTGTGATCTCCACCACTCTTCCAAGGGGCATTCATATTATCTTTATATTCCACTGCGATCTCCACCACTCTTCCAAGGGGCATTGAAACCGTCTTGTTAAGCTACTGTGATCTCCACGTCTCTTCCACGGGGCATTGATATTGTCTTTTTATTACACTGTAACCTCCACCACTCTTCCAAGGGGTATTAAAACCATCTTGTAAAGCTACTGTGACCTCCACGTCTCTTCCAAGGGGCAATGATATTGTCTTTTTATTCCACTGCGACCACCACTACTCTTCGAAGGGGCATTAAAACCATTTTGTTAAGCTACTGTGATCTACACTTCTCTTCCACAGGGAATTGATATTGTCTTTTTATTCCACTGTAACCTCCACCACTCTTCCAAGGGGCATTAAAACTGTTTTGTAAAGCTACTGTGACCTCCATGTCTCTTCCACGGGGCATAGATATTGTCTTTTTATTCCACTGCTACCTCCACCACTCTTCCAAGGGGCATTGATATTGTCTTTTTATTCCACTGCGATCACCACCACTCTTCGAAGGGGCATTAAAACCGTCTTGTTAAGCTACTGTGACCTCCACGTCTCTTCCACGGGGCATTGATATTGTATTTTTATTCCACTGCGACCTCCACCACTCTTCCAAGGGGCATTAGAACCGCCTTGTTAAGCTACTGTGGCCCCCACGTCTCATCCAAGGGGCATTGATTTTGTCTTTTTATTCCACTGCTACCTCCACCACTTTTCCAATGGGCATTAAAACCATCTTCTTAAGCTACTGTGACCTCTACGTCTCTTCCACGGGGCATTGATATTGTCATTTTATTCCACTGCGACCTCCACCACTCTTCCAAGGGGCATTGATATTGTCTTTTTATTCCACTGCGACCACCATAACTCTTCGAAGGGGCATTAAAACCGTCTTGTTAAGCTACTGTGACATCCAGGTCTCTTCCACGGGGCATTGATATTGTCTTTTTATTCCACTGCGACCTCCATCACTCTTCAAAAGGGTATTAAAACTGTATTGTTAAGCTGCTGTGACCACGACATCTCTTCCACGGGGCATTGATATTGTCTTTTTTCCACTGTGATCTCCACCACTCTTCCAAGGGGCATTGATATTATCTTTATATTCCACTGCGATCTCCACCACTCTTCCAAGGGGCATTGAAACCGTTTTGTTAAGCTACTGTGATCTCCACGTCTCTTCCACGGGGCATTGATATTGTCTTTTTATTACACTGTAACCTCCACCACTCTTCCAAGGGGCATAAAAACCATCTTGTAAAGCTACTGTGACCTCCACGTCTCTTCCAAGGGGCATTGATATTGTCTTTTTATTCCACTGCGACCACCACTACTCTTCGAAGGGACATTAAAACCATTTTGTTAAGCTACTGTGACCTCCACGTCTCTTCCACGGGGCGTTGATATTGTCTTTTTATTCCACTGCGACCTCCACCACTCTTCCAAGGGGCATTGATATTGTCTTTTTATTCCACTGCGACCACCACCACTCTTCGAAGGTGCATTAAAACCGACTTGTTAAGCTACTGTGACCTCCACGTCTCTTCCACGGGGCATTGATATTGTCTTTTTATTCCACTGCGACCTCCACCACTCTTCCAAGGGGCATTAAAACCGTCTTGTTAAGCTACTGTGACCTCCACGTCTCTTCTACGGGGCACTGATATTGTCTTTTTATTCCCTGCGACCTACACCACTCTTCCAAGGGGCAATAAAATTTTCTTTTTAAGCAACTGTGACCTCCACGTTTCTTCCACGGGGCAGAGATATTTTCTTTTTATTCCACTGCGACATCCACCACTCTTCCAAGGTGCATTGATATTGTCTTTTTATTCCACTGCAACCTCCAACACTCTTCCAAGGGGCATTAAAACTGTCTTGATAAGCTACTGTGACCGCCACATCTCTTCCACGGGGCGTTGATATTATCTTTTTATTCCAATGTAACCTTCACCACCTTTCCAACGTGCATTAGAACTGCCTTGTTAAGCTACTGTGGCCTCCCCGTCTCATCCAAGGGGAATTAAAACCGTCTTGTTAAACCAATCTGAACTCCACAGCTCTTCCAAGGGGCATTAAAACCGTCTTGTTAAGCTACTGTGACCTCCACGTATATTCCACGGGGCATTTATATTGACTTTTTAATCCAATGCGATCTCCACCACTCTTCCAAGGGGCATTAAAACTGTGTTGTTAAGCTACTGTGACCTCGACATCTCTTCCACGGGGCATTGAAATTGTCTTTTTCTTTCACTGTAACCTCCACCACTTTTCCAATGGGCATTAAAACTCTCTTTTTAAGCTACTGTGACCGCCACGTCTCATCCAAGGATCATTAATACCGTCTTTATAAACCACTCTGAACTTCACAGCTCTTCCAAGGTATATTAAAACCATCTTGTTAAGCTACTTTGACCTCCACGTCTCTTCCACGGGGCATTAATATTGGCTTTTTATTCCACTGCGACCTCCACCACTCTTCCAAGGGGCATTAAAACCATCTTGTTAAGCTACTTCTACGTTCACGTCTCTTGCACGGGGCATTGATATTCTCTTTTTACTCCACTGCAACCTCCACCACTCTTCTAAGGGGCACTAAACCTGTATTGTTAAGCTACTGTGACCACAATGTCTCTTCCACAGGGCATTGATATTGTCTTTTTATTCCACTGCGACCTCCACCAATCTTCCAAGTGGCATTAAAACAGTCTTGTTAAGCTACTATTACCTCCACGTCTCTTCCACGGGGCATTGATATTGTCTTTTTATTCCACTGCGACCAACATCACTCTTCCAAGGAACATTGATATTGTCTTTTTATTCCACTGCGACCCCCACAGCTCTTCCAACGGGCATTAAAACCGTCTTGTTAAGCTACTGTGACTTCCACGTCTCTTCCAAGGGGCATTAAAACCGTTTTGTTAAACCTCTCTCAACTCCACAGCTCTTCCAAGGGGCATTAAAACAGTCTTATAAAGCTACTGTGACCTCCACGTTTCTTCCACTGGGCATTGATATTGTCTTTTTATTCCAATGTAACCTACACCACGATTCCAATTGGCACTAAAACCGTCTTGTTAAGCTACTGTGACCTCCATGCCTCTTCCAAGGGGCATTAAAACTGTCTTGTTAAACCTCTCTGAACTACACAGTTCTTCCAAGGGGCATTAAAACAGTCTTGTTATGCTACTGTGACCTTCATGTCTGTTCCACTGGGTATTGATATTGTCTTCTTATACCACTGCGACCTCCACCACTCTTCCAAGGGGCTTTAAAATAGCCTTGTTAAGATACTGTGACCTCCACGTCCCTTCTACGGGGCATTGATATTGTCTTTTTATTCCACTGTATCCTCCACCACTCTTCCAAAGGGCATTAAAACTGTCTTGTTAAGCTACTGTCATCTTCACGTCTCTTCCAAGGGGCATTAAATCCTTCTTGTTAAACCACTCTGAATGCCACAGCTCTGCCAAGGGGCATTAAAAAGTGTCTTGTTAAGCTACTGTGGCCTCCATGTCTTTTCCACAGGGCATTGATATTGTCTTTTTTTTTCACTGTAACCTCCACCACTCTTCCAAGAGGCATTAAAACTGTCTTGTTAAGCTACTGCTACCTCCACGTCTCTTCCAAGGGGCATTAAAACCATCTTGTTAAACCACTCTGTGCTCCACAGCTTTTCCAAGGGGCATTAAAACCATCTTGTTAAGCTACTGTGACCTCCACGTCTCTTCCACGGGGCATTGATATTGTCTTTTTATTCCACAGCGACCCCCACTACTCTTCCAATGGGCATTAAAACCGTCTTGTTAAGCGACTCTGACCTCCACGTCTCTTCCACGGGGCATTGATTTTGTCTTTTTATTCCACTGCTACCTCCACCACTCTTCCACGGGGCATGAAAACCATTTTGTTAAATTTCTGTGACCTCCATGTCTCTTCTACGGGGAATTGATATTGTCTTTTTAGTCCAATACGATCTCCACCACTCTTCCAAGGGGCATTGATATTGTCTTTTTATTCCACTGCAACCGCCACAACTTTTCTAAGGGCCATTAAAACCATCTTGTTAAGCTACTGTGACCTCCACGTCTCTTACACGGGGCATTGATATTGTTTTTTTATTCCACTGCGACATCCACCACTCTTCCAAGGGGCATTAAAACCGCTTTGTTAAACTACTGTGACCTCCACGTCTCTTCCACGGGGCATTGATATTGTATTTTTATTCCACAGCGACCTCCACGACTCTTCCAAGGGGCATTAAAACCGTCTTGTTAAGCTACTGTGACCTCCACGTCTTTTCCAAGGGGCATTGATATTGTCTTCTTATTCCACTGCGACCTCCACCCATCTTCCAAGCGGCATTAAAACTGTCTTGTTAAGCTACTATTACCCCCACGTCTCTTCCACGGGGCATTGATATTGTCTTTTTATTCCACTGCAACCAACATCACTCTTCCAAGTAACATTGATATTGTCTTTTTATTCCACTGCGACCCCCACAACTCTTCCAACGGGCATTAAAACCATCTTGTTAAGCTACTGTGACTTCCACGTCTCTTCCAAGGGGCATTAAAACCGCCTTGTTAAACCTCTCTGAACTCCACAGCTCTTCCAAGGGGCATTAAAACTGTCTTGTTATGCTACTGTGACCTCCACATTTCTTCCAATGGGCATTGATATTGTCTTTTTATTCCAATGTAACCTACACCACGATTCCAATTGGCACTAAAACCGTCTTGTTAAGCTACTGTGACCTCCACGTCTCTTCCAAGTGGCATTAAAACTGTCTTGTTAAACCTCTCTGAACTCCACAGTTCTTCCAAGGGGCATTAAAACAGTCTTGTTATGCTACTGAGACCTTCATGGCTGTTCCACTGGGTATTGATATTGTCTTCTTATACCACTGCTACCTCCACCACTCTTCCAAGGGGCATTAAAATAGTCTTGTTACGCTACTGTGACCTCCACGTCCCTTCTACGGGGCATTGATATTGTCTTTTTATTCCACTGCAACCTCCACCACTCTTCCAAGGGGCATTGTTATTGTTTTTTTATTCCACTGCGACCTCCACTACTCTTCCAAGGGACTTTGATATTGTCTTTTTATTACTCTGCGACCTCCACCAAGGGGCAATAAAGCCATCTTTTTAAGCTACTGTGACCTCCAAGTCTCTTCCACGGGGCATTCATATTGTCTTTTTATTCCACTGTAACCTCCACCACTCTTCCAAGGGGCATTAAAACTGTCTTGTTAAGCTACTGTCATCTTCACGTCTCTTCAAAGGGGCATTAAATCCTTCTTGTTAAACCACTCTGAATGCCACAGCTCTGCCAAGGGGCATTAAAAAGTGTCTTGTTAAGCTACTGTGGCCTCCACGTCTTTTCCACAGGGCATTGATATTGTCTTTTTTTTTCACTGTAACCTCCACCACTCTTACAAGAGGCATGAAAACTGTCTTGTTAAGCTACTGCTACCTCCACGTCTCTTCCAAAGGGCTTTAAAACCATCTTGTTAAACCGCTCTGTACTCCACAGCTCTTCCAAGGTGCATTAAAACCATCTTGTTAAGCTACTGTAACCTCCACGTCTCTTCCACGGGGCATTGATTTTGTCTTTTTATTCCACTGCTACCTCCACCACTCTTCCACGGGGCATGAAAACCATTTTGTTAAGTTTCTGTGACCTCCATGTCTCTTCTACGGGGAATTGATATTGTCTTTTTAGTCCAATACGACCTCCACCACTCATCCAAGGGGCATTATTATTGTCTTTTTATTCCACTGCAACCGCCACAACTTTTCTAAGGGCCATTAAAACCATCTTGTTAAGCTACTGTGACCTCCACGTCTCTTACACGGGACATTGATATTGTTTTTTTATTCCACTGTGACCTCCACCACTCTTCCAAGGGGCATTAAAACCGCTTTGTTAAACTACTGTGACCTACACGTCTTTTCCACGGGGCATTGATATTGTATTTTTATTCCACAGCGACCTCCACTACTCTTCCAAGGGGCATTAAAACCGTCTTGTTAAGCTACTGTGACCTCCACGTCTTTTCCAAGGGGCATTGATTTTGTCTTTTTATTCGAATGCGACCTCCACCACTCTTCCAAGGAACATTGATATTGTCTTTTTATTCCACTGCGACCTCCACCCCTTTTCTAAGGGCCATTAAAACCAACTTGTTAAGCTACTGTGACCTCCACGTCTCTTGCACCGGGCATTGATATTGTATTTTTATTCCACTGCAAACTCCACCACTCTTTTAAGGGGCATTACAACTGTCTTTTTAAGCTATTTAGATCTCCACGTCTCTTCCCCGGGGCATTGATATTGTCTTTTTATTCCACTGTAACCTCCACCACTCTTCTAAGGTGCAGTAAAACCATCTTGTAATGCTAATGTGACCACCACGTCTCTTCCAAAAGGCATTAAAACCATCTTGTAAAATCAATCTGAACTCCACAGCTCTTCCAAGGGGCATTAAAACTGTACTGTTAAGGTAGTGTGACCTCCACGTCTCTTCCAAGGGGCATTGAAATTGTCTTTTTATTCCACAGCGACCTCCACCACTCTTCCAAGTAGTATTAAAATCGTCCTGTTAAGCTGCTGTGAAATCCACGTCTCTTCCACGGGGCATTGATTTTGTCTTTTTATTCCACTGTAACCTATATCACTTTTCCAAGGGGCATTAAAACCATCTTGTAAAGCTAATGTGGCCTCCACGTCTCTTCCAAGGGTCAATAAAACCATCTTGTAAAACCACTCTGAACTCCACCACTTTTCCAAGAGACATTTAAACCGTCTTGTTAAGCTACTGTGACCTCCACGTCTCTTCGAAGGGGCATTGATATTGTCTTTTTATTCCACTGCGACCTCCAGCAATCTTCCAAGGGGTATTGATATTGTCTTTTTATTCCACTGCAACCTCTAGCACTCTTCCAAGGGGCCTTGATATTGTTGTTTTATTAAACTGCGAACTCCACCACTCCTCCAACGGGCATTAAAACCGTCTTGTTAAGTTACTGTGACCTCAACGTCTCTTCCACGGGGCATTGATATTGTCTTTTTATTTCACTGTAACCTCCACCACTCTTCCAAGGGGCATTAATACCGTTTTTTTAAGCTACTGTAACCTCCACGTCTCTTCCAAGGGGCTTTCAAACCGTCTTGTTAAACCACTCTGAACTCCACAGCTCTTCCAAGGGGGAGTAAATCTGACTTGTTAAGCTACTGTGACCTCCACGTTTCTTCTACGGGGCATTAATATTGTCTTTTTATTCCACTTCGAACTCCAACACTCTTCCAAAGGGCATTTAAACCGTCTTGTTTAGCTACTGTGACCTCCACGTCTCATCCAAGGTGCATTCATTTATTTTTTTTTATTCCACTGCGACCTCCACAACACTTCCAATGGACATTGATATTGTCATTTTATTCCATTGCGACCTCCACCACTCTTCCAAGGGGCCGTGATATTGTCTTTTCATTCCACTTCGAAATCCACCATTCTTCCAAGGGGCATTGATATTGTCTTTTCATTCCACTGCGAAATCCACCACTCTTTTAAGCGGCATTACAATTGTCTTTTTAAGCTATTTAGATCTCCACGTCTCTTCCCCGGGGCATTGATTTTGTCTTTTTATTCCACTGTAACCTCCATCACTCTTCCAGGGGGCTTTAAAACCATCTTGTAAAGCTAATGTAACCTCCACGTCTTTTCCAAGGGTCAATAAAACCATCTTGTAAAACCACTCTGAACTCCACCACTTTTCCAAGGAGCATTTAAACCATCTTGTTAAGCTACTGTGACCTCCACGTCTCTTCCAAGGGGCATTGATATTGTCTTTTTATTCCACTGCGACCTCCAGCAATCTTCCACGGGGTATTGATATTGTCTTTTTATTCCACTGCAACCTCCACCACTCCTCCAAGGGGCCTTGATATTGTCGTTTTATTAAACTGCGAACTCCACCACTCCTTCAACGGGCATTAAAACCGTCTTGTTAAGTTACTGTGACCTCCACGTCTCTTCCACGGGGCATTGATATCGTCTTTTTATTCCACTGCAACCTCCACCACTCTCCAAAGGGCATTGATATTTTCTTTTTATTCCACTGCAACCTCCAGCACTCTTCCAAGGGGCAAAAAAAACATTTTGTTAAGCTACTGTGACCTCCACTTCTCTTCGACGGGGCATTGATATTGTCTTTTTATTTCACTGTAACCTCCACCACTCTTCCAAGGGGCATTAATACAGTTTTTTTAAGCTACTGTGACCTCCACGTCTCTTCCAAGGGGCTTTCAAACCGTCTTGTTAAACCACTCTGAACTCCTCAGCTCTTCCAAGGGGGAGTAAAACTGACTTATTAAGCTACTGTCACCTCCACGTTTCTTCTACGGGGCATTAATATTGTCTTTTTATTCCACTTCGAACTCCAACACTCTTCCAAGGGGCATTTAAACCGTCTTGTTTCAAACTCCAACACTCTTCCAAGGGGTATTTAAACTGTCTTGTTAAGCTACTGTGACCTCCACGTCTCATCCAAGGGGCATTCATTTATTTTTTTTTATTCCATTGTGACCTCCACCACTCTTCCAAGGGGCCGTGATATTGTCTTTTTATTACACTGCGAACTCCACCATTCTTCCAAGGGGCATTAAAACCATCTTGTAAAGCTAAAATGACCTCCACGTCTCTTCCACGGGGAATTGATGTCTTTTTAATCCACTGCGACTTCCACCACTCTTACAAGGGGCATTAAAACCATCTTGTTATGCTTCTTTGACCTCCACGTCTCTTCCCCGAGGCATTGATATTGTCTTTTATTCCACTGCGACCTCCACCATTCTTCCAAGCGGCATTGATATTGTCTTTTTATTCCACTGCGACCTCTACCACTCTTCCAAGGGGCATTAAAACCGTCATTTTAAGATACTGTGACCTCCACGTCTCTTCCAAGGGGCATTCAAACCGTCTTGGTAAACCACTGTGAACTCCACCACTCTTCCAAGGGGAATTTAAACTGTCTTGTTAAGCTACTGTGACCTCCACGTCTCTTGCAAGGGGCATTGATATCGTCATTTTATTCCACTGTGAGCTCCACCACTCTACCAAGGGGCATTTATATTGTCTTTTTTTTCCACTGCGACCTCCACCACTCTTCCAAAGGGCCTTGATAATGTGTTTTTATTCCACTGCAAACTCCACAACTCTTCCAAAAGGCATTAAAACCATCTTGTTATGCTACTGTGACCTCCATGTCTCTTCCACGCGGCATTAATATTGTCTTTAAATTCCATTGTAACCTTTACCACTCTTCCAAAGGGCAATATAACCATATTGTTAAGCTACTTTGAGCTCCACGTCTCTTCCAAGGGGCATTGATATTGTCGTTTTATTCCCTGCGACCTCCACCACTCTTCCAAGGGGCAATAAAACCGTCTTTTTAAGGTATTGTGACCTCCACGTTTGTTCCTCGGGGCATTGATATTGTCTTTATATTCCACTGCGACATCCACCACTCTTCCAAGGGGCATTAAAACTGTCTTGTTAAGCTACTGTGACCTCCACGTCTCTTCCACGGGGCATTGATATTGTCTTTCTATTCCACTTTAACCTTCACCACCTTTCCAAGGGGCATTAGAACCACCTTGTTAAGCTACTGTGGCCTCCATGTCTCATCCAAGGGGCATAAAAACCATCTTGTTAAACCACTCTGAACTCCACAGCTCATCCAAGGGGCATTAAAAACGTCTTGTTAAGGTACTGTGACCTCCACGTCTATTCCATGGGGCATTGATATTGTCTTTTTATTCCACTGCGACCTCCACCACTCTTCCAAGGGGCATTGATATTGTCTTTTTATTCAAGTGCGATATCTACCACTCTTCCAAGGGGCATTAAAACTGTCTAATTAAGCTACTGTGTCCTCCACGTCTCTTCCAAGAGCCATTGATATCGTCTTTTTATTCCACTGCGACCTCCAACACTCTTCCAAGGGGCATTAAAACCGTCTTGTTAAGCTACAGTGACCTCCACGTCTCTTCCACAGGGCATTGATATTGTCTTTTTATTCCACTTTAACCTTCATCACCTTTCCAAGGGGCATGAGAACCTCGTTGTTAAGCTACTGTGGTCTCCACGTCTCATCCAAGGGGCATTAAAACCATCTTGTTAAACCACTCTCAACTCCACAGTTCTTCCAAGGGGCATTAAAACCGTCTTGTTAAGCTACTGTGACATCCACGTCTATTCCACGGAGCATTGATATTGTATTTTTATTCCACTGCGACCTCCACCACTCTTCCAAGGGGGATTGATATTGTCTTTTTATTCCACTGCGATCTCCACCACTCTTTCAAGGGGCATTAAAACTATCTTGTTAAGCTACTGTGTCCTCCACGTCTCTTCCAAGAACCATTGATATCATCTTTTTATTCCACTGCGACCTCCACCACTCTTCCAAGGGGCATTAAAACTGTCTTGTTAAGCTACTGTGACCTCCACGTCTCTCCACGGATCATTGATAGTGTCTATTTTTTCCACTGTAACCTCCACCACTCTTCCAAGGGGCAATAGAACCGTATTGTTAAGCTAATTTGACCTCCACGTCTCTTCCATGGGGCATTGATTTTGTCTATTTCTTCCCTGCGACCCCCAACACTCTTCCAAGGGCTATTGATATTGTCTTTTTATTCCACTGCAACCTTCACCACTCTTCCAAGAGGCTTTAAAACCATTTTGTTAAGCTACTGTGACCTCCACGTCTCTTCCACGGGGCAATGATATTGTCTTTTTATTTCACTGTAATCTCGCCCACTCCTCCAAGTGGCATTAATACCGTGTTTTTCAGCTACTGTGACCTCCATGTCTCTTCAAAGGGGCATTCAAACCTTCTTGTTAAACCACTCTGAACTCCACAGCTCTTCGAAGGGGCATTAAAACTTTCTTGTTAAGCTACTGTGACTTCCACGTCTCTTCTACAGGGCATTAACATTGTCTTTTTATTCCACTGCAAAATCCACCACTCTTACAAGGGGCATTTAAACCATCTTGTTAAGCTAATGTGACCTCCACGTCTCTTCCAAGTGGCATTGATATCGTCTTTTTATTCCACTGCGACCTCCACCACTCCTCCAAGGGGCATTGATATTGTCTTTTTATTCCACTGCGACCTCCACGACTCTTCCAAGGGGCATTGATGTTGTATTTTTATTCCACTCCAAACTCCACCACTCTAGCAAGCGGCATTAAAACCATCTTGTTAAGCTACTGTGATCTCCACATCTCTACCACGGGGCATTGATATTGTCTTTAATTTCCACTGTAACCTCCACCACTCTTCCAAGGGGAAATAAAACCGTATTGTTAAGCTACTTTGACCTCCACGGTTCATCCAAGGGGCATTGATATTGTCTTTTTATTGCCTGCGACCTCCAGCACTCTTCCAAGGGGCAATAAAACCATCTTTTTAAGCTAATGTGACTTCCACGTTTCTTCCACATGGCAATGATATTGTCTTTTTATTCCACTGCGACATCCACCACTCTTCCAAAAGGCATTGATATTGTCTTTTTATTCCACTTTAACCTCCAACACTCTTCCAAGGGGCATTAAACTGTCTTGCTAAGCTACTGTGACCTCCACGTCTCTTCCACGGGGCATTGATATTGTCTTTTTATTCCAATGTAACCTTCACCACCTTTCCAAAGGGCATTAGAACTAAATTGTTAAGCTACTGTGGCCTCCAAGTCTCATCCAAGGGGCATTAAATCCGTCTTGTTAAACCACTGTGATCTCCACAGCTCTTCCAAGGGGCATTAGAACCGTCTTGTTAAGCTACTGTGACCTCCACGTCTATTCAATGGGGCATTGATACTGTCTTTTTATTCCAATGCGACCTCCTTCACTCTTCCAAGGGGCATTAAAACCGTCTTGTAAAGCTAATGTGACCACCGTGTCTCTTCCAAGGGGCATTAAAACCATCTTGAAAAACCACTCTGAACTCCACAGCTCTTCCAAGGGGCATTAATACCGTATTGTTAAGCTACTGTCACCTCCACGTCTCTTCCACGGGGCATTGATATTGTCTTTTTATTCCACAGTGATCTCCACCACTCTTCCATGTAGCATTAAAACCGTCTTGATAAGCTACTGTGACCTCAACGTCTCTTCCACGGGGCAGTGATTTTGTCTTTTTATTCCTCTGTAACCTCCAGCACTCTTCCAAGGGGCATTAAAACAGTCTTGTAAAGCTAATGTGACCTCCATGTCTCTTCCACGGGGCATTGATGTTGTCTTTTTATTCCACAGCGACCTCCACCACTCTTCCTAGTAGCATTAAAACTGTCTTGTTTTGCTATTGTGACCTCCACGTCTATTCCACAGGGGGAACTGATATTGTCTTTTTATTCCACTACGACCTCCACCACTCTTCCAAAGGGCATTGATATTGTCTTTTTATTCCACTGTAACCTCCTCCACTGTTCCAAGGAGCATTAAAACCATCTTGTTAAGCTACTGAGACCTCCACATCTCTATCAAGGGGCATTAAAACTGTCTTGTTAAACCACTCTGAACTCCACAGCTCTTCCAATGGGCATTTAAACCGTCTTGTTAAGCTACTGTGACCTCCATGTCTCTTACAGGGCATTGTTATTGTCTTTTTATTCCACTTAGACCTCCACCACTCTTCCAAGGGGCATTAAAACCATCTTGTTAAGCTACTGTGTCCTCCACGTCTCTTTCACGGGGCATTGACATTGTCTTTTTATTCCACTGCGACCTCCACCACTCTTCCAAGGGGCATTGATATTGTCTTTTTATTCCACTGTAACCTCCTCCACTGTTCCAAGGGGCATTAAAACCATCTTGTTAAGCTACTGAGACCTTCACATCTCTATCAAGGGGCATTAAAACCATCTTGTTAAACCACTCTGAACTCCACAGCCCTTCCAAGGGGCATTAAAACCGTCTTGTTAACCTACTGTAACCTCCACGTCTCTTTTACGGGGCATTGATATTGTCTTTTTATTCCACTGCGACCTCCACCACTCTCCCAAGGGGCATTAAAAGCGTCTTGATAAGCTACTGTGACCTCCACGTCCCTTCCACGGGGCATTAATATTGTCTTTTTATTCCACTGCGACCTCCACCACTCTACCAAGGGGCATTGATATTGTCTTTTTATTCCACTGCGAACTCCACCACTCTTCCAAGGGACATTGATATTGTCTTTTTATTCCACTGCGACCTTCACCTTTCTTTGTCACGCTGTCTCTGTGTACTGGAGGTAGGGGGCCTAAGCTGACCCTAAGCTGGGGCCCTGACTAATCCCTCTACCTGGAGGTACTGTTAAAGGTACAGAGGTCCAGGCCGCCAGCGTAACCCCTACCTCCTGAGGATCCCTGCACCTAAGTAATCTAGTCCTGAGAAGGACCCCTGATCACAACAAAAGGGGACAGGTAATAATATGCCCACACTCAGTACTTAGACGAACGAGACAGTACAACGGTAAAACCAAAACCACCTTGCATACAAAAACTACACAACTACAACAGAGGGAACACCAACGGTAAAGGAGATAAATGTTAAAGTGAGGAAGGGAAAAAAACACTCCAAATACACTTAGCTCTGAAACTCCAAATACCACGATCCGCTCTGTTAGTCTGCATGAAATGCTTTCACCGACACTTCCCTAACAGACCGGCAGGCATTTGAAGGAGTCCCACTACAGCAGCATTGATTGCAGCTGGGCGAGGCTGGACCTTGTCTAGCACAGAGAGAGAGTTAACTCCCTCACTGCCGAAAAACACAAAGCACCAAAAACTCAGCTGCGAGAAGTCAGGCTGTGTAATCGTGAGGATCTTCGTGGCGACACACCCGTGACAGTACCCCTCCTTCTACTAGGGGCCTCCGGACCCTCAGGGCCAGGTTTATCCGGGTGAGTCGTGTGGAAGGCCCGAACTAATCGGTCTGCGTTAATATCCGACGCAGGAACCCACATCCTCTCCTCAGGACCATACCCCTTCCAATGAACCAGGTACTGAAGGGACCGGCGATTAAAGCGTGAATCGATGACCCTCGATACCTGGAACTCCAAGTTACCATTGACCACCACTGGAGGGGGAGGTAAAGGTGACGGTACCACCGGCGCCACATACCTCTTAAGCAATGATCTGTGGAACACGTTGTGAATTTTAAACGTAGGGGGGAGGTCAAGACGGAATGCCACCGGATTAATTATAGAACTGATCCTGTACGGCCCGATGAACCTGGGACCCAGTTTCCAGGAGGGAACCTTAAGTTTTATATTCCTGGTAGACAACCATACCCGATCGTTCACACTTAGGTCCGGACCAGACACTCTCCTCCTATCAGCCATACGTTTGTATCGGTTCCCCATAGTATTCAGATTCTTCAGCACCCCTCTCCATACTGAAGCGAGTGATGAAGAAAATCGTTCCTCCTCAGGAACCCCCGAAGAGACCCCCTACTGAAAGTACAAAACTGGGGGTGAAAACCATATGCCCCAAAAAACGGGGACTTACCAGTGGACTCGCTCCGCCTATTATTAAGAGCAAACTCTGCCAGAGGTAAGAAAGAAGCCCAGTCCTCCTGGTTCTCTGACACAAAACACCGGAGATATGTCTCCAAGCTCTGGTTCATACGTTCCGTCTGACCATTGGTCTGAGGATGAAAAGCCGATGAGAACGATAAATGCATCCCCCGCCATGTACAAAACGCCTTCCAGAATTTGGACACAAACTGAGACCCCCGATCTGACACCACCTCGGAGGGTACCCCGTGAAGCCTCACAATCTCCCCAATGAACACCTGCGCAAGAGTTTTAGCATTAGGAAGAGCAGGAAGAGCGATAAAATGTGCCATCTTGCTGAACCTGTCCACTACAGCGAGTATGACCGTTTTACCTGAAGACGGAGGGAGGTCCGTAATAAAGTCCATAGACAGATGAGTCCAAGGACGCTCCGGGATCTTCAAAGGTAAGAGGGCCCCAGACGGACGGGTATGTGAGGTCTTAGAGCGCGCACAAACCCCACAGGACGCGACAAAAGTTACCACCTCCTTATGTAAGTTAGGCCACCAAAACCGACGCGAGAGGAGATCCACAGTTGCTTTACTCCCTGGGTGTCCTGCTAAAGCTGAGTTATGGTGTGCCTCGATCACCTTTTGTCGCAACTGATCTGGAACAAACAGTCTCCCCGGAGGTCCAACAGGGGCGTCCCCCTGAGCCTCCAATACCTCCTCCTCAAGCTCAGAGCATACTGCCGAAACCACCACCCCCTCCTGAAGGATAGGAATCGGGTCGTCCGTATTCCCGGCCCCAGGGAAACTACGAGATAAGGCATCCGCCTTTACATTTTTTGACCCAGGACGATATGTAACGACAAAATTAAACCTGGTAAAAAACAATGACCACCTAGCTTGTCTGGGATTCAGACGTTTCGCGGACTCCAGATAAAGCAGGTTCTTGTGATCGGTGATGACGGTGACCGGATGGACTGCCCCCTCTAAAAAATGGCGCCACTCCTCAAAAGCTAACTTAATGGCCAAGAGTTCCCTATTGCCGACATCGTAATTCCTCTCAGCGGACGACAATTTTTTAGAGAAAAAGGCGCACGGATGCCACTTACCAGGGGACGAACCTTGTGACAATACTGCTCCCACCCCTACCTCGGAAGCGTCTACCTCTACAATGAATGGCTGTGACGCATCAGGTTGAATGAGTATGGGTGCTGAGGAAAAACATTTTTTCAAGGAGGAGAATGCTTGACAAGCCTTGTCAGACCACCTAGAAAAATCCGTCCCCTTTTTAGTCATGTCTGTGAGAGGCTAAACCATGGACGAGAAATTACGCATGAACTTCCGGTAATAATTAGCAAACCCCAGGAAACGTTGTAGTGCCTTAAGATTCTCTGGCCGATCCCACTCAAGAACTGCCCGCACTTTCCCAGGGTCCATACGAAAACCGGACGCTGAAACCAGGAAGCCTAAAAACTGGAGTTCCTGTACGGCGAACACACACTTTTCCCATTTGGCATACAGTTTATTATCCCGCAAGATCTGTAACACCTGCCTAACGTGCTCCTGATGAGACACCAGATCCGGCGAGTAAATTAAGATATCATCCAGATATATGACAACAAACTGTCCCACCAGGCGGCGAAAAATGTCATTAACAAAGTGTTGGAACACCGCCGGGGCATTAGTCAGACCGAATGGCATGACAAGGTTCTCACAATGCCCCTCCGGAGTGTTAAACGCCGTCTTCCACTCATCCCCCTCCTTCATCCTAAGCAGATTGTACGCCCCCCTGAGATCCAACTTAGAGAACCATTTGGCGCCCACGATCTGATTAAAGAGATCGGGAATAAGTGGGAGCGGATACGGATCTCGGACCATAATCCGATTAAGTTCACGGAAATCCAGGCAAGGGCGTAGGCCTCCATCTTTCTTCTTAACAAAGAAGAACCCCGCGGCCACCGGTGAAGATGAAGGTCTAATATGCCCCTTAGCCAGACTTTCTGAAATATAATCCTTCATGGCCTGCCTCTCAGGACCAGAAAGGTTATACAACCTAGCTTTAGGTAACTTGGCCTCAGGGAGCAGTTTTACAGAACAGTCATACTCGCGATGAGGAGGTAGTTCCTGACACCCTTTCTCCGAGAATACATCCTCAAAGTCCGCCAGAAATGGAGGTAAGACCCTAGGAGTAACCGCACCGATGACCGTATTCATGCAGTTTTTATTACAGAATTTACTCCATTGGCTTATCTCTCCGGATTGCCAATTAATAACCGAGTTATGCTTAGTTAACCAAGGAAGGCCCAACACTATAGGAGTGGGAAGACCCTCCAACACGTAGCAAGACAACAGTTCTTTATGTATCGCCCCCACTTGAAGTTTTACGTTATGCACAGCTTGCAAAAAACTTCCCTAACCGAGAGGCCTGGCATCGATCGAGAATATGGGGATGGGTTTAGCCAACTCACTCAATCGCATACCTTGAACCCGGGCAAACCGAGCGTCCACCAGATTAGCCCCGGCCCCACTATCCAGAAGAACAGATATCCTCTCAGTTCTCGTACCCACCACCACCTCCGCCGGAACGAGAAACTGAGACGAACCTAGGGACGAAATACCTACTCCCAGATTGCCGTCCACCACACAACCTGGGATCAACAGTTTTCTGACGACTCTTCACTCTGCAAGGGACGGGATGGACACCCCCCAATAAAATGTCCCTTTCTCCCGCAGAAGAAACACCTTCCTGTCTTATGGCACACCACCAGTCCCCTCCCCCGAAATGATGTCCCTCCTAATTGCATAGGCTCCTCTGGACTGACCAGGGGAACCACCATATGAGGGGACCTTGTAGGAGGTGGAGTCATCACAGGGGGTGGAGTTATCCCGCACCTCTCCCGAAGCCATCTGTCAATGCGAATAGCAAGGGCCATAGCGGCTTCCAGTGACGCGGGAGAGTCATACTGTGCCAACACATCCTGTAATTTGTCGGATAAACCTTGACAAAACTGGCTCCTAAGAGCCGGGTCATTCCATTGGGTGTCAGTGGCCCACCTACGGAACTCCGAACAGAATTCCTCCGCCGGACGATCTTCCAGCTGGATCCTACGTAGCTTAGATTCAGCAAGGGAGATCCGATCCGGGTCATCATATACAAGACCCAGAGCAGCAAAAAACCTATCCACTGACTGGAGAGCCGGGGAGCCCGGGGGAAGAGAGAACGCCCAAGATTGTGGGTCCCCTTGTAGGAGCGAGATGACAATTCCCACCCTTTGTTCTTCACTCCCCGATGACCGAGGCCGCAGCCGAAAGTACAACTTGCATGCCTCCCGGAAAACAAAAAACTTGTCCCGCCCCCCAGTGAACCTGTCAGGGAGAGCTACTTTAGGTTCTGGACCGGCTTGCTCCTGAGGATACAAAACCTTAGACCTAACGTCCGCCAGCTCCATGGACAAACTCTGCAACTGCCGAGCTAGACCGGCTACTGGATCCATGGTAGCTGGAGAAAATCTAAGTGGTCGGTGAAAATGTCACGCTGTCTCTGTGTACTGGAGGTAGGGGGCCTAAGCTGACCCTAAGCTGGGGCCCTGACTAATCCCTCTACCTGGAGGTACTGTTAAAGGTACAGAGGTCCAGGCCGCCAGCGTAACCCCTACCTCCTGAGGATCCCTGCACCTAAGTAATCTAGTCCTGAGAAGGACCCCTGATCACAACAAAAGGGGACAGGTATTAATATGCCCACACTCAGTACTTAGACGAACGAGACAGTACAAGGGTAAAACCAAAACCACCTTGCATACAAAAACTACACAACTACAACAGAGGGAACACCAACGGGAAAGGAGATAAATGATAAAGTGAGGAAGGGAAAAAAACACTCCAAATACACTTAGCTCTGAAACTCCAAATACCACGATCCGCTCTGTTAGTCTGCATGAAATGCTTTCACCGACACTTCCCTAACAGACCGGCAGGCATTTGAAGGAGTCCCACTACAGCAGCATTGATTGCAGCTGGGCGAGGCTGGACCTCGTCTAGCACAGAGAGAGAGAGAGTTAACTCCCTCACTGCCGAAAAACACAAAGCACCAAAAACTCAGCTGCGAGAAGTCAGGCTGTGTAATCGTGACGATCTTTGTGGCGACACACCCGTGACACTCTTCCAAGGGGCAATAAAACCATCTTGTTAAGCTACTGTGACCTCCACGCCATTTCCACGGGGCATTGATATTGTCTTTTTATCCCACAGTAACCTCCACCACTCTTCCAAGGGGCATTAAAACCATCTTCTTAAGCTACTGTGACTTCTACATCTCTTCCACGGGGCATTGATATTGTCTTTTTATTCCACTGCGACCTCCACCACTATTTCAAGGGGCATTGATATTGTCTTTTTATTCCACTGCGACCACCACCACTCTTCGAAGGGGCATTAAAACCGACTTGTTAAGCTACTGTGACCTCCACGTCTCTTCCACGAGGCATTGATATTGTCTTTTTATTCAACTGCGACCTCCACCACTCTTCCAAGGGGCATTAAAACCATCTTGTTAAGCTACTGTGACCTCCATGTCTCTTCTACGGGGCATTGATATTGTCTTTTTATTCCCTGTGACCTACACCACTCTTCCAAGGGGCAATAAAATTTTCTTTTTAAGCAACTGTGACCTCCACGTTTCTTCCACGGGGCAGAGATATTTTCTTTTTATTCCACTGCGACATCCACCACTCTTCCAAGGTGCATTGATATTGTCTTTTTATTCCACTGCAACCTCCAACACTCTTCCAAGGGGCAGTAAAACTGTCTTGATAAGCTACTGTGACCTCCACATCTCTTCCACGGGGCGTTGATATTGTCTTTTTATTCCACTGTAACCTTCACCACCTTTCCAACGTGCATTAGAACTGCCTTGTTAAGTTACTGTGGCCTCCCCGTCTCATCCAAGGGGAATTAAAACCATCTTGTTAAACCACTCTGAACTCCACAGCTCTTCCAAGGGGCATTAAAACCGTCTTGTTAAGCTACTGTGACCTCCACGTATATTCCACGGGGCATTTATATTGACTTTTTAATCCAATGCGATCTCCACCACTCTTCCAAGGGGCATTAAAACTGTGTTGTTAAGCTACTGTGACCTCGACATCTCTTCCACGGGGCATTGAAATTGTCTTTTTATTCCACTGTAACCTCCACCACTTTTCCAATGGGCATTAAAACTCTCTTTTTAAGCTACTGTGACCGCCACGTCTCATCCAAGGATCATTAATACCGTCTTTATAAACCACTCTGAACTTCACAGCTCTTCCAAGGGGCATTAAAACCGTCTTGTTAAGCTACTTTGACCTCCACGTCTCTTCCACGGGGCATTAATATTGGCTTTTTATTCCACTGCGACCTACACCACTCTTCCAAGGGGCATTAAAACCATTGTGTTAAGCTACTTCTACGTCCACGTCTCTTGCACGGGGCATTGATATTCTCTTTTTACTCCACTGCGACCTCCACCACTCTTCTAAGGAGCACTAAAACTGTATTGTTAAGCTACTGTGACCACAATGTCTCTTCCAAGGGGCATTAAAACTGTCTTGTTAAACCTCTCTGAACTACACAATTCTTCCAAGGGGCCTTAAAACAGTCTTGTTATGCTACTGTGACCTTCATGTCTGTTCCACTGGGTATTGATATTGTCTTCTTATACCACTGCGACCTCCACCACTCTTCCAAGGGGCTTTAAAATAGTCTTGTTAAGATACTGTGACCTCCACGTCCCTTCTACGGGGCATTGATATTGTCTTTTTATTCCACTGTATCCTCCACCACTCTTCCAAGGGGCATTAAAACTGTCTTGTTAAGCTACTGTCATCTTCACGTCTCTTCCAAGGGGCATTAAGTCCTTCTTGTTAAACCACTCTGAATGCCACAGCTCTGCCAAGGGGCATTAAAAAGTGACTTCTTAAGCTACTGTGGCCTCCACGTCTTTTCCACAGGGCATTGATATTGTCTTTTTTTTTTCATTGTAACCTCCACCACTCTTCCAAGAGGCATTAAAACTGTCTTGTTAAGCTACTGCTACCTCCACGTCTCTTCCAAGGGGCATTAAAACCATCTTGTTAAACCACTCTGTGCTCCACAGCTCTTCCAAGGGGCATTAAAACCATCTTGTTAAGCTACTGTGACCTCCACGTCTCTTCCACGGGGCATTGATATTGTCTTTTTATTCCACAGCGACCCTCACTACTCTTCCAATGGGCATTAAAACCGTCTTGTTAAGCTACTCTGACCTCCACGTCTCTTCCACGGGGCATTGATTTTGTCTTTTTATTCCACTGCTACCTCCACCACTCTTCCACGGGGCATGAAAACCATTTTGTTAAATTTCTGTGACCTCCATGTCTCTTCTACGGGGAATTGATATTGTCTTTTTAGTCCAATACGACCTCCACCACTCTTCCAAGGGGCATTGATATTGTCTTTTTATTCCACTGCAACCGCCACAACTTTTCTAAGGGCCATTAAAACCTTCTTGTTAAGCTACTGTGACCTCCACGTCTCTTCCACGGGGCATTGATATTGTTTTTTTATTCCACTGCGACCTCCACCACTCTTCCAAGGGGCATTAAAACCGCTTTGTTAAACTACTGTGACCTCCACGTCTCTTCCACAGGGCATTGGTATTGTATTTTTATTCCACAGCGACCTCCACGACTCTTCCAAGGGGCATTAAAACCGTCTTGTTAAGCTACTGTGACTTCCACGTCTTTTCCAAGGGGCATTGATATTGTCTTTTTATTCCACTGCGACCTCCACCAATCTTCCAAGCGGCAATAAAACTGTCTTGTTAAGCTACTATTACCTCCACGTCTCTTCCACGGGGCATTGATATTGTCTTTTTATTCCACTGCGACCAACATCACTCTTCCAAGGAACATTGATATTGTCTTTTTATTCCAATGTAACCTACACCACGATTCCAATTGGCACTAAAACCGTCTTGTTAAGCTACTGTGACCTCCACGTCTCTTCCAAGGAGCATTAAAACTGTCTTCTTAAACCTCTCTGAACTCCACAGTTCTTCCAAGGGGCATTAAGACAGTCTTGTTATGCTACTGTGACCTTCACGTCTGTTCCACTGGGTATTGATATTGTCTTCTTATACCACTGCGACCTCCACCACTCTTCCAAGGGGCATTAAAATAGTCTTGTTACGCTACTGTGACCTCCACGTCCATTCTATGGGGCATTGATATTGTCTTTTTATTCCACTGCAACCTCCACCACTCTTCCAAGGGGCATTGTTATTGTCTTTTTATTCCACTGCGACCTCCACTACTCTTCCAAGGGACTTTGATATTGTCTTTTTATTACTCTGCGACCTCCACCAAGGGGCAATAAAGCCATCTTTTTAAGCTACTGTGACCTCTAAGTCTCTTCCACGGGGCATTCATATTGTCTTTTTATTCCACTGTAACCTCCACCACTCTTCCAATGGGCATTAAAACTGTCTTGTTAAGCTACTGTCATCTTCACGTCTCTTCCAAGGGGCATTAAATCCTTCTTGTTAAACTACTCTGAATGCCACAGCTCTGCCAAGGGGCATTAAAAAGTGTCTTGTTAAGCTACTGTGGCCTCCACGTCTTTTCCACAGGGCATTGATATTGTCTTTTTTTTTCACTGTAACCTCCACCACTCTTCCAAGAGGCATTAAAACTGTCTTGTTAAGCTACTGCTACCTCCACGTCTCTTCCAAGGGGCATTAAAACCATCTTGTTAAACCGCTCTGTACTCCACAGCTCTTCCAAGGGGCATTAAAACCATCTTGTTAAGCTACTGTGACCTCCACGTCTCTTCCACGGGGCATTGATTTTGTCTTTTTATTCCACTGCTACCTCCACCACTCTTCCACGGGGCATGAAAACCATTTTGTTAAGTTTCTGTGACCTCCATGTCTCTTCTACGGGGATACGGGGAATTAATATTGTCTTTTTAGTCCAATACGACCTCCACCACTCTTCCAAGGGGCATTGATATTGTCTTTTTATTCCACTGCAACCGCCACAACTTTTCTAAGGGCCATTAAAACCATCTTGTTAAGCTACTGTGACCTCCACGTCTCTTACACGGGGCATTGACATTGTTTTTTTATTCCACTGCGACCTCCACCATTCTTCCAAGGGGCATTAAAACCGCTTTGTTAAACTACTGTGACCTACACGTCTTTTCCACGGGGCATTGATATTGTATTTTTATTCCACAGCGACCTCCACTACTCTTCCAAGGGGCATTAAAACCGTCTTGTTAAGCTACTGTGACCTCCACGTCTTTTCCAAGGGGCATTGATTTTGTCTTTTTATTCCACCGCTACCTCCACCACTCTTCCACGGGGCATGAAAACCATTTTGTTAAGTTTCTGCGACCTCCATATCTCTTCCACGGGGCATTGATATTGTCTTTTTAGTCCAATGCGACCTCCACCACTCTTCCAAGGAACATTGATATTGTCTTTTTATTCCACTGCGACCTCCACCCCTTTTCTAAGGGCCATTAAAACCAACTTGTTAAGCTACTGTGACCTCCACGTCTCTTGCACCGGGCATTGATATTGTATTTTTATTCCACTGCAAACTCCACCACTCTTTTAAGGGGCATTACAACTGTCTTTTTAAGCTATTTAGATCTCCACGTCTCTTCCCCGGGGCATTGATATTGTCTTTTTATTCCACTATAACCTCCACCACTCCTCTAAGAAGCAGTAAAACCGTCTTGTAATGCTAATGTGACCACCACGTCTCTTCCAAAAGGCATTAAAACCATCTTGTAAAACCAATCTGAACTCCACAGCTCTTCCAAGGGGCATTAAAACTGTATTGTTAAGCTAGTGTGACCTCCACGTCTCTTCCAAGGGGCATTGAAATTGTCTTTTTATTCCACAGCGACCTCCATCACTCCTCCAAGTAGTATTAAAATCGTCCTGTTAAGCTGCTGTGAAATCCATGTCTCTTCCACGGGGCATTGATTTTGTCTTTTTATTCCACTGTAACCTCCATCACTCTTCCAAGGGGCATTAAAACCATCTTGTAAAGCTAATGTTACCTCCACGTCTCTTCCAAGGGTCAATAAAACCATCTTGTAAAACCATTCTGAACTCTACCACTTTTCCAAGAGACATTTAAACCATCTTGTTAAGCTACTGTGACCTCCACGTCTCTTCGAAAGGGCATTGATATTGTCTTTTTATTCCACTGCGACCTCCAGCAATCTTCCAAGGGGTATTGATATTGTCTTTTTATTCCACTGCAACCTCCACCACTCTTCCAAGGGGCCTTGATATTGTTGCTTTATTAAACTGCGAACTCCACCACTCCTCCAACGGGCATTAAAACCGTCTTGTTAAGTTACTGTGACCTCAACGTCTCTTCCACGGGGCATTGATATTGTCTTTTTATTTCACTGTAACCTCCACCACTCTTCCAAGGGCATTAATACCGTTTTTTTAAGCTACTGTAACCTCCACGTCTCTTCCAAGGGGCTTTCAAACCGTCTTGTTAAACCACTCTGAACTCCACAGCTCTTCCAAGGGGGAGTAAAACTGACTTGTTAAGCTACTGTGACCTCCACGTTTCTTCTACTGGGCATTAATATTGTCTTTTTATTCCACTTCGAACTCCAACACTCTTCCAAAGGGCATTTAAACCGTCTTGTTTAGCTACTGTGACCTCCACGTCTCATCCAAGGGGCATTCATTTATTTTTTTTTATTCCACTGCGACCTCCAAAACACTTCCAATGGGCATTGATATTGTCATTTTATTCCATTGCGACCTCCACCACTCTTCCAAGGGGCCGTGATATTGTCTTTTCATTCCACTTCGAAATCCACCATTCTTCCAAGGGGCATTGATATTGTCTTTTCATTCCACTGCGAAATCCACCATTCTTCCAAGGGGCATTAAAACCATGTTGTAAAGCTAAAATGACCTCCACGTCTCTTCCACTGGGAATTGATGTCTTTTTAATCCACTGCGAACTCCACCACTCTTTTAAGCGGCATTACAACTGTCTTTTTAAGCTATTTAGATCTCCACGTCTCTTCCCCGGGGCATTGATTTTGTCTTTTTATTCCACTGTAACCTCCATCACTCTCTAGGGGGCATTAAAACCATCTTGTAAAGCTAATGTGACCTCCACGTCTCTTCCAAGGGTCAATAAAACCATCTTGTAAAACCACTCTGAACTCCACCACTTTTCCAAGGGGCATTTAAGCCGTCTTGTTAAGCTACTGTGACCTCCACGTCTCTTCCAAGGGGCATTGATATTGTCTTTTTATTCCACTGCGACCTCCAGCAATCTTCCAAGGGGTATTGATATTGTCTTTTTATTCCACTGCAACCTCCACCACTCCTCCAAGGGGCCTTGATATTGTCGTTTTATTAAACTGCAAACTCCACCACTCCTTCAACGGGCATTAAAACCGTCTTGTTAAGTTACTGTGACCTCCACGTCTCTTCCACAGGGCATTGATATCGTCTTTTTATTCCACTGCAACCTCCACCACTCTTCCAAAGGGCATTGATATTTTCTTTTTATTCCACTGCAACCTCAAGCACTCTTCCAAGGGGCAAAAAAAACATTTCGTTAAGCTACTGTGACCTCCACTTCTCTTCGACGGGGCATTGATATTGTCTTTTTATTTCACTGTAACCTCCACCACTCTTCCAAGGGGCATTAATACCGTTTTTTTAAGCTACTGTGACCTCCACGTCTCTTCCAAGGGGCTTTCAAACCGTCTTGTTAAACCACTCTGAACTCCTCAGCTCTTACAAGGGGGAGTAAAACTGACTTATTAAGCTACTGTCACCTCCACGTTTCTTCTACGGGGCATTAATTTTGTCTTTTTATTCCACTTCGAACTCCAACACTCTTCCAAGGGGCATTTAAACCGTCTTGTTTCGAACTCCAACACTCTTCCAAGTGGCATTTAAACCGTCTTGTTAAGCTACTGTGACCTCCACGTCTCATCCAAGGGGCATTCATTTATTTTTTTTTATTCCTCTGCGACCTCCACAACTCTTCCAATGGGCATTGATATTGTCATTTTATTCCATTGCGACCTCCACCACTCTTCCAAGGCCCCGTGATATTGTCTTTTTATTACACTGCGAACTCCACCATTCTTCCAAGGGGCATTAAAACCATCTTGTAAAGCTAAAATGACCTCCACGTCTCTTTCACGGGGAATTGATGTCTTTTTAATCCACTGCGACTTCCACCACTCTTGCAAGGGGCATTAAAACCATCTTGTTATGCTTCTTTGACCTCCACGTCTCTTCCCCGAGGCATTGATATTGTCTTTTATTCCACTGCGAACTCCACCATTCTTCCAAGCGGCATTGATATTGTCTTTTTATTCCACTGCGACCTCTACCTCTTCCAAGGGGCATTAAAACCGTAGTTTTAAGATAGTGTGACCTCCACGTCTCTTCCAAGGGGCATTCAAACCGTCTTGGTAAACCACTGTGAACTCCACCACTCTTCCAAGGGGAATTTAATCTGTCTTGTTAAGCTACTGTGACCTCCACGTCTCTTGCAAGGGGCATTGATATCGTCATTTTATTCCACTGTGAGCTCCACCACTCTTCCAAGGGGCATTGATATTGTCTTTTTTTTCCACTGCGACCTCCACCACTCTTCCAAAGGGCCTTGATATTGTGTTTTTATTCCACTGCGAACACCACAACTCTTCCAAAAGGCATTAAAACCATCTTGTTATGCTACTGTGACCTCCATGTCTCTTCCACGCGGCATTAATATTGTCTTTAAATTCCATTGTAACCTTTACCACTCTTCCAAAGGGAAATATAACCATATTGTTAAGCTACTTTGAGCTCCACGTCTCTTCCAAGGGGCATTGATATTGTCGTTTTATTCCCTGCGACCTCCACCACTCTTCCAAGGGGCATTAAAACTGTCTTGTTAAGCTACTGTGACCTCCACGTCTCTTCCACGGGGCATTGATATTGTCTTTCTATTCCACTTTAACCTTCACCACCTTTCCAAGGGGCATTAGAACCACCTTGTTAAGCTACTGTGGCCTCCATGTCTCATCCAAGGGGCATAAAAACCGTCTTGTTAAACCACTCTGAACTCCATAGCTCATCCAAGGGACATTAAAAACGTCTTGTTAAGCTACTGTGACCTCCACGTCTATTCCACGGGGCATTGATATTGTCTTTTTATTCCACTGCGACCTCCACCACTCTTCCAAGGGGCATTGATATTGTCTTTTTATTCAAGTACGATATCTACCACTCTTCCAAGGGGCATTAAAACTGTCTAATTAAGCTACTGTGTCATCCACGTCTCTTCCAAGAGCCATTGATATCGTCTTTTTATTCCATTGCAACCTCCAACACTCTTCCAAGGGGCATTAAAACCGTCTTGTTAAGCTACTGTGACCTCCACGTCTCTTCCACCGGGCATTGATATTGTCTTTTTATTCCACTTTAACCTTCACCACCTTTACAAGGGGCATTAGAACCTCGTTGTTAAGCTACTGTGGTCTCCACGTCTCATCCAAGGGGCATTAAAACCGTCTTGTTAAACCACTCTCAACTCCACAGTTCTTCCAAGGGGCATTAAAACCGTCTTGTTAAGCTGCTGTGACATCCACGTCTATTCCACGGGGCATTGATATTGTATTTTTATTCCACTGCGACCTCCACCACTCTTCCAAGGGGGATTGATATTGTCTTTTTATTCCACTTCGATCTCCACCACTCTTCCAAGGGGCATTAAAACTATCTTGTTAAGCTACTGTGTCCTCCACGTCTCTTCCAAGAACCATTGATATCGTCTTTTTATTCCACTGCGACTTCCACCACTCTTCCAAGGGGCATTAAAACTGTCTTGTTAAGCTACTGTGACCTCCACGTCTCTCCACGGATCATTGATAGTGTCTATTTTTTCCACTGTAACCTCCACCACTCTTCCAAGGGGCAATAAAACCGTATTGTTAAGCTAATTTGACCTCCACGTCTCTTCCACGGGGCATTGATTTTGTCTATTTCTTCCCTGCGACCCCCAACACTCTTCCAAGGGGCATTGATATTTAGTGTTGAGCCACCCCCTTAGTGTTCGGGTTCAGTTCGGTTCGTCGAACACCGGGATGTTCGAGGAACTGTTCGTCGGACTGTTCGTCGAACACCTTAGAACACCGTCGAACACCGTTAAAACCAATGGCAGGCAAACAAAAACACATAGGAACACATAGAAAACACCTTCAAAGGTGTCCAAAAGCTCACAAACTGCTCAGAAGACGCTTTCTTTAAAAAAGCCGGCCGGCAATTCAGCAGCGGCATACACCGGTACCCGACAATTTAGACATGAAGGAATAGAGCATCACACATAGATTAGATAGATAGAAACATGTCAGTCACATATATATGAAGTACAGTGACAGTGTTGCTTACTGTACATGTCATTTAGTGTAAAGGATTTATTAAAAAATATAATAGTGTTTTCATGCACCGTCTCTTTAAAAAAGCCGGCCGGCAATTCAGCAGCGGTACCCGACAATTTAGAACAGAAAGATAGAGCTTCACACATAGATTAGATACAGGGCCGGCTCCAGGTTTTTCTGGGCCCCGGGCGAAAGAGTCTCAGTGGGCCCCTTTAACACATACCACGATTCATGATGCAGAGATACGGCGGAGAAATATATATATATAGTACAATGCAAAGATTTCACTTCATGAGTGATATCTATTGTAAATTCCACAATAGCTCAGAAACCGGTGAATCGCTCCACACAGAATAGTGGCCCCCATATAAGGCTCCATACGGAATACTGGTCCCCATATAACGCCCATACGGAATACTGGCCCCCATATAACGCTTCATACGGAATACTGGTCCCCATATAAGGCCCCATACGGAATACTTGCCCCCATATAAGGCCCCATACGGAATACTGGCCCCCATATAAGGCCCCATACGGAATACTGGCCCCATATAAGACCCCATACGGAATACTGGCCCCCATATAAGACCCCATACGGAATACTGGCCCCCATATAAGGCCCCATATGGAATACTGGCCCCCATATGGAATACTGGCCCCCATATAAGGCCCCATACGGAATACTGGCCCCCATATGGAATACTGGCCCCCATATAAGACCCCATACGGAATACTGGCCCCCATATAAGACCCCATACGGAATACTGGCCCCCATATAAGACCCCATACGGAATACTGGCCCCCATATAAGACCCCTTACGGAATACTGGCCCCCATATAAGGCCCCATACGGAATACTGGCCCCCATATAAGGCCCCATACGGAATACTGGCCCCCATATAAGGCTCCATGCGGAATACTGACCCCCATATAAGGCTCCATGCGGAATACTGACCCCCATATAAGGCTCCATGCGGAATACTGACCCCCATATAAGGCTCCATGCGGAATACTGGCCCCCATATAAGGCTCCATGCGGAATACTGGCCCCCATATAAGGCTCCATGCGGAATACTGGCCCCCATATAAGGCCCCATACGGAATACTGGCCCCCATATAAGGCTCCATACGGAATACTGGCCCCCATATAAGGCTCCATACGGAATACTGGCCCCCATATAAGGCTCCATACGGAATACTGGCCCCCATATAAGGCTCCATACGGAATACTGGCCCCATATGGAATACTGGCCCTCATATAAGGCTCCATACGGAATACTGGCTTCCATATAAGGCTCCATACGGAATACTGGCCGCCATATAAGGCTCCATACAGAATACTGGCCCCCATATAACGCTCCATACAGGATACTGGCCCCCATATAACGCTCCATACAGGATACCGGTCCCCATATAATGCTGCATGCAGGCTGTTACCCCCCACATAATGCCCCATACAGGCTGTCCCCCCCTTATAATGCTCCATGCAGGCTGTTACCCCCCACATAATGCCCCATACAGGCCCCTCCCTTTTAATGCTCCATGCAGGCTGTTACCCCCCACATAATGCCCCATACAGGCTGCCCCCCCCTTATAATGCTCCATGCAGGCTGTTACCCCCCACATAATGCCCCATACAGGCCCCCCCTTTTAATGCTCCATGCAGGCTGTTACCCCCCACATAATGCCCCATACAGGCTGCCCCCCCCCCCCCTTATAATGCTCCATGCAGGCTGTTCCCCCCCACATAATGCCCCATACAGGCCCCCCCCCTTTTAATGCTCCATGCAGGCTGTTACCCCCCACATAATGCCCCATGCAGGCTGTCACCCCTCCTCTTTATACTGCCCCATGCAGGCTGTCACCCCTCCTCTTTATAATGCCCCATGCAGGCTGTCACCCCTCCTCTTTATAATGCTCCATGCAGGCTGTCACCCCTCCTCTTTATACTGCCCCATGCAGGCTGTCACCCCTCCTCATTATAATGCCCCAAGCAGGAATCCCCCCCTCTTTATAATGCCCCATGCAGGCTGTTCCCCACCTTATAATGCCCCATGCAGGATGCCCCATGCAGGATGCCCCCCCCCTCCCCTCTTTATACTGCCCCATGCCTCCATACATTAAAAAAAAAAAAAAATCAAATACTCACCTCCCTTCTCCTCACCTGCTACCTGCTGCCCGCTGCCTGCTGCCTGCTGCCCGCTGCCTGCTGCCCGCTGCCTGGCTCCGAACTCCAGCGTTGTCGGCGTTGTCCCACTCAGCGCTCCCTGTGACGGCTCAGGGGAGGGCGCGGTGTAAAGACGTCACCGCGCCCTCTGACCTGAGACGTCACAGGGAGCGCAGAGCAGGAAGACAGCTGATCTGCGGAGGCACGGGGAGAGGTAAGTATCGGGCTGCCGGGGCCCTGAGCAAGCGGCGGAGAAGGGCGGGCGCAGACACCGCTCTCCTCCGCCCATAGCCCAGCGGGGTGCGCGACCGCCAGTGGGCCCCTCTGCCTGCTCAGGGCCCCGGCATTTGCCCGGGTGCGCCGGGTGCTGACGCCGGCCCTGATTAGATAGATAGAAACATGTCAGTGACATATATAATAAGTACAGTGACAGTGTTGCTTACTGTACTTGTCATTTACTGCAAAGGATTTATTAAAAAAAATAATAGTGTTTTCATGCACCGTCTCTTTAAAAAAGCCGGCCGGCAATTCAGCATCTGTACCCGACAATTTAGAATAGAAGGAATAGAGAATCACACATAGATTAGATAGATAGAAACATGTCAGCCACATATTTATGAAGTACAGTGACAGTGTTGCTTACTGTAATTGTCATTTAGTGTAAAGGATTTATCAAAAAAAATAATAGTGTTTTCATGCACCGTCTCTTTAAAAAAGCCGGCCGGCAATTCAGCATCTGTACCCGACAATTTATAACAGACAGAATAGAGCTTCACACATAGATTAGATAGATAGAAACATGTCAGTCACATATATAATAAGTACAGTGATAGTGTTGGTTACTGTACTTGTCATTTAGTATTAAAATAAAGGATTTATTATTAAAAAAAATTGGCGTGGGGTTCCCCATAATTTTAGTCTCTAGCGGAGGTTAAGCAGACAGCTGGGGCAGATGTTTGAAGCCTGGGAAGGGGGTAATACCCACGGAGCTTCCCAGGCTACTAATATCAGCCCCCAGCTGAATACCTAGCCTTTACTGGCTATTAAAATGGAGGACCCCCCCCAAAAAAATGACGTGGGGTCCCCCCTAATTTAATAGCTAGCAAAGGCTAGGCAGACAGCTGGGGGCTGATATTAATAGCCCAGGAAGGGAGCCATGAATATTGGCCCCCTCCCAGGCTAGAAACACCAGCCGTCAGCCGCCCCAGAAATGGCGCATCCATAGGATGCGCCAATTCTGGCACTTAGCCTCGCTCTTCCACGCTGCCCTGGTGCGGTGGCAGTGGGGTAATAGGGCTGGGGATGATGTCAGCTTATAATGCCAGCTGACATCAAGCCCAGGTTAGTAATGGAGAGGCGTCTATAAGACACCCCCATTACTAACCCCATAGTCAAAGTTAAAAAAGAAACACAAACACCCAGAATAAAGTCCTTTAATTGAAATAAACACACAATTCTTTATTGTTCTAAATTAAACCATACTTACCATCACGCCCATTCCAGCTGAAGCCAACGATCTCCTGCAATAAAAGAAAAATAATAAAGCAACATCATCCTTACCTTTCCATGGTTCCCACGACAGCTTCAGCTCTGCTACATCGAGATGACAGGCTGGACCGCAGCAGAAAGCTGCCATCCAGCCTGTCATCCCGCAGACACTGAGAAGAGTACGCATGCTTGCGCTCCTCAGTGTCTCGCTGTGACGGCATAAAGATGAGACAAGTTCATGTCCAATGAACTCGGCGCACCTCATGCACGTCACTGACAGCGTGGGAGAATTCTCCTGCACTCAGCACTTCAGCGTGAGAATTCTCCCACGCTGTCAGTGACGTACATGAGGTCAGCTGAGTTCATTGGACATGAATGAGCTCACCTCATGCACGTCACTGACAGCGTGGGAGAATTCTCCTGCACTCAGCGCTACAGCGTGAGAATTCTCCCACGCTGTCAGTGACGTGCATGAGGTGAGCTCATTCATGTCCAATGAACTCAGCTGACCTCATGTACGTCACTGACAGCGTGGGAGAATTCTCACGCTGAAGTGCTGAGTGCAGGAGAATTTTCCCACGCTGTCAGTGACTTGCATGAGGGGCGCCGAGTTCATTGGACATGACCTCAGCTCATCTGGATGCCGTCACAGCCAGACACTGCAGAGCGCAAGCATGCCTGCGCTTCTCAGTGTCTGCGGGATGACAGGCTTGATGGCAGCTTTCTGCTGCGGTCCAGCCTGTTATCTCGATGTAGCAGAGCTGAAGCTGTCGTGGGAACCATGGAAAGGTAAGGATTATGTTGCTTTATTATTTTTCTTTTATTGCAGGAGATCGTTGGCTTCAGCTGGAATGGGTGTGATGGTAAGTATGGTTTAATTTAGAACAATAAAGGAATGTGTCTTTATTTCAATTAAAGGACTTTATTCTGGGTGTTTGTGTTTTTTTTTTAACTTTCACTATGGGGTTAGTAATGGGGGTGTCTTATAGACGCCTCTCCATTACTAACCTGGGCTTTATGTCAGCTGGCATTATAAGCTGACATCAACCCCAACCCTATTACCCCACTGCCACCGCTACAGGGCAGTGGGAAGAGCGAGGCTAAGTGCCAGAATTGGCGCATCCTAAGGATGCGCCATTTCTGGGGCGGCTGACGGCTGGTGTTTCTAGCCTGGGAGGGGGCCAATATTCATGGAACCCTTCCTGGGCTATTAATATCAGCCCCCAGCTGTCTGCCTAGCCTTTGCTAGCTATTAAAATAGGGGGGACCCCACGTCATTTTTTGGGGGGGTCCCCATTTTAATAGCTAGTAAAGGCTAGGTATTCCGCTGGGGGCTGATATTAGTAGCCTGGGAAGCTCCGTGGGTATTACCCCCTTCCCAGGCTTCAAACATCTGCCCCAGCCGTCTGCTTAACCTCCGCTAGAGCCTATAATTATGGGGATCCCCACGCCAATTTTTTTTTAAATAAATCCTTTATTTTAACACTAAATGACAAGTACAGTAATCAACACTGTCACTGTACTTCATATATATGTGACTGACATGTTTCTATCTATCTAATCTATGTGTGATTCTCTATTCCTTCTATTCTAAATTGTCGGGTACAGATGCTGAATTGCCGGCCGGCTTTTTTAAAGAGACAGTGCATGAAAACACTATTATTTTTTTTTAATAAATCCTTTACACTAAATGACAAGTACAGTAAGCAACACTGTCACTGTACTTCATATATATGTGACTGACATGTTTCTATCTACCTAATCTATGTGTGATTCTCTATTCCTTCTATTCTAAATTGTTGGGTACAGATGCTGAATTGCCGGCTGGCTTTTTTAAAGAGACGGTGCATGAAAACACTATTATTTTTTTTAATAAATCCTTTACACTAAATGACAAGTACAGTAATCAACACTGTCACTGTACTTCATATATATGTGACTGACATGTTTCTATCTATCTAATCTATGTGTGAAGCTCTATTCTGTCTGTTATAAATTGTCGGGTACAGATGCTGAATTGCCGGCCGGCTTTTTTAAAGAGACAGTGCATGAAAACACTATTATTTTTTTTAATAAATCCTTTACACTAAATGACAAGTACAGTAAGCAACACTGTCACTGTGCTTCTTATATGTGTGACTGACATGTTTCTATCTATCTAATCTATGTGTGAAGCTCTATTCTTTCGGTTCTAAATTGTCGGGTACCGGTGTATGCCGCTGATGAATTGCCGGCTTTTCATGTTTCACTGTGAGCACTGTTCCCATCGATTTGGGCAATCACTGTAATGCCACAACCACCATAGCTGTGGCATTACAGTGAGTGGCAGACAATCCCTGCATGATTGGTGCTCTAAATAGCGCCAGACATGCAGGACACGCTTTTAGTGCACGAACAGTTATCGAACATAACCTCGAACAGCCGAATTTTTTGCAAATCGTTCGGGTTCGTCGAACAACTCGAACACTGCCCAAAACAGCTCGAATTTGAGATTGGCGAACAGTTCTAGTCGAACACCGCTCATCTCTATTGATATTGTCTTTTTATTCCACTGCAACCTTCACCACTCTTCCAAGAGGCTTTAAAACCATTTTGTTAAGCTACTGTGACCTCCACGTCTCTTCCACGGGGCAATGATATTGTCTTTTTATTTCACTGTAATCTCGCCCACTCCTCCAAGTGGCATTAATACCGTCTTTTTCAGCTACTGTGACCTCCATGTTTCTTCAAAGGGGCATTCAAACCTTCTTGTTAAACCACTCTGAACTCCACAGCTCTTCGAAAGGGCATTAAAACTTTCTTGTTAAGCTACTGTGACTTCCACGTCTCTTCTACGGGGCATTAACATTGTCTTTTTATTCCACTGCGAAATCCACCACTCTTCCAAGGGGCATTTAAACCATCTTGTTAAGCTAATGTGACCTCCACGTCTCTTCCAAGTGGCATTGATATCGTCTTTTTATTCCACTGCGACCTCCACCACTCCTCCAAGGGGCATTGATATTGTCTTTTTATTCCACTGCGACCTCCACGACTCTTCCAAGGGGCATTGATGTTGTATTTTTATTCCACTCCAAACTCCACCACTCAACCAAGCGGCATTAAAACCATCTTGTTAAGCTACTGTGATCTCCACGTCTCCACCACGGGGCATTGATATTGTCTTTAATTTCCACTGTAACCTCCACCACTCTTCCAAGGGGAAATAAAACCGTATTGTTAAGCTACTTTGACCTCCACGGTTCATCCAAGGGGCATTGATATTGTCTTTTTATTGCCTGCGACCTCCAGCACTCTTCCAAGGGGCAATAAAACCATCTTTTTAAGCTAATGTGACCTCCACGTTTCTTCCACATGGCAATGATATTGTCTTTTTATTCCACTGCGACATCCACCACTCTTCCAAAAGGCATTGATATTGTCTTTTTATTCCACTGTAACCTCCAACACTCTTCCAAGGGGCATTAAACTGTCTTGTTAAGCTACTGTGACCTCCACGTCTCTTCCACGGGGCATTGATATTGTCTTTTTATTCCAATGTAACCTTCACCACCTTTCCAAGGGGCAATAGAACTGAATTGTTAAGCTACTGTTGCCTCCAAGTCTCATCCAAGGGGCATTAAATCCGTCTTGTTAAACCACTGTGATCTCAACTGCTCTTCCAAGGGGCATTAGAACCATCTTGTTAAGCTACTGTGACCTCCACGTCTATTCCACTTGGCATTGATACTGTCTTTTTATTCCAATGCGACCTCCACCAGTCTTCCAAGGGGCATTAAAACCGTCTTGTAAAGCTAATGTGACTACCACGTCTCTTCCAAGGGGCATTAAAACCATCTTGAAAAACCACTCTGAACGCCACAGTTCTTCCAAGGGGCATTAATATCGTAATGTTAAGCTACTGTCACCTCCACATCTCTTCCACGGGGCATTGATATTGTCTTTTTATTCCACAGTGATCTCCACCACTCTTCCAAGTAGCATTAAAACCGTCTTAATAAGCTACTGTGACGTCATAGTCTCTTCCACGGGGCAGTGATTTTTTCTTTTTATTCCTCTGTAAACTCCAGCAGTCTTCCAAGGGGCATTAAAACCGTCTTGTAAAGCTAATGTGAACTTCACGTCTCTTCCAAGGGGCATTAAAACCATCTTGTAAAACCACTCTAAACTCCACAGTTCTTCCAAGGGGCAATAAAATCGTATTGTTAAGCTAATGTGACCACCATGTCTCTTCCACGGGGCATTGATGTTGTCGTTTTATTCCACAGCGACCTCCACCACTCTTCCTAGTAGCATTAAAACCATCTTGTGAAGCTACTATGACTTCCACGTCTATTCCACGGGGCATTGATATTGTCTTTTTATTCCACTACGACCTCCACCACTCTTCCAAGGGCCATTGATATTGTCTTTTTATTCCACTGTTACCTCCTCCACTGTTCCAAGAAGCATGAAAACCATCTTGTTAAGCTACTGAGACCTCCACATCTCTATCAAGGGGCATTAAAACCGTCTTGATAAACCACTCTGAACTCCACAGCTCATCCAAGGGGCATTTAAACCGTCTTGTTAAGCTACTGTGACCTCCACGTCTCTTACAGGGCATTGTTATTGTCTTTTTATTCCACTGAGACCTCCACCACTCTTCCAAGGGGCTTTAAAACCATCTTGTTAAGCTACTGTGTCCTCTACGTCTCTTGCACGGGGCATTGACATTGTCTTTTTATTCCACTGCGACCTCCACCACTCTTCCAATGGGCATTGATATTATCTTTTTATTCCACTGTAACCTCCTCCACTGTTCCAAGGGGCATTAAAACCGTCTTGTTAAGCTACTGAGACCTCCACATCTCTTTCAAGGGGCATTAAAACTTGTTAAACCACTCTGAACTTCACAGCTCTTCCAAGGGGCATTAAAACCGTCTTGTTAAGCTACTGTGACCTCCAAGTCTCTTTTATGGGGCATTGATATTGTCTTTTTATTCCACTGCGACCTCCACCACTCTTCCAAGGGGCATTGATATTGTTTTTTTATTCCACTTCGACTTCCACCACTCTTCCAAGGGGCTTTAAAACCGTCTTGCTAAGCTACTGTGAATGCCACGTCTCTTTCATGGTTCATTGATATTGTCTATTTACTCCACTGTAACCTCCACCACTCTTCCAAGGGGCATTAAAACCGTCTTGTAAAGCTACTGTGACCTCCATGTCTCTTCTGAGGGGCATTAAAACCATTTTCTTAAACCACTCTGAACTGCACAGCTCTTCCAAGGGGTACAAAAAGCGTCAACTTAAGCTACTGTGTCCTCCACGTCTCATCCACGGGGCATTGATGTTGTTATTTTTTTCCACTGTTCCCTCCACCACTCTTCCAAGCGCCATTAAAACAGTCTCGTTAAGCTACTGTGACCTTCACAGCTCTTCCATGGGGCATTAAAACCGTCTTGTTAAGCTACTGTGACCTCCATGTCTCTTCCATGGGGCATTGATATTGTCTTTTTATGCCACTGCGACCTCCACCACTCTTCCAAGGTGCACTAAATCTGCCTTGTTAAGCTACTGTGACCTCCATGTCTCTACCACGGGGCAATGACATTGTCTTTTTATTCCACTGCAACCTCCACCACTCTTCCAAGGGGCAATAAAACCGTCTTGCAAATCCACTGTGACCTCCACGTCTCATCCAAGGGGCATTAAAACCGTCTTGTTAAACCACTCTGAAAACCACAGCTCTTCCAAGGGGCATTAAAACCGTCTTGTTAAGCTAATGTGACTTCCACGTCTCTTCCACAGGCCATTGATATTGTCTTTTTATTCCAATGAGACCTCCACCACTCTTCCAAGGGCATTAAAACCGTCTTGTTAAGCTACTGTGACCTCCACGTCTCTTCCAAGGGGCATTAAAACCATCTTGTTTAGCTACTGTGACCTCCACGTCTCTTCCACGGGGCATTGATATTTTCTTTTTATTCCACAGCGACCCCCACTACTCTTCCAATGGACATTAAAACCATCTTGTTAAGCTACCCTGACCTAAACGTTTCTTCCACAGGGCATTGATTTTGTCTTTTTATTCCACTGCTACCTCCACCACTCTTCCAAGGGGCATGAAAACCATTTTGTTAAGCTTCTGTGACCTCCATGTCTCTTCCACGGGGAATTGATATTGTATTTTTAGTCCAATACGACCTCCACCACTTTTCCAAGGGGCATTAATATTGTCTTTTTATTCCACTGCAACCTCCACCACTTTTCTAAGGGCCATTAAAACCATCTTGTTAAGCTACTGTGACCTCCACGTCTCTTGCACGGGGCATTGATATTGTCATTTTATTCCACTGCGACTTCCACCACTCTTCCAAAGGGCATTAAAACCACTTTGTTAAGCTACTGTGACCTCCACGTCTCTTCCATGGGGCATTGATATTGTCTTTTTATGTCACTGTAACCTCCAGCACTCTTCCAAGGGGCATTAAAACCGTCTTTTTAAGCTACAATGACTTCCACGTCTCTTCCTAGGGGCACTCAAAATGTCTTGTTAAACCACTCTGAACTCCACAGCTCTTCCAAGGGGCATTAAAACTGTCTTGTTATGCTACTGTGACCTCTACGTCTCGTCTACGGGGCATTAGTATTGTCTTTTTATACCACTAAAAACTCCACCACTCTTCCAAGGGGCATTAAAACTGTCTTGTTAAGCTACTGTGACCTCCACGTCTCTTCCAAGGGGTATTAATACCGTCTTTTTAAGCTACTGTGAGCTCCACGACTCATCCAAGGGGCATTCAAACCATCTTGTTAAACCACTCTGAACTCCACAGCTCTTCCAAGGGGCATTAAAGCTGTCTTGTTAAGCTACTGTGACATCCACGTCTCTTCTGTGGGGCAATAATATTGTCTTTTTATTCCGCTGCGAACTCCACCACTCTTCCAAGGGGCACTAAGAACATCTTGTTAAGCGACTGTGAACACCATGTCTCTTCCAAGGGCATTAAAACCGTCTTGTTAAACCTCTCTGAACTCCACAGCTCTTCCAAGGGGCATTAAAACCGTCTTGTTATGCTACTGTGACCTCCACGTCTGTTCCACGGGGCATTGATATTGTCTTTTTATTCCACTGTAACCCACACCACGTTTCCAAGGGGCACTTAAATGGTCTAGTTAAGCTACTGTGACCTCCACGTCTCTTCCAAGGGGCATTAAAACCGTCTTGTTAAACTTCTCTGAACTCCACAGCTCTTCCAAGGGGCATTATAAAAGTCTTGTTATGGTACTCTAACCTCCACGTCTGGTCCACGGGGCATTGATATTGTCTTTTATTCCACTGCGACCTCCACCACTCTCCCAAGGGGCATTAACAGCGTCTTGATAAGCTACTGTGACCTCCACCACTCTACCGAGGGGCATTGATATTGTCTTTTTATTCCACTGCGAACTCCACCACTCTTCCAAGGGACATTGATATTGTCTTTTTATTCCACTGCGATCTTCACCACTCTTCCAAGGGGCAATAAAACCATCTTGTTAAGCTACTGTAACCTCCATGCCATTTTCATGGGGCATTGATATTGTATTTTTATCCCACAGTAACCTCCATCACTCTTCCAAGAGGCATTAAAACCATCTTCTTAAGCTACTGTGACCTCCACGTCTCTTCTACGGGGCATTGATATTTTCTTTTTATTCCCTGCGACCTACACCACTCTTCCAAGGGGCAATAAAATCTTCTTTTTAAGCAACTGTGACCTCCACGTTTCTTCCACGGGGCAGAGATATTTTCTTTTTATTCCACTGCGACATCCACCACTCTTCCAAGGTGCATTGATATTGACTTTTTATTCCACTGCAACCTCCAACACTCTTCCAAGAGGCATTAAAACTGTCTTGATAAGCTACTGTGACCTCCACATCTCTTCCACGGGGAATTGATATTGTCTTTTTCTTCCACTGTAACCCTCACCACCTTTCCAACGTGCATTACAACGACCTTGTTAAGTTACTGTGGCCTCCCCGTCTCATTCAAGGGGCATTAAAAACGTCTTGTTAAACCACTCTGAACTCCACAGCTCTTCCAAGGGGCATTAAAACCGTCTTGTTAAGCTACTTTGACCTCCACGTCTCTTCCACGGGGCATTGATATTGGCTTTTTGTTCCACTGCGACCTCCACCACTCTTCCAAGGGGCATTAAAAGCATCTTGTTAAGCTACTTCTACGTCCACGTCTCTTCCACGGGGCATTGATATTGTCTTTTTACTCCACTGCGACCTCCACCACTCTTCTAAGGGGCACTAAACCTGTATTGTTAATCTACTGTGACCACAACGTCTCTTCCACAGTGCATTGATATTGTCTTTTTATTCCACTGCGACCTCCACCAATCTTCCAAGCGGCATTAAAACTGTCTTGTTAAGCTACTATTACCTCCACGTTTCTTCCACGGGGCATTGATATTGTCTTTTTATTCCACTGCGACCAACATCACTCTTCCAAGGAACATTGATATTGTCTTTTTATTCCACTGCGACCCCCACAACTCTTCCAACGGGCATTAAAACCGTCTTGTTAAGCTACTGTGACTTCCACGTCTCTTCCAAGGGTCATTAAAACCGTCTTGCTAAACCTCTCTGAACTCCACAGCTCTTCCAAGGGGCATTAAAACGTCTTGTTATGCTACTGTGACCTCCACGTTTCTTCCACTGGGCATTGATATTGTCTTTTTATCCCACTGTAACCTACACCACGTTTCCAATTGCCACTAAAACCGTCTTGTTAAGCTACTGTGACCTCCACGTCTCTTCCAAGGGGCATTGAAACTGTCTTGTTAAACCTCTCTGAACTCCACAGTTCTTCCAAGGGCATTTAAACAGTCTTGTTATGCTACTGTGACCTTCACGTCTGTTCCACGGGGTATTGATATTGTCTTTTTATACCACTGCGACCTCCACCACTCTTCCAAGGGGCATTAAAATAGTCTTGTTAAGCTACTGTGACCTCCACGTTCCTTCTACGGGGCATTGATATTGTCTTTTTATTCCACTGCAACCTCCACCACTCTTCCAAGGGGCATTGTTATTGTCTTTTTATTCCACTGCGACCTTCACTACTCTTCCAAGTGACTTTGATATTGTCTTTTTCTTACTCTGCGACTTCCACCAAGGGGCAGTAAAGCCATCTTTTTAAGCTACTGTGACCTCCAAGTCTCTTCCACGGGGCATTCATATTGTATTTTTATTCCACTGTAACCTCCACCACTCTTCCAAGGGGCATTAAAACTGTCTTTTTAAGCTACTGTCATCTTCACGTCTCTTCCAAGGGCATTAAATCCTTCTTGTTAAACCACTCTGAATGCCACAGGTCTGCCAAGGGGCATTAAAAAGTGTCTTGTTAAGCTACTGTGGCCTCCACGTCTCTTCCACAGGGCATTGATATTGTCTTTTTTTTCACTGTAACCTCCACCACTCTTCCAAGAGGCATTAAAACTGTCTTGTTAAGCTACTGCTACCTCCACGTCTCTTCCAAGGGGCATTAAAACCATCTGGTTAAACCACTCTGTACTCCACAGCTCTTCCAAGGGGCATTAAAACCATCTTGTTAAGCTACTGTGACCTCCACGTCTCTTCCACGGGGCATTGATATTGTCTTTTTATTCCACAGCGACCCCCACTACTCTTCCAATGGGCATTAAAACCGTCTTGTTAAGCTACTCTGACCTCCACGTCTCTTCCACGGGGCATTGATTTTGTCTTTTTATTCCACTGTAACCTCCATCACTCTTCCAAGGGGCATTAAAACCATCTTGTAAAGGTAATGTGACCTCCACGTCTCTTCCAAGGGTCAATAAAACCATCTTGTAAAACCACTCTGAACTCCACCACTTTTCCAAGGGGCATTTAAACCGTCTTGTTAAGCTACTGTGACCTCCACGCCTCTTCCAAGGGCATTGATATTGTATTTTTATTCCACTGCGACCTCCAGCAATCTTTCAAGGGGTATTGATATTGTCCTTTTATTCCACTGCAACCTCCACCACTCTTCCAAGGGGCCTTGATATTGTAGTTTTATTAAACTGCGAACTCCACCACTCCTTCAACGGGCATTAAAACCGTCTTGTTAAGTTACTGTGACCTCCACGTCTCTTCCAAAAGGCATTGATATTTTCTTATTATTCCACTGCAACCTCCAGCACTCTTCCAAGAGGCAATAAAACCATTTTGTTAAGCTACTGTGACCTCCACTTCTCTTCGACGGGACATTGATATTGTCTTTTTATTTCACTGTAACCTCCACTACTCTTACAAGGGGCATTAATACCATTTTTTTAAGCTACTGTGACCTCCACGTCTCTTCCAAGGGTCTTTCAAACCGTCTTGATAAAACACTCTGAACTCCTCAGCTCTTCCAAGGGGGAGTAAAACTGACTTGTTAAGCTACTGTGACCTCCACGTTTCTTCTACAGGGCATTAATATTGTCTTTTTATTCCACTTCGAACTCCAAAACTCTTACAAGGGGCATTTAAACCGTCTTGTTAAGCTACTGTGACCTCCACGTCTCATGGAAGGGGCATTCATTTATTTTTTTTTATTCCACTGTGACCTCCACAACTCTTCCAATGGGCATTGATATTGTCATTTTATTCCATTGCGACCTCCACCACTCTTCTAAGGGGCCGTGATATTGTCTTTTTATTACACTGCGAACTCCATCATTCTTCCAAGGGGCATTAAAACCGTCTTGTAAAGCTAAAATGACCTCCACGTCTCTTCCACAGGGAATTGATGTCTTTTTAATCCACTGCGAGCTCCACCACTCTTACAAGGGGCATTAAAACCATCTTGTTATGCTTCTGTGACCTCCACGTCTCTTCCCCGGGGCATTGATATTGTCTTTTATTCCACTGCGACCTCCACCACTCTTCCAAGGGGCATTGATATTGTCTTTTTATTCCACTGCGACCTCTACCACTCTTCCAAGGGGCATTAAAACCTTCGTTTTAAGATACTGTGACCTCCACATCTCTTCCAAGGGGAATTCAAACCGTCTTGGTAAACCACTGTGCACTCTTCCAAGCATTTAAACTGTCTTGTTAAGCTACTGTGGCCTCCACGTCTCTTGCAAGTGGCATTGATATCATCATTTTATTCCATTGTGAGCTCCACCACTGTTCCAAGGGGCATTGATATTGTCTTTTTTTTCCACTGCGACCTCCACCACTCTTCCAAGGGGCCTTGATATTGTCTTTTTATTCCACTGCGAACTCCACAACTCTTCCAAAAGCATTAAAACCGTCTTGTTAAGCTACTGTGACCTCCACGTCTCTTCCACGCGGCATTGATATTGTCTTTAAATTCCACTGTAACCTTTACCACTCTTCCAAAGGGCAATATAACCATATTGTTAAGCTACTTTGATCTCCACGTCTCTTCCAAGGGGCATTGATATTGTTGTTTTATTCCCTGCGACCTCCACCACTCTTCCAAGGGGCAATAAAACCGTCTTTTTAAGGTACTGTGACCTCCACGTTTCTTCCAAGGGGCATTGATATTGTCTTTAAATTCCACTGCGACATCCACCACTCTTCCAAGGGGCATTAAAACTGTCTTGTTAAGCTACTGTGACCTCCATGTCTCTTCCACGGGGCATTGATATTGTCTTTCTATTCCAATTTAACCTTCACCACCTTTCCAAGGGGCATTAGAACCACCTTGTTAAGCTACTGTGGCCTCCATGTCTCATCCAAGGGGCATTAAAACCGTCTTGTTAAACCACTCTTTACTCCACAGCTCATCCAAGGGGCATTAAAAACGTCTTGTTAAGCTACTGTGACCTCCACGTCTATTTCACGGGGTATTGATATTGTCTTTTTTTTCCACTGCGACCTCCACCACTCTTCCAAGGGGCATTGATATTGTCTTTTTATTCCATTGCGATATCCACCACTCTTCCAAGGGGCATTAAAACTGTCTAATTAAGCTACTGTGTCCTCCACATCTCTTCCAAGAGCCATTGATATCGTCTTTTTATTCCACTGCGACCTCCAACACTCTTCCAAAGGGCATTAAAACAGTCTTGTTAAGCTACTGTGACCTCCACGTCTCTTCCACGGAGCATTGAGAGTGTCTTTTTTTTCCACTGTAAGCTCCACCACTCTTCCAAGGGGCAATAAAACCGTATTGTTATGCTAATTTGACCTCCACGTCTCTACCACAGGGGCATTGATATTGTCTTTTTATTCCACTGTAACCTCCACCACTCTTCCAAGGGGCAATAAAACCGTATTGTTATGCTAATTTGACTTCCACGTCTCTACCACGGGGCATTGATATTGTCTTTTTATTCCACTTTAACCTTCACCACCTTTCCAAGGGGCATTAGAACCTCGTTGTTAAGATACTGTGTTCGCCACGTCTCATCCAAGGGTCATTAAAACCGTCTTGTTAAACCACTCTCAACTCCACAGTTCTTCCAAGGGGCATTAAAACCGTCTTGTTAAGCTACTGTGACATCCACGTCTATTCCACGGGGCATTGATATTGTCTTTTTATTCCACTGCGACCTCCACCACTCTTCCAAGGGGGATTGATATTGTCTTTTTATTCCACTGCGATCTCCACCACTCTTCCAAGGGGCATTAAAACCGTCTTGTTAAGCTACTGTGTCCTCCACGTCTCTTACAAGAGCCATTGATATCGTCTTCTTATTCCAATGCGACCTCCACCACTCTTCCAAGGGGCATTAAAACCGTCTTGTTAAGCTACTGTGACCTCCACGTCTCTTCCACGGAGCATTGAGAGTGTCTTTTTTTTCCACTGTAACCTCCACCACAACCGTATTGTTAAGCTAATTTGACCTCCACGTCTCTTCGACGGGGCATTGATTTTGTCTATTTCTTCCCTGCGACCTCCAACACTCTTCCAAGGGGCATTAAAACTATCTTGTTAAGCTACTGTGACCTCCAGGTCTCTTCCACGGTGAATTGATATTGGCTTTTTATTCCACTGCGACCTCCACCACTCTACCAAGGGGCATTGATATTGTCTTTTTATTCCACTGTCACCTCCACCACTCTTCCAAGGGGCATTGAAACCATCTTGTTAAGCTACTGTGATCTCCACGTCTCTTTCTTGGGGCATTGATATTGTCTTTTTATTCCACTGTAACCTCCACCACTCTTCCAAAGGGCATTAAAACCGTCTTGTAAAGCTACTGTGACCTCCAAGTCTCTTCAGCGGGGCATTAATATTGTCTTTTTATTCCACAGCAACCTCCACCACTCTTACAAGGGGCATTAAAACCATCTTGTTATGCTACTGTGACCTCCACGTCTCTTTCACAGGGCATTGATATTGTCTTTTTATTCCACTACGACCTCCACCACTCTTCCAAGAGGCATTGATATTGTCTTTTTATTCCACTGCAACCTTCACCACTCTTCCAAGAGGCTTTAAAACCATTTTGTTAAGCTACTGTGACCTCCACGTCTCTTCCACGGGGCAATGATATTGTCTTTTTATTTCACTGTAATCACGCCCACTCTTCCAAGGGGCATTAATACCGTCTTTTTCAGCTTCTTTGAGATCCACGTCTCTTCCAAGGGGCATTCAAACCGTCTTGTTAAACCACTCTGAAGTCCACAGCTCTTCGAAGAGGCATTAAAACTGTCTTGTTAAGCTACTGTGACCTCCACGTCTCTTCTACGGGGCATTAATATTGTCTTTTTATTCCACTGCGAAATCCACCACTCTTCCAAGGGGCATTTAAACCGTCTTGTTAAGCTACTGTGACCTCCACATTTCTTCCAAGTGGCATTTATATCGTCTTTTTATTCCACTGCGACCTCCACCACACCTCCAAGGGGCATTGATATTGTCTATTTATTCCACTGCGACCTCCACGACTCTTTCAAGGGGCATTGATGTTGTATTTTTATTCCACTCCAAACTCCACCACTCTACCAAGCGGCATTGAAACCATCTTGTTAAGTTACTGTAACCTCCACTTCTCTACCACGGGGCATTGTTATTGTCTTTAAATTCCACTGTAACCTCCACCACTCTTCCAAGGGGAAATAAAACCGTATTGTTAAGCTACTTTGACCTCCACGGTTCATCCAAGGGGCATTGATATTGTCTTTTTATTGCCTGCGACCTCCACCAGTCTTCCAAGGGGCAATGAAACCATCTTTTTAAGCTAATGTGACCTCCACGTTTCTTCCACGTGGCAATGATATTGTCTTTTTATTCCACTGTGACATCCACCACTCTTCCAAAAGGCATTGATATTGTCTTTTTATTTCTCTGTAACCTCCAACACTCTTCCAAGGGGCATTAAACTGTCTTGTTAAGCTACTGTTACCTCCACGTCTCTTCCACAGGGCATTGATATTGTCTTTTTATTCCAATGTAACCTTCATCACCTTTCCAAGGGGCATTAGAACTAAATTGTTAAGCTATTGTGGCCTCTACGTCTCATCCAAGGGGCATTAAATCCGTCTTGTTAAACCACTGTGATCTGCACAGCTCTTCCAAGGGGCATTAGAACCGTCTTGTTAAGCTACTGTGACCTCCACGTCTATTCCACGGGGCATTGATACTGTCTTTTTATTCCAATGCGACCTCCACCACTCCTCCAAAGGGCATTAAAACAGTCTTGTAAAGCTAATGTGACCACCATGTCTCTTCCAAGGGGCATTAAAACCATCTTGAAAAACCATTCTGAACTCCACAGCTCTTCCAAGGGACTTTAATGCCGTATTGTTAAGCTACTGTCACCTCCACGTCTCTTCCACGGGGCACTGATATTGTCTTTTTATTCCACAGTGATCTCCACCACTCTTCCAAGTAGCATTAAAACCATCTTGATAAGCTACTGTGACCTCAACGTCTCTTCCACGGGGCAGTGATTTTGTCTTGTTATTCCTCTGTAACCTCCAGCACTCTTCCAAGGGGCATTAAAACCGTCTTGTAAAGCTAATGTGACCTCCACAGCTCTTCCAAGGGGCAATAAAACCGTATTGTTAAGCTAATGTGACCACCATGTCTCTTCCACGGGGCATTGATGTTGTCTTTTTATTCCACAGCGACCTCCACCACTCTTCCTAGTAGCATTAAAACCATCTTGTTTTGCTACTGTGACCTCCACGTCTATTCCACTGGGGCACTGATATTGTCTTTTTATTCCACTACGACCTCCACCACTCTTCCAAGGGGCATTGATATTGTCTTTTTATTCCACTGTAACCTCCTCCACTGTTCCAATGAGCATTAAAACCATCTTGTTAAGCTACTGAGACCTCCATATCTCTATCAAGGGGCATTAAAACCGTCCTTTTAAACCACTCTGAACTCCACAGCTCTTCCAAGGGGCATTAAAACCGTCTTGTTAAGCTACTGTGACCTCCACGTCTCTTTTACGGGGCATTGATATTGTCTTTTTATTCCACTGCAACCTCCACCACTATTCCAAGGGGCATTGATATTGTCTTTTTATTCCACTGTAACCTCCTCCACTGTTCCAAGGGGCATTAAAACCATCTTGTTAAGCTACTGAGACCTCCACATCTCTATCAAGGGGCATTAAAATCGTCTTGTTAAACCACTCTGAACTCCACAGCTCTTCCAAGGGGCATTTAAACCGTCTTGTTAAGCTACTGTGACCTCCACGTCACTTACAGGGCATTGTTATTGTCTTTTTATTCCACTGAGACCTCCACCACTCTTCCAAGGGGCATTGAAACCATCTTTTTAAGCTACTGTGTCCTCCAAGTCTCTTTCACGGGGCATTGACATTGTCTTTTTATTCCACTGCGACCTCCACCACTCTTCCAAGGGGCATTAATATTGTGTTTTTATTCCACTGTAACCTCCTCCACTGTTCCAAGGGGCATTAAAACCATCTTGTTAAGCTACTGAGACCTTCACATCTCTATCAAGAGGCATTAAAAGCGTCTTGTTAAACCACTCTGAACTCCACAGCTCTTCCAAGGGGCATTAAAACCGTCTTGTTAAGCTACTGTGACCTCCACGTCTCTTTTACGGGGCATTGATATTGTCTTCTTATTCCACTGCGACCTCCACCACTCTTCCAAGGGGCATTGATATTGTCTTTTTATTGCCTTCGACCTCCACCACTCTTCTAAGGGGCAATAAAACCATCTTTTTAAGCTAATGTGACCTCCACGTTTCTTCCACGTGGCAATGATATTGTCTTTTTATTCCACTGCGACATCCACCACTCTTCCAAAAGGCATTGATATTGTCTTTTTATTCCACTGTAACCTCCAACACTCTTCCAAGGGGCATTAAACTGTCTTGTTAAGCTACTGTGACCTCCACGTCTCTTCCACGGGGCATTGATATTGTCTTTTTATTCCAATGTAACCTTCACCACCTTTCCAAGGGGCATTAGAACTAAATTGTTAAGCTACTGTGGACTCCAAGTCTCATCCAAGGGGCATTAAATCCGTCTTGTTAAACCACTGTGATCTTCACAGCTCTTCCATGGGGCATTAGAACCGTCTTGTTAAGCTACTGTGACCTCCACGTCTATTCCACGGGGCATTGATACTGTCTTTTTATTCCAATGCGACCTCCACCACTCTTCCAAAGGGCATTAAAACCGTCTTGTAAAGCTAATGTGACCACTATGTCTCTTCCAAGGGACTTTAAAACCAACTTGAAAAACCACTCTGAACTCCACAGCTCTTCCAAAGGGCATTAATACCGTATTGTTAAGCTGCTGTCACCTCCACGTCTCTTCCACGGGGCATTGATATTGTCTTTTCATTGCACAGTGATCTCCACCACTCTTCCAAAGGGCATTAAAACTGTCTTGATAAGCTACTGTGACCTCAACGTATCTTCCACGTAGCAGTGATTTTGTCTTTTTATTCCTCTGTAACCTCCAGCACTCTTCCAAGGGGCATTAAAACAGTCATGTAAAGCTAATGTGACCTCCACGTCTTTTCTAAGGGGCATTAAAACCATCTTGTAAAACCACTCTAAACTTCACAGCTATTCCAAGGGGCAATAAAACCGTATTGTTAATCTAATATGACCACCATGTCTCTTCCACGGGGCATTGATGTTGTCTTTTTATTACACAGCGACCTCCACCACTCTTACTAGTAGCATTAAAACCGTCTTGTTTTGCTACTGTGACCTCCACGTCTATTCCACTAGGGCACTGATATTGTCTTTTTATTCCACTACGACCTCTACCACTCTTCCAAGGGGCATTGATATTGTCTTTTTATTCCACAGTGATCTCCACCACTCTTCCAAGTAGCATTAAAACCGTCTTAATAAGCTACTGTGACCTCAACGTCTCTTCCACGGGGCAGTGATTTTGTCTTTTTATTCCTCTGTAACCTCCAGCACTCTTCCAAGGGGCATTAAAAAAAGTCTTGTAAAGCTAATGTGACCTCCACGTCTCTTCCAAGGGGCATTAAAACCATCTTGTAAAACCACTCTAAACTCCACAGCTCTTTTAAGGGGCAATAAAATCGTATTGTTAAGCTAATGTGACCACCATGTCTCTTCCACGGGGCATTGATGTTGTCGTTTTATTCCACAGCGACCTCCACCACGCTACCTAGTAGCATTAAAACCGTCATGTTAAGCTACTGTGACCTCCACGTCTATTCCACGGGGCATTGATATTGTCTTTTTATTCCACTACGACCTCCACCACTCTTCCAAGGGGCATTGATATTGTCTTTTTATTCCACTGTAACCTCCTCCACTGTTCCAAGGAGCATTAAAACCATCTTGTTAAGCTACTGAGACCTCCACATCTCTATCAAGGGGCATTAAAACCGTCTTGTTAAACCACTCTGAACTCCACAGCTCTTCCAAGGGGCATTTAAACCATCTTGTTAAGCTACTGTGACCTCCACGTCTCTTACAGGGCATTGTTATTGTCTTTTTATTCCACTGAGACCTCCACCACTCTTCCAAGGGGCATTAAAACCATCTTGTTAAGCTACTGTGTCCTCCACGTCTCTTTCACGGGGCATTGACATTGTCTTTTTATTCCACTGCGACCTCCACCACTCTTCCAAGGGGCATTGATATTGTCTTTTTATTCCACTGTAACCTCCTCCACTGTTCCAAGGATCATTAAAACCATCTTGTTAAGCTACTGAGACCTCCACATCTCTATCAAGGGGCATTAAAACCATCTTGTTAAACCACTCTGAACTCCACGTCTCTTCCACGGGGCATTGATATTGTCTTTTTATACCACTATAACCTCCACCACTCTTCCAATTGGCATTAAAATCGTCTAGTTAGGCTACTGTGACCTCCACGTCCCTTTCACTGTACATTGATATTTTCTTTTTATTCCATTTCGACCTCCACCATTCTTCCAAGGGGCTTTGTTATTGTCTTTTAATTCCACTGAGACCTCCACTACTCTTCCATGGGCATTAAAGTCGTCTTGTTAAGCTACTGTGACCTCCACATCTCTTCCACGGGGCATTGATATTGTCTTTTTATTCCACTGCGACCTCCACCACTTTTCCAAGGGGCATTGATATTGTCTTTCAATTCCACTGTGACCTCCTCCACTCTTCCAATCAGCATTACAACCATCTTGTTAAGCTATTGTGATCTCCACATCTCTTCCCCAGGGCATTGATATTGTCTTTTCATTCCACTGTAACCTCCACCTCTCTTACAAGGGGCATTAAAACTGTCTTGTAAAGCTAATGTGATCTCCACATCTCTTCCCCAGGGCATTGATATTGTCTTTTTATTCCACTGTAACCTCAAACACTCTTCCAAGGGGCAGTAAAATAGTTTTCTTAAGCTAATGTGATCTCCACGTCTCTTCCTAAGGGCATTTAAACCACTCATAACTCTACAGCTCTTCCAAGGGGCATTAAAACCATCTTGTTAAGATACTGTGACCTCCACGTCTCTTTCACGGGGCATTGATATTGTATTTTTATTCCACTGAGACCTCCTCCACTCTTCCAAAGGGCATTAAATTCGTCTTTTTTAAGCTACTGTGACCTTCACGTCTCTTCGACGGTGAATTGATATTGTCTTTTTATTCCACTGTGACCTCCACCACTCTTACAATGGGCATTAAAACCATATTATTTAAGCTACTGTGACCTCCACGTCTCCTCCACGGTGCATTGATATTATTTTTTTATTCAACTACGATCTCCACCACTCTTACAATGCGCATTGGTATTGTCTTTTTATTCCACTGCGACCTCCACCTCTATTTCAAGGGGCTTTAAAACCGTCTTGTTAAGCTATGGTGAACTCCACTTCTTTTCCACGGGGCATTGATATTGTCTTTTTATTCCACTGTAACCTCCACCACTCTTCCAAGGAGCACTAAAGCCGTCTTGTAAAGCTACTGTGACCTCCACTTATCTTTCAAGGGGCATTAAATCCGTCTTGTTAACCCACTCTGAACACTACAGCTCTTCCAAGGGGCATTACAACTGTCTTGTTAAGCTACTGTGACTTCCATGTCTCTTCCACAGGGCAGTGATATTGTTTTTTTATTTCACTGCGACCTCCACCACTCTTCCAAGGGCATTAAAACCGTCTTGTTAAGCTACTGTGACCTCCAAGTCTCTTCCACGGGGCATTGATGTTATCTTTTTATTCCACTGCGACCTCCAACACACTTTTAAGGGGCATTACAACTGTCTTGTTAAGCTACTGTGAACTCCACGTCTCTTCCACGGGGCATTGATATTTTCTTTTTATTCCACTGTAACCTCCACCACTCTTCCAAGGGGCAATAAAACCATCTTGTAAAGATAATATGACCTCCACGTCTCTTCCAAGGGGCATTAAAACCATATTGTAAAATGACTCTGAACTCCACATCTCTTCCAAGATGCATTTAATCTGTATTGCTAAGCTACTGTGACCTCCACATCTCTTCCACGGGGCATTGATATTGTCTTTTTATTCCACAGCGACCTCTACCACTCTTCCAAGCATCATTAAAACCATCTTGGAAAGCTACTGTGACCTCCACTTCTCTTTCAAGGGGCATTAAATCCGTCTTGTTAACCCACTCTGAACACTACAGCTCTTCCAAGGGGCATTATAACTGCCTTGTTAAGCTACTGTGACCTCCATGTCTCTTCCACGGGGCAGTGATATTGATTTTTTATTCCACTGCGACCTCCGCCACTCTTACAAGGGCATTAAAACCTTCTTGTTAAGCTACTGTGACCTCCAAGTCTCTTCCACGGGGCATTGATATTGTCTTTTTATTCCACTGCGAGCTCCACCACTTTTCCAAGGGGCATTGATATTGTCTTTTTATTCCACTGCGACCTCCAACACACTTTTAAGGGGCATTATAACTGCCTTGTTAAGCTACTGTGACCTCCACATCTCTTCCACGGGGCATTGATATTGTCTCTTCATTCCACTGCGACATCCACCACTCTTCCAAGGGGCATTAAACCCGTCTTGTTAAGCTACTGTGACCTCCACGTCTCTTCCACGGGGCATTGATATTGTCTTTTTATTCCACTGTGACCTCCATCACTCTTCCAAGTTGTATTAAAACCGTCTTGTTAAGCTACTGTGACCTCCACGTCTCTTCCACGGGGCATTGATATTGTCTTTTTATTCCACTGCGACCACCACCACTCTTCCAAGGGGCATTAAATCGGTCTTGTTAAGCTACTATGACCTCCACGTCTCCTCCAAGGTTCATTGATATTGCCTTTTTATTCCACTGTGACCTCCACCACTCTTCCAAAGGTCATTGATATTGTGCTTTTATTCCACTGTGACCTCCACCTCTCTTCCAAGGGGCATTAATACCGTCTTTTTAAGCTACTGTGACCTCCCTCTCTCCTTCATGGGGTATTTATATTGTCTATTTATTCCACTGTAACCTCCACCACTCTTCCAAGGAGCATTAAAACCGTCTTGTTAAGGTACTGTGTCCTCCAAGTCTCTTCCAAAGGGCTTTAAAACCATCTTGTTAAACCACTCTGAACTTCACAGCTATTCCAAGGGGCATTAAAACCGTCTTGCTAAGCTACTGTGACCTCCACTTTTCTTCCACGGGGCATTGATATTGTCTTTTTATTCCACTGCGACCTCCATCACTCTTCCAAGGGGCATTAAGACAGTCTTGTAAAGCTACTCTGACCTCCACGTCTCTTCCACGGGGCATTGATATTGTCTATTTATTCCACTGTAACCTCCACCACTCTTCCAAGGGGCATTAAAATCGCCTTATTAAGCTACTGTGACCTCCAGATCTCTTCCAATTGACATTTAAACCATCTTGTTAAACCACTCTGAACTATACAGCTCTCCCAAGGGGCATTAAAACCTTCTTGTTAAGCTACTGAGACCTCCACTTCTCTTCCACAGGGCATTGATATTGTCTTTTTATTCCATTGTGACCTCCACCACTCTTCCAAGGGGCATTAAATCCGTCTTGATAAGCTACTGTGACCTCAATGTCTCCTCCACGGGTTATTGATCTTGTCTTTTTATTCCTCTGTGACCTCCAAGTCTCTAACAAGGGGCATTAAAACCATCCTGTTAAACCACTCTGAACTCCACAGCTATTCCAAGGGGCATTAAAACAGTCTTGTCAAGCTACTGTGACCTCCACGTCTCTTCCACTGGACATTGATATTGTCTTTTTATTCCTCTGCTACCTCCACCACTTTTCCAAGGGGCATTGATATTGTCTTTTTATTCCACTTTGACCTCGACCACACTTCCAAGGGGCTTTAAAACCGTCTTCTTTAGCTACTGCGACCTCCATGTCTCTGCCACTGGGGCATTGATATTGTCTTTTTATTCCACTGTAACCTCCACCACTCTTCCAAAGGGCATTGAAACCATTTTATAAAGCTACTGTGACCTCCACATCTCTTCCAATGGACATTAAAACCATCTTGTTGTACCTTTCTGAACTCCGCAGCTCCTCCAGGGGGCTCTAAAACCATCTTGTTTAGCTACTGTGACCTTCACGTTTCTTAAAAGGGGCATTGATAATGTATTTTTTTTCCACTGTAACCTCCACCACTCTTCCAAGGGGAATTAAAACCGCCTTGTTAAGCTACTGTGACCTCCATGTCTCTCCAAGGGGCATTAAAACCATCTTGTTAAACCACGATGAACTCCACAGTTCTTCCAAGGGGCATTAAAACCGTCTTGTTAAGCTTACTGTGAACTCCACGTCTCTTCCACGGGGCATTTATATTCTCTTTTTTTTCCACTGCGACCTCCACAACTCTTCCACATAGCACTAAATCTGTCTTGTTAAGCTACTGTGACCTCCACGTCTCTTCCACGGGGAATTGATATTGTCTTTTTATTCCACTGCGACCTCCACCATTCTTCCAAGGGGCATTGATATTGTCTTTTTACTCGGCTGCGACCTCCACCACTCTTCCAAGGGGCATTAAAACCGTCTTGTTAAGCTACTGTGACCTCCACGTCTCTTCCAAGAGGCATTAAAACCTTGTTACTAAACCACTCTGAACTCCACAGCTTTTCCAAGGGCATTAAAACCGTCTTGATAAGCTAATGTGACCTCCACGTCTCTTACACTGGGCATTGATATTGTATTTTTATTAGACTGCGAACTCCACCACTCTTACAAGGGGCATTGATATTGTCTTTTTATTCCACTGCGACCTCCACCACTCTTCCAAAGGGCATTAAAACCGTCTTGTTAAGCTACTGTGACCTCCACATCTCTTCCACGGGGCATTGATATAGTCTTTTTATTCCACTGTAACCTCCACCACTCTTCCAAGGGGCATTAAAGCCGTCTTGTAAAGCTACTGTGACCTCCAAGTCTCTATAAGGGGCATTTATATTGTCATTTTATTCCACTGCAACCTCCACCACTCTTCCAAGGGGCACTAAATCGGTCTTGAAAAAGCTACTGTGACCTCCAAGTCTCTTCCACGGAGCATTGATATTGTCTTTTTATTCCACTGTGAACTCCACCTCACTTCCAAGGGGCATTAAAACCGTCTTGTTAAGCTGCTGTCACCTCCACGTCTCTTTCACTGGACATTGAAATTGTCTTTTTAATCGACTGCGACCTCCACCACTCTTCCAAGGGGTATTAAAACTGTCTTGTAAAGCTACTGTGACCTCCAAGTTTCTTCCAAGGGGCATTATAACCGTCTTGTTAAACCACTCTAATCACCACAGCTCTTCCACGGGGCATTAAAACCGTCTTGTTAAGCTACTGTCACCTCCACGTCTCTTCCACGGGGAATTGATATTGTCATTTTATTCCGCTGCGAACTCCACCACTCTTCCAAGGGCATTAAAACCGCCTTGCAAAGCTACTGTGACCTCCACGTCTCTTCCAAGGGCCATTAAAGCCATCCTTTTAAACCACTCTAAACACCACAGCTCTTCCAAGGGGCATTAAAACCGTCTTGTTAAGCTACTGTGACCTCCACATCTCTTCCACCGGTCACTGAGATTGTCATTTTGTTCCACTGCGACCTCCACCACTATTCCAAGGGGCATTGATATTGTCTTTTTATTCCACTGCGACCTCCACCTCTCTTCCAACGGGCATTAAAACCATCTTATTAATCTACAATGACCTCTACGTCTCTTCCACGGGTCATTAAAACTGTCTTGTTAAACCACTCTGAACTCCACAGATTTTCCAAGGGGCATTAGAACCGTCTTGTTAAGCTACTGTGATCTCCACGTCTCTTCCACGAGGCATTGATATTGTCTTTTTATTCCATTGCGACCTCCACCACTCTACAAAAGGCATTAAAACCATCTTGACAATATCAATGCCCAGTGGAAGAGACTTGGAGGTCACAGTAGCTTAAAAAGATGGTTTTAATGCACCTTGGAAGAGTGGTGGAGGTCACATTGGAATAAAAAGACAACATTGATGCGCCTTGGAAGAGTGTTGGAGGTCACTGTGGAAAAAAAAGACAATATCAATGCTAAGTGGAAGAGACGTTGAGGTCACAGTAGCTTAACAAATGATTATAATGCCCCTTGGAAATGATGTGAAGGTTTCAGTGGAATATAAAGACAATATCAATGCAATTTGGAAGATTTTTGGAGGTCACAATGGAATAAAAAGACAATATGAATGCCCCGTAGAAGAGACGTGGAGGTCATAGTAGCTTAACAAGATGGTTTTAATGACCCTTGGAGAAGTGGTGGAGGTCGCCGTGGAATAAAAAGACAATATCAATGCCCCTTGGAATAGATGTGGAGGTCACAGTAGCTTAACAATACAGTTTTAATGCCCCTTGGAAGAGCTGTGGAGTTCAGAGAGGTTTAACAAGATGGTTTTAATGACCCTTGGAAGACATGTGGAGGTCACAGTAGCTTAACAAGACAGTTTTAATGCCCCTTTTAAGAGTGGTGGAGGTTACAGTGGAATAAAAAGACAATATCAATGCCCCTTGGAAGAGATGTGGAGGTCACAGTAGCTTAACAAGATGTTTTTTTTGCCCCTTGGAGGAGTGGTGGAGATCGCTGTGGAATAAAAAGACAATATCAATGCCCCGTGGAAGAGACGTAGAGGTCACAGTAGCTTAACAAGACGGTTTTAATGCCTCTTGGAAGAGCTTTGGAGTTCGAAGTGGTTTAACAAGATGGTTTTAATGCCCCTTGGAAGAGACGTTTGTAGCATCAACGTCTCTGCCTCAATACCATGGCATCTTGCCCCGGACCACGGCTTTCTGCACCTCCTCGTTTCGGAGTTGACCCCGCTCAAACTCGGGGCTTCATAAACCAGTGCACCCTGCGCTTTGAACTCTTGGCTCATCAGTTTATCTCCGACCGGGCCAAAGTGGCATTCATCATGTCCCATCTCAATGGGAAGGCACTGGCATGGCTTAACCCCCTGTGGGAGAGAGGGGACCCCCTGGTTTCCGACCTGTCGTCTTTCCTCACTGATTTCCGGAGAGTCTTCGATGAACCGGGGCGTAAGACCTCATCAGCCTCCTCTCTGCTATGTCTCCGCAAGGGACTCTCACCGTGGGCCAATATGCCATATGGTTCCGCACCCTCGCTTCTGAGCTTGCCTGGGATAACAAAGCCCTGGTGTCCATCTTCTGGGAGGGTCTTTCCGCTCTGATTAAAGATGAGCTCGCCGGTCGGGACATTCCTACCACCCTCGATGACCTGGTGTCGCTGGCTACCCGGATTGACATCCGGTTTCAAGAACGCACCAAGGAGACCACCCGTGAGAGAAGGTTTCCCCGCCTCGCTCCTACTTTCCAGAGACCTGTCTCCTCTTCTGTCACTCCCCGGGTGCACTCACCCGAGCCCATGCAGATCGACCAGACCATGATGGTCAAATCTCGCCAAGAGTCACGCCGAGCCGAGGGGAGCTGCTTCTATTGTGGCAGTAAGGAGCACCTGATCCGTTCCTGCCCGGAGAGGCCGGGAAACTCCAGTGTCTAGGACCACTCGGAGAGGTCGCCCTAGACAAAAGTAAGCCCTCTCCATCCCTGACTTAGTCTGTTTCTATCTCCTGGGGAGAGGACAGTCACTTTGAACTCGCCCACCTGGATTCTGGATCCGCTGGAAAACTCATCTCCCAGTCCCTGGTTGAGAAATACCATATTCCCACCAAGTCTCTGGCAGAACCATTGTCAGGCGCCTCTGTGGATGGAAGACTCCTTCCGGTGACCATCCTGCTCGTCACGGAATCCATAACCCTGCAGGTGGGAATGCTGCACTCTGAGGTAATCTCCTTCCATGTGCTACCCGGACTCTCCCACTCCCTATTGCTAGGCCTACCTTGGCTCCAGACACATGAACCCGTGTTGAACGGGCATTCCGGTGAAGTACTCCGGTGGGGGCCGCCCTGCCATAAGAGCTGACTGGTTCCGGTTCGTCCGGTTCGTCCACCACCTACCCCAGCTAATTTACCTGGTCTTCCGGCTCCTTACTGTCCCTATGCTGACATCTTTGGTAAAAAGGAAGCGGAGACATTGCCACCTCATAGGCCATATGATTGCCCGATCGACCTGGTACCTGGCGCCACTCCACCCCATGGGCATATTTATCCGTTGTCTGCAGCTGAAACATAGAGGAAAATCTGGCTAGGGGATTCATCCGGAAGTCTACTTCCCCGGTTGGAGCCGGATTCTTCTTTGTCAAAAAAAAGGATGGCTCGCTACGCCCCTGTATTGACTATAGAGGACTCAATCAGATCACGGTTAAAAATAAATACCCCCTAACGCTCATCTCCGAGTTATTTGATCACCTTAAAGGTGCCAGAATCTTTTCCAAGCTAGATCTACGTGGAGCGTATAACCTGGTCCGTATCCGTCAAGGAGAAGAGTGGAAAACGGCATTTAATACCCGGAATGGACACTACGAGTACCATGTGATGCCCTTCGGCCTCTGCAATGCTCTTCCAAGTACTGGTCAATAACATCTTCCGTGATCTTCTTTACTCCTGCGTGGTGGTATACCTGGACGACATCTTGATCTTCTCTCCGGATCTTCCCACACACCGGAGGGATGTTCATCAGGTCCTGCTTAGGCTCAGGCAGAACCACCTCTATGCTAAATACGAGAAGTGCCTTTTTGAGCAGACCTCTCTTCTATTCCTGGGCTATGTTATCTCCCAGACAGGCTTGCGAATGGATCCCGAGAAGCTCTCTGCTGTCCTAAAGTGGCCCCGTCCGGAGGGGTTGAAGGCGATACAGCGATTCCTGGGCTTCGCTAATTACTATCGTCTCTTCATTCCACACTTCTCGTCTCGGACTGCTCCTATATCTGCGCTCACCTGTAAGGGAGCAAATCCCAAGGTATGGCCACCCGAAGCTGAGGAGGCCTTCCTTTCCGTGAAGCAAGCCTTCTCCTCTGCCCCTATGCTGCACCGTCCGGACTGCAACAAACAGTTCTACCTGGAGGTTGATGCTTCCTCCTCTGGAGCCGGAGCGGTGCTCACCCAAAAGTCTTCATCCGGGAGAATGGTAACCTGCGGCTTTTTCTCCAAAATCTTCTCCTCCTCTGAGCGCAATTACTCCATAGGAGACCAAGAATTGCTAGCCGTCAAATTGGCACTGGAAGAGTGGCGCTATCTGCTTGAAGGGGCTCTATACCCGGTGATCATCTACACGGATCACAAAACTCTGGCATATCTCCAAAATGCCCAGAGACTTAATCCACGTCAGGCCCGGTGGTCTTTGTTTTTTGCCCGCTTCGATTTCATCCTTCATTTCCTCCCGGTGGACAAGAATGTCAAAGCTGATGCCTTGTCCCGATCCTTCCTGTCCTCCGACCAAGAGGAGGAGCCTATGCAAATTATCGACCCCTCCAAGGTGATGAATGTGGCCCCCTTGGATTTGACTCGTCTTCCACCCGGCAAGACGTTCGTGGCGGTTCCTGACCGTGAGAAGGTTTTTCCCTGGGGTCATTCTTCTAAACTAGCTGGCCATGCCGGCCAAAAGAAGACCTTCCTGCTCATTTCCCGGCATTACAGGTGGTCTACCTGCGTAAGGATGTGGTAGACTTCGTCTCTGCCTGTTCATCTTGTGGCCGCAACAAAGTTCCCAGACACTTACAAGCCGGTCATCTCCTGCCGCTTCCCATAACTGTTGCCCCATGGCAACACATCGCTATGGACTTCATTACCGATCTCCCTGTTTCTGCCGGGTGTACTGTCATTTGGGTGGTCGTGGACCGCTTTTCTAAAATGGCCCACTTCATTCCCCTGCCTGGTCTCCCGTCTGCACCTGAGCTGGCTAAGGACTTTATCCGCCATATCTTCCGTCTCCATGGCCTACCCCTCCACATCGTGTCGGATCGAGGGGTTCAGTTCACCTCACGCTTCTGGAGAGCCACATGTAAACTGCTGGATGTAACCCTGGATTTCTCCTCCGCTTACCACCCTCAGTCCAATGGTCAAGTGAAGCGGATCAATCAGATCCTTACCAGCTACCTCCGGCACTTTGTTAATGCCCATCATTCTGATTGGGTGGACCTACTTCCTTGGGCCGAATTCTCTTATAATAACCACGAGAGCGAATCCTCTTCCAAGTCCCTGTTCTTTTTTGTCTATGGCCAACATCCCCGGATTCCGTTTCCCGTCTCCGCTTCTGTGGACAACCCTGCCGCGGAGTCTCTTGTCAGCGAGTTTTCTACCGTTTGGGAGAGTACTAGGTCCGCACTTCTTCACTCCTTCGAGCGGATGAAGAGATATGCTGATAAGAGACGTCTGGATCCGCCTCAATTCCATCCGGGAGACAAGGTTTGGCTCTCCTCCAAACATGTGCGGCTCAAGATACCCTCCTACAAGTTAGGTCCTCGCTTCATCGGCACTTTCGAAATCCTCAAGCAAATTAATCCAATGGCCTACAAGTTAAAAATCCCGGCCACCTTACGGATTCCCAACTCCTTCCACGTATCTCTCCTCAAACCCGTTGTCTTAAACTCTTTTTCCAACAATCCAGGTACTCCCCCTGCTCCGGTTTTCGCTGAGGACGTCTTTGAGGTAGAGAGTATTCTGTCCACCAAGAGGGTAAGAGGAAAGACCTTTTTTCTGGTGGATTGGAAGGGGTTTGGTCCTGAGGAGAGAACTTGGGAACCCAGGGAGAACATCCACGCCCCGCTTCTCCTTGAAAAATTTCTTACAGGCCAAAAAAAGAGGGGGCCTAAAGGGGGGGGGTACTGTAGCATCGGCATCTCTGCCCCTTGCTAGGCAGAGATGCCATCCCTCTCACCTGCCCGCTCCTGGCGCGGTGTCCTCCAGCGCTTCTCCCCCCGCTGCTGCCGGCACGCGCTCCTTCCCCGGCAATGTGCTTAGGGGGCTCGCACGCGCGCTTCCCCTCTCTTAAAGGGACCACACACGTCGTCTTAAGGAGTCTCCGGCCGATTGCCGGAGGACCTCCCGTATATAAGGCACCTCCTGCAAAATGGAGGTGCCCGAGCAAGTTGTTGCACAGTTACTTATCTCTGCTTCAGCCCTCAGGTCCCGCTGCTAGCCTGACTCCTCGTCCTGTCTGCCAGCCTGTTATCTGCCCGTTACCTGCCGAGCCTGCCAGCCTGCTCACCTGGAGCGCTCACCTGTTACCTGCCTGTTACCTGCGCTGTCTGCCAGTCCGCTCACCTGGGAGCATCTGCCTGTTACCTGCCCTGTCTGCCAGTCCGCTCACCTGGGAGCATCCGCCTGTAACCTGCCCTGTCTGCCAGTCCGCTCACCTGGGAGCATCCGTCTATTACCTGCAGAGTCCGTCAGCCCGCTCACCTGGGAGCGCTAACCTGTTACCTGCCTGTTTCCTGCCATGTCGATCTGCCCGCTCACCTGGGAGTGCCCGCCTGTTTCCTACCAGCCTGTCTGGAGGCTCTGCCGTCACTTGCTGTGACCACCTTCCTGGTAAAACTAGAGACTACTACCTGCTCTGCCGTCACGTAACGTGACCACCTGTCAGCCACCAGAGATTTCTGCCTGCTTGCCATGTTCATCCGCCATACCGGTCAGTCCCAACCATCTGACCCGTGGGAGCCACCTGCTCTCTTACAAGGTCGTCCCCAGAGTAGCACCTGGTCCCTCAGACCGGATCCTCCCTGGTCACGGTGTCGTTAGCTGCTGTCCGACCAGGGTCGGTTCGGGTTGATACTTAGTCACGCCTCTCTGGGTCCCTCCTTGCACCTCGGCACAGAGGTTTCACCACACGGACCCGTAACAACGTTGAGGTCACAGTAGCTTAACAATACGGATTTAATGCCCCTTGGAAGTGTGGTGGAGGTCGCAGAGGAATAAAAAGACAATATCAATGCCCCGTGGAAGAGACGTGGAGGTCACAGTAGCTTAAAAAGACGGTTTTAATGCTCCTTGGAAGAGTGGTGGAGGTCGCAGTGGAATAAAAAGACAATATCAGTGCGCCGTGGAAGAGACGTGGAGGTCACAGTAGCCTAAAAAGATGGTTTTAATGCCCCTTGGAAGAGTGGTGGAGGTCGCAGTGGAATAAAAAGACAATATCAACGCTCCGTGGAAGAGACGTGGAGGTCACAGTAGCCTAAAAAGATGGTTTTAATGCCCCTTGGAAGAGTGGTGGAGGTCGCAGTGGAATAAAAAGACAATATCAACGCTCCGTGGAAGAGACGTGGAGGTCACAGTAGCTTAAGAAGACGGAATTAGTGCAACTTGAAGAGTGGTGGAGGTCGCTGTGGAATAAAAAGACAATATCAATGCTCCGTGGAAGAGATGTGGAGGTCACCGTAGCTTAACAAGCGGTTTTAATGCCCCTTGGAAGAGCTGTGGAGTTCAGAGTGGTTTAACAAGATGGTTTTAATGCCCCTTGGAAGAGAGGTGTAGGTCACAGAAGCTTTACAAGAAGGTATTAATGCCCCTTGGAAGAGTGGTGGAGGTTACAGTGGAAAAAAAATACAATATCAATGCCTAGTGGAAGAGTGGTGGAGGTCACAATGGAATATAAAGACAATATTAATGCCCCCTGGAAGAGACATGGAGGTTACATTAGCTTAACAAGAAGTTTTAATGCCCCATGGAAGAGAGGTGGAGGTAGCAGTGGAAAAAAAAGACGATATCAATGTGCCGTGGAAGAGACATGGAGGTCACAGTAGCTTAACAAGACCATTTTAATGCCCCTTGGAAGAGTGGTGGAGGTCGCAGTGGAAAAAAAAGACAATATCAATGCCACTTGGAAGAGACGTGGAGGTCACAGCAGCATAACAAGACGCTTTTTTTTCCCCTTGGAAGAGTGGTGGTGATCGCGTGGAGGTCACAGTAGCTTGACAAGACGGTTTTAATGCCTCTTGGAAGAGCTTTGGAGTTCGAAGTGGTTTAACAAGATAGTTTTAATGCCCCTTGGAAGAGACGTTGAGGTCACAGTAGCTTAACAATGCGGATTTAATGCCCCTTGGAAGAGTGGTGGAGGTCGCAGTGGCATAAAAAAGACAATATCAATGCACAGTGGAAGAGACGTGGAGGTCAAAGTAGCATAACAAGACGTTTTTAATGCCCCTTGCAAGTGTGGTGGAGGTCGCAGTGGAATAAAAAGACAACATCAATGCCCCGTGGAAGAGGCGTGGAGGTCACAGTAGCTTAAAAAGACGGTTTTAATGCACCTTGGAAGAGTGGTGGAGGTCGCAGTGGAATAAAAAGACAATATCAATGCCCCGTGGAAGAGAAGTGGAGGTCACCGTAGCTTAACAAGACGGTTTTAATGCCCCTTGAAAGAGCTGTGGAGTTAAGAGTGGTTTAACAAGATGGTTTTAATGCCCCTTGGAAGAGAGGTGTAGGTCACAGTAGCTTTACAAGAAGGTATTAATGCCCCTTGGAAGAGTTTTGGAGGTTACAGTAGAAAGAAAATACAATATCAATGCCCCGTGGAAGAGTCGTGGAGGTTGCAATGGAATATAAAGACAATATTAATTCCCCCTAGTAGAGACGTGGAGGTCACATTAGCTTAACAAGAAGTTTTAATGCCCCATGGAAGAGAGGTGGAGGTCGCAGTGGAAAAAAAAGACAATATCAGTGTGCCGTGGAAGAGAGGTGGAGATCACAGTAGCTTAACAAGATGGTTTTAATGATCCTTGGAAGAGCTGTGGAGTACAGATTGGTTAAAGAAGATGGTTTTAATGCCCCTTGGTAGAGACGTGAAGGTCACAGTAGCTTAACAAGACGGTTTTAATGCCCCTTGGAAGAGTGGTGGAGGTTACAGTTGAATAAAAAGACAATATCAATGCCCCGTGGAAGAGACTTGGAGGTCACAGTAGCTTAATAAGACAGGTTTAATGCCCCTTGTAACAGTGCTGGAGGTCACAGTGGAATAAAAAGACAATATCAATGACCCCTTGGAAGAGTAGTGGAGGTCGCAGTAGTATAAAAAGACAATATCAATGCCCTATGAAAGAGTGGTGGAGATCGCAGTGGAATAAAAAGACAATATCAATGCCCCGTGGAAGTGACGTGAAGGTCACAGTAGCTTAACAAGTCCGTTTGAATGCCTGTTGGAAGAGTGGTGGAGGTCACAGTGGAATAAAAAGACAATATCAATGCCCCTTGGATGAGTGGTGGAGGTCGCAGTGGAATAAAAAAACAATTTCAATGCCCCGTGGAAGAGACATGGACGTCACAGTTGCCTAACAAGATGGTTTTAATGCCCATTGGAAGAGTGGTGGAGGTCGCAGTGGAATAAAAAGACAATATCAATGCCCCGTGGAAGAGACGTGCAGATCACAGTAACTTAACAAGACAGTTTTAATGCCTCTTGGAAGAGTGGTGGAGGTCGCAGTGGAATAAAAAGACAATATCAATGCCCCATGTAAAAGTGGTGGAGGTCGCAGTGGAATAAAAAGACAATACCAATGCCACTTGGAAGAGTGGTGAAGGTCGCAGTGGAATAAAAAGACAATATCAATGCCCCTTGGAAGAGAGGTGGAGGTCACAGTAGCCCAACAAGACAGTTTTAATACCCCTTGGAAGAGCTGAGGAATTCAGAGTGGGTTAACAACATAATTTTAATGCCCCTTGGAAGATAGGTGTAGGTCACAGTAGCTTAACAAGACGGTATTAATACCCCTTGGAAGAGTGGTGGAGGTAACAGTGGAATAAAAATAAAATATCAATGCCCCGTGGAAGAGACGTTGAGGTCACAGTAGCTTAACAATACGGATTTAATGCCCCTTGGAAGAGTGGAGAAGGTCGCAGTGGCATAAAAAAACAATATCAATGCCCCATGGAAGAGATGTGGAGGTCAAAGTAGCTTAACAAGACGTTTTTAATGCCCCTTGGAAGAGTGGTGGAGGTTGCAGTGGAAAAAAAAGACAATATCAATGCCCCGTGGAAGAGACGTGGAGATCACAGTAGCTTAACAAGATGGTTTTATTGCCCCTTGGAAGAGTGGTGGATGTCGCAGTGGAATAAAAAGACAATATCATTGCCCCTTGGAAGAGTGGTGGAGGTCGCAGTGGAATAAAAAGACAATATTAATGCCCCGTGGAAGAGACGTGGAGGTCACAGTAGCTTAGCAAGATGGTTTTAATGCCCCTTGGAAGAGTGGTGGAGGTTACAGTTGAATAAAAAGACAATATCAATGCCAAGTGGAAGAGACTTGGAGGTCACAGGAGCTTAACAAGATGGTTTTAATGCCCCTTGGAAGAGTGGTGGAGGTCGCAGTGGAATAAAAAGACAATATCAATGATCCCTTGGAAAAGTGATGGAGGAAGCAGTTGAATAAAAAGACAATATCAATGCCGAATGCAAGAGTGGTGGAGGTCGCAGTGTAATAAAAAGACAATATCAATGCCCCGTGGAAGAGACTTGGAGGTCACAGTAGCTTAACAACACCATTTTAATGCCCCTTGGAAGAGTGGTGGAGGTCGCGATGGAATAAAAAGACAGTATCAATGCCCCTTGAAAGAATGGTTGAGATTGCAGTGGAATAAATAGACAATATCAATGCCCTGTGGTAGAGATGTGGAGGTCACAGTAGCCTAACAAGATGGTTTTAATGCCCATTGGAAGAATGGTGGAGGTCGCAGTGGAATAAAAAGGCAATATCAATGCCCCGTGGAAGAGACCTGGAGGTCACAGGAGCTTAACAAGACGGTTTTTATGCCCCTTGGAAGAGTGGTGGAGATCTCTGTGGTATAAATAGACAATATCAATGCCTCTTGGAAGAGTGGTGGAGGTTACAGTGGAATAAAAAGTCAATATCAATGCCCCGTGGAAGAGACGTGGAGATAGTAGCTTAAAAAAACGTTTTTAATGCCCCTTGGAAGAGTGGTGAAGGTTACAGTGGAATAAAAAGACAAAACCAATGCCCTGTGGTATAGACGTGGAGATAGTAGCTTCACAAGACGGTTTTAATGCCCCTTGGAAGAGTGGTGGAGGTCGCATTGGAATAAAAAGACAATATCAATGCCCCTTGGAAGAGACGTGACGGTCACAGTAGCTTAACAAGATGGTTTTAATGGCCCATGGAAGAATGGTGGAGGTCGCAGTAGAAGAAAAGGGCAAAATCAATTCGCAGTGGAAGAGACTTGGGGTCACAATAGCTTAACAAGATGGTTTTAATGCCCCTTGGAACACTGGTGGAGGTCACAGTGGAATAAAAAGACAATATCATTGACCCCTTGGAAGAGAAGTGGAGGTCGCAGTTGAATAAAAAGACAATATCAATGCCCTATGGAAGAGTGGTGGAGAATGCAGTGGAATAAAAAAACAATTTCAATGCCCCGTGGAAGAGACATGGACGTCACAGTAGCCTAACAAGATGGTTTTAATGCCCATTGGAAGAGTGGTGGAGGTCGCAGTGGAATAAAAAGACAATATCAATGCCCCGTGGAAGAGACGTGCAGATCACAGTAACTTAACAAGACAGTTTTAATGCCTCTTGGAAGAGTGGTGGAGGTCGCAGTGGAATAAAAAGACAATATCAATGCCCCATGTAAAAGTGTTGGAGGTCGCAGTGGAATAAAAAGACAATACCAATGCCACTTGGAAGAGTGGTGAAGGTCGCAGTGGAATAAAAAGACAATATCAATGCCCCTTGGAAGAGAGGTGGAGGTCACAGTAGCCCAACAAGACAGTTTTAATGCCCCTTGGAAGAGCTGAGGAGTTCAGAGTGGGTTAACAACATAATTTTAATGCCCCTTGGAAGACAGGTGTAGGTCACAGTAGCTTACCAAGACGGTATTAATGCCCCTTGGAAGAGTGGTGGAGGTAACAGTGGAATAAAAATAAAATATCAATGCCCCGTGGAAGAGACGTTGAGGTCACAGTAGCTTAACAATACGGATTTAATGCCCCTTGGAAGAGTGGAGAAGGTCGCAGTGGCATAAAAAGACAATATCAATGCCCCATGGAAGAGATGTGGAGGTCAAAGTAGCTTAACAAGACGTTTTTAATGCCCCTTGGAAGAGTGGTGGAGGTCGCAGTGGAAAAAAAAGACAATATCAATGCCCCGTGGAAGAGACGTGGAGATCACAGTAGCTTAACAAGATGGTTTTATTGCCCCTTGGAAGAGTGGTGGATGTCGCAGTGGAATAAAAAGACAATATCATTGCCCCTTGGAAGAGAAGTGGAGGTCACCGTAGCTTAACAAGACGGTTTTAATGCCCCTTGAAAGAGCTGTGGAGTTAAGAGTGGTTTAACAAGATGGTTTTAATGCCCCTTGGAAGAGAGGTGTAGGTCACAGTAGCTTTACAAGAAGGTATTAATGCCCCTTGGAAGAGTTTTGGAGGTTACAGTAGAAAGAAAATACAATATCAATGCCCCGTGGAAGAGTCGTGGAGGTTGCAATGGAATATAAAGACAATATTAATTCCCCTAGTAGAGACGTGGAGGTCACATTAGCTTAACAAGAAGTTTTAATGCCCCATGGAAGAGAGGTGGAGGTCGCAGTGGAAAAAAAAGACAATATCAGTGTGCCGTGGAAGAGAGGTGGAGATCACAGTAGCTTAACAAGATGGTTTTAATGATCCTTGGAAGAGCTGTGGAGTACAGATTGGTTAAAGAAGATGGTTTTAATGCCCCTTGGTAGAGACGTGAAGGTCACAGTAGCTTAACAAGACGGTTTTAATGCCCCTTGGAAGAGTGGTGGAGGTTACAGTTGAATAAAAAGACAATATCAATGCCCCGTGGAAGAGACTTGGAGGTCACAGTAGCTTAATAAGACAGCTTTAATGCCCCTTGTAACAGTGCTGGAGGTCACAGTGGAATAAAAAGACAATATCAATGACCCCTTGGAAGAGTAGTGGAGGTCGCAGTAGTATAAAAAGACAATATCAATGCCCTATGAAAGAGTGGTGGAGATCGCAGTGGAATAAAAAGACAATATCAATGCCCCGTGGAAGTGACGTGAAGGTCACAGTAGCTTAACAAGTCCGTTTGAATGCCTGTTGGAAGAGTGGTGGAGGTCACAGTGGAATAAAAAGACAATATCAATGCCCCTTGGATGAGTGGTGGAGGTCGCAGTGGAATAAAAAAACAATTTCAATGCCCCGTGGAAGAGACATGGACGTCACAGTTGCCTAACAAGATGGTTTTAATGCCCATTGGAAGAGTGGTGGAGGTCGCAGTGGAATAAAAAGACAATATCAATGCCCCGTGGAAGAGACGTGCAGATCACAGTAACTTAACAAGACAGTTTTAATGCCTCTTGGAAGAGTGGTGGAGGTCGCAGTGGAATAAAAAGACAATATCAATGCCCCATGTAAAAGTGGTGGAGGTCGCAGTGGAATAAAAAGACAATACCAATGCCACTTGGAAGAGTGGTGAAGGTCGCAGTGGAATAAAAAGACAATATCAATGCCCCTTGGAAGAGAGGTGGAGGTCACAGTAGCCCAACAAGACAGTTTTAATACCCCTTGGAAGAGCTGAGGAATTCAGAGTGGGTTAACAACATAATTTTAATGCCCCTTGGAAGATAGGTGTAGGTCACAGTAGCTTAACAAGACGGTATTAATGCCCCTTGGAAGAGTGGTGGAGGTAACAGTGGAATAAAAATAAAATATCAATGCCCCGTGGAAGAGACGTTGAGGTCACAGTAGCTTAACAATACGGATTTAATGCCCCTTGGAAGAGTGGAGAATGTCGCAGTGGCATAAAAAGACAATATCAATGCCCCATGGAAGAGATGTGGAGGTCAAAGTAGCTTAACAAGACGTTTTTAATGCCCCTTGGAAGAGTGGTGGAGGTCGCAGTGGAAAAAAAAGACAATATCAATGCCCCGTGGAAGAGACGTGGAGATCACAGTAGCTTAACAAGATGGTTTTATTGCCCCTTGGAAGAGTGGTGGATGTCGCAGTGGAATAAAAAGACAATATCATTGCCCCTTGGAAGAGTGGTGGAGGTCGCAGTGGAATAAAAAGACAATATTAATGCCCCGTGGAAGAGACGTGGAGGTCACAGTAGCTTAGCAAGACGGTTTTAATGCCCCTTGGAAGAGTGGTGGAGGTTACAGTTGAATAAAAAGACAATATCAATGCCAAGTGGAAGAGACTTGGAGGTCACAGGAGCTTAACAAGATGGTTTTAATGCCCCTTGGAAGAGTGGTGGAGGTCGCAGTGGAATAAAAAGACAATATCAATGATCCCTTGGAAAAGTGATGGAGGAAGCAGTTGAAAAAAAAGACAATATCAATGCCGAATGCAAGAGTGGTGGAGGTCACAGTGTAATAAAAAGACAATATCAATGCCCCGTGGAAGAGACTTGGAGGTCACAGTAGCTTAACAACATCGTTTTAATGCCCCTTGGAAGAGTGGTGGAGGTCGCGATGGAATAAAAAGACAGTATCAATGCCCCTTGAAAGAGTGGTTGAGGTTGCAGTGGAATAAATAGACAATATCAATGCCCTGTGGTAGAGATGTGGAGGTCACAGTAGCCTAACAAGATGGTTTTAATGCCCATTGGAAGAATGGTGGAGGTCGCAGTGGAATAAAAAGACAATATCAATGCCCCGTGGAAGAGACCTTGAGGTCACAGGAGCTTAACAAGACGGTTTTTATGCCCCTTGGAAGAGTGGTGGAGATCTCTGTGGTATAAAAAGACAATATCAATGCCTCTTGGAAGAGTGGTGGAGGTTACAGTGGAATAAAAAGTCAATATCAATGCCCCGTGAAAGAGACGTGGAGATAGTAGCTTAAAAAAACGTTTTTAATGCCCCTTGGAAGAGTGGTGAAGGTTACAGTGGAATAAAAAGACAAAACCAATGCCCCGTGGTATAGACGTGGAGATAGTAGCTTCACAAGACGGTTTTAATGCCCCTTGGAAGAGTGGTGGAGGTCGCATTGGAATAAAAAGACAATATCAATGCCCCTTGGAAGAGTGGTGGAGGTCGCAATGGAATAAAAAGACAATATCAATGTCCCGTGGAAGAGACGTGACGGTCACAGTAGCTTAACAAGATGGTTTTAATGCCCCATGGAAGAAAGGTGGAGGCCGCAGTGGAATAAAAAGACAATATCAATGCCCCGTGGAAGAGACGTGAAGCTCACAGTAGCTTAACAAGATGGTTTTAATGGCCCATGGAAGAATGGTGGAGGTCGCAGTAGAAGAAAAGGACAAAATCAATGCGCAGTGGAAGAGACTTGGGGTCACAATAGCTTAACAAGATGGTTTTAATGCCCCTTGGAACACTGGTGGAGGTCACAGTGGAATAAAAAGACAATATCATTGACCCCTTGGAAGAGAAGTGGAGGTCGCAGTTGAATAAAAAGACAATATCAATTCCCTATGGAAGAGTGGTGGAGGTTGCAGTGGAAAAAAAAGACAATGTCAATGCCCCGTGGAAGAGATGTAGAGGTCACAGTAGCTTAACAAGACCGTTTTAATGTCCCTTGGAAGAGTAGTGGAGGTCACAGTGGAATAAAAAGACAATATCAATGCCCCTTGGAAGAGTGGTGGAGGTCGCAGTGGAATAAAAAGACAATATCAATGCCCCTTGGAAGAGTGGTGGAGGTCGCAGTGGAATAAAAAGACAAAAAGAGACAATATCAATGCCCCGTGGAAGAGACGTGGAGGTCGCAGTAGCCTAACAAGATGATTTTAATGCCCATTGGAAGAGTGGTGGAGGTCGCAGTGGAAAAAAAAGACAATATCAATGTCCCGTGGAAGAGACCTGGAGGTCACAGGAGCTTAAGAAGATGATTTTAATGGCTCTTGGAAGAATGGTGGAGGGCGCTCTGGAAAAAAAAGACAATATCAATTCCCCCTGGTAGAGACGTGGAGGTCAGAGTAGCTTAACAAGATGGTTTTAATGCCCCTTGGTAGAGTGGTGGAGTTTACATTAGAATAAAAAGACAATATCAATGCCCCGTGGAAGAGACGTTCAGATCACAGTAGCTTAACAAGACGGTTTTAATGCCCCTTGGAAGAGTGGTTGAGGTCGCTGTGGAATAAAAAGACAATATCAATGCCCCTTGGTAGAGTGGTGGAGGTCGCAAAGGAATAAAAGGACAATATCAATGCCCCGAGGAAGAGACGTGGAGGTCACAGTAGCTTAACAAGTCGATATTAATGCCACTTGGAAGAGTGGTGGAGGTTACAGTGGAATAAAAATACAATATCAATGCCCCGTGGAAGAGACGTGGAGATCACAGTAGCTTAACAAGATGGTTTTAATGCCCCTTGGAAGAGTGGTGGTCTTCGAAGTGGAATAAAAAGACAGTATCAATGCCCCGTGGAAGAGAAGTGGAGATCACATTAGTTTAACAAGACGGTTTTAATGCCCCTTGGAAGAGCTGTGGAGTTCAGATTGGTTTAACAAGATGGTTTTAATGACCCTTGGAAGAGACGTGAAGGTCACAGTAGCATAACAAAACGGTTTTAATGCTCCTTGGTAGAGTGGTGGAGGTTACAGTTGAAAAAAAGAACATATCAATGCCCAGTTGAAGAGACTTGGAGTTTACAGTAGCTTAACAAGATGGTTTTAATGCCCCTCGGGAAAGTGGTGGAGGCCGCAGTGGAATAAAAAGACAATATCAATGACCTCTTGGAAGAGTGGTGGAGGTCGCAATTGAATAAAAAGACAGTATCAATGCCCCGTGGAAAAGACTTGGAGGTCACAGTAGCTTAACGGCACCGTTTTAATGCCCCTTGTAAGAGTGGTGGAGGTGGCAGTCAAATAAAAAGACAATATCAATGCCCCTTGTAAGAGTGGTGGAGGTCACAGTGGAATAAAAAGACAATATCAATGACCTGTGGAAGAGACGTGGAGGTCACAGTAGCCTAACAAGATGGTTTTAATGCCCATTGAAAGAGTGGTGGAGCTCGTAGTGGAATAAAAAGACAATATCAATGCCACGTGGAAGAGACCTAAAGGTCACAGTAGCCTAACAACATGGTTTTAATGACCCTTGGAAGAGTGGTGGAGGTCTCTGTGGAATAAAAAGACAATATCAATGCCCCGTGGAAGAGATGTGGAGGTCACAGTAGCTTAAAAAGATGGTTTTAATGCCCCTTGGAAGAGCTGTGGAGTACAGATTGGTTTAACAAGATGGTTTTAATGCCCCTTGGTAGAGAAGTGGAGGTCACAGTAGCTTAGCAAGACGATTTTAATTCCCCTTGGAAGAGTGGTGGAGGTTACAGATGAATAAAAAGACAATATCAATGCCCAGTGGAAGAGACTTCGAGGTCACAGGAGCTTAACAAGATTCTTTTAATGCCCCTTGGAAGAGTGGTGGAGGTCGCAGTGGAATAAAAAGACAACATCAATGCCCTATGCAAGAGTGGTGGAGGTCACAGTGGAATAAAAAGACAATATCAATGAGCCGTGGAAGAGACTTGGAGGTCACAGTAGCTTAACAACACCGTTTTAATGCCCCTTAGAAGAGTGGTGGAGGTCGCGATGGAATAAAAAGACAGTATCAATGCCCCTTGAAAGAGTGGTTGAGGTTGCAGTGGAATAAAAAGACAATATCAATGCCCTGTGGTAGAGATGTGGAGATCACAGTAGCCTAACAAGTTGGTTTTAATGCCCATTAGAAGAGTAGTGGAGGTCGCAGTGGAATAAAAAGACAATATCAATGCCCCGTGGAAGAGACCTGGAGGTCACAGTAGCTTAACAAGACAGTTTTATTGCCCCTTGGAAGAGTGGTGGAGGTTACAGTGGAATAAAAAGTCAATATCAATGCCCCGTGGAAGAGACGTGGAGATAGTAGCTTACAAAAACGTTTTTAATGCCACTTGGAAGAGTGGTGGAGGTTACAGTGGAATAAAAAGACAAAATCAATGCCCCGTGGTAGAGACATGGAGATAGTAGCTTAACAAGACGGTTTTAATGCCCCTTGGAAGAGTGGTGGAGGTCGCAGTGGAATAAAAAACAATATCAATGCGCCGTGGAAGAGACTTGGAGGTCAAGTAGATTAGCAAGATGGTTTTAATGCTCCTTGTAACACTGGTGGAGGTCACAGTGGAAAAAAAGACAATATCAATGACCCATTGGAAGAGTAGTGGAGATAGTAGCTTAAAAAAATGTTTTTAATGCCCCTTGGAAGAGTGGTGGAGGTTACAGTGGAATAAAAAGACAAAATCAATGCCCCGTCATAGAGACGTGGAGATAGCAGCTTAACAAGACTGTTTTAATGCCCCTTGGAAGAGTGGTGGAGGTCGCATTGCAGTAAAAAGATAATATCAATGCCCCTTGGAAGAGACGTGAAGGTCACCGTAGGTTAGCAAGATGGTTTCAATGCCCCTTGTAACACTGGTGGAGGTCACAGTGGAAAAAAAAGACAATATCAATGACCCCTTGGAAGAGCAGTGGAGATAGTAGCTTAACAAGATGGTTTTAATCCCCATTGGAAAAGTGGTGGAGGTTACAGTGGAATAAAAAGACAAAATCAATGCCTCGTGGTAGAGACGTGGAGATAGGAGCTTAACAAGATGGTTTTAATGCCCCTTGGAAGAATGGTGGAGGTCGCATTGGTATAAAAAGACAATATCAATGCCCCTTGGAAGAGTGGTGGAGGTCGCAATGGAATAAAAAGACAATATCAATGTCCCGTGGAAGAGACGTGAAGGTCACAGTAGCTTAACAAGATGGTTTTAATGCCCCATGGAAGAAAGGTGGAGGCCGCAGTGGAATAAAAAGACAATATCAATGCCCCGTGGAAGAGACGTGAAGGTCACAGTAGCTTAACAAGATGGTTTTAATGCCCCATGGAAGAATGGTGGAGTTCGCAGTCGAATAAAAAGACAATATCAATGCGCTGTGGAAGAGACTTGTAGGTCACAATAGCTTAACAAGATGGTTTTAATGCCCCTTGGAACACTGCTGGAGGTCACAGTGGAATAAAAAGACAATATCATTGACCCCTTGGAAGAGTGGTGGAGGTCGCAGTGGAAAAAAAAGACAATGTCAATGCCCCGTGGAAGAGATGTAGAGGTTACAGTAGCTTAACAAAACCGTTTTAATGCCCCTTGGAAGAGTGGTGGAGGTCGCTCTGGAAAAAAAAGACAATATCAATTCCCCGTGGTAGAGACGTGGAGGTCACAGTAGCTTAACAAGATGCTTTTAATGCCCCTTGGAAGAGTGGTTGAGGTCGCAGTGGAATAAAAAGACAATATCAATGCCCCGTGGTAGAGTGGTGGAGGTCGCAAAGGAATAAAAGGACAATATCAATGCCCCGAGGAAGAGACGTAGAGGTCACAGTAGCTTAACAAGTCGATATTACTGCCACTTGGAAGAGTGGTGGAGGTTACAGTGGAATAAAAATACAATATCAATGCCCCGTGGAAGAGACGTGGAGATCACAGAAGCTTACCAAGATGGTTTTAATGCCCCTTGGAAGAGTGGTGGTCTTCGCAGTGGAATAAAAAGACAATATCAATGCTCCGTGGAAGAGAAGTGGAGATCACAGTTGTTTAACAAGACGGTTTTAATGCCCCTTGGAAGAGCTGTGGAATTCAGATTGGTTTAACAAGATGGTTTTAATGCCACTTGGAAGAGACGTGAAGGTCACAGTAGCATAACAAGACGGTTTTAATGCCCCTTGGAAGAGTGGTGGAGGTTACAGTTGAATAAAAGAACATATCAATGATCAGTTGAAGAGACTTGGAGTTCACAGTAGCTTAACAAGATGGTTTTAATGCCCCTTGGGAGAGTGGTGGAGACCGCAGTGGAATAAAAAGAAAATATCAATGACCTCTTGGAAGAGTGGTGAAAGTCGCAATTGAATAAAAAGACAGTATCAGTGCCCTATGGAAGAGTGGTGGAGTTCGCAGTGGATTAAAAAGACAATATCAATGCCCGTGGAAGAGACTTGGAGGTCACAGTAGCTTAACGGCACCATTTTAATGCCCCTTGTAAGAGTGGTGGAGGTGGCAGACGAATAAAAAGACAATATCAATGCCCATTGTAAGAGTGGTTGAGGTCACAGTGGAATAAAAAGACAATATCAATGCCCTGTGGAAGAGACGTGGAGGTCACAGTAGCCTAACAAGATGCTTTTAATGCCCATTGAAAGAGTGGTGGAGCTCATAGTGGAATAAAACACAATATCAATGCCACGTGGAAGAGACGTGGAGATAGTAGCTTAACAAGACAATTTTAATGCCCTTGAAAGAGTGGTGGAGATCGCAGTGGAATCAAAATACAATATCAGTGCCCCTTGGAAGAGTTGTGGAGGTCGCAATGGAATAAAAAGACAATACCAATGCCCCATGGAAGAGACGTGAAGGTCACAGTAGCTTAACAAGATGGTTTTAATGCCCCATGGAAGAGTGGTGGAGGTCGCAGTGGAATAAAAAGACAATATCAATGCGCCGTGGAAGAGATGTGGAGGTCACAGTAGCTTAACAAGATGGTTTTAATGCCCCTTGGAACAGGGGTGGAGGTCGCAGTGGAAAAAAAAGACAATATCAATGCCCCTTGGAAGAGTAGTGGAGGTCGGAGTTGAATAAAAAGACAATATTAATGCCCTATGGAAGAGTGGTGGAGGTCACAGTGGAATAAAAAGACAATATCAATGCCCCATGGAAGAGTGGTGGAGGTCGCAGTGAAATAAAAAGACAATATCAATGCCCCTTGGAAGAGACGTGGAGGTCACAGTAGCCTAACAAGATGGTTTTAATGCCCATTGGAAGAGTGGAGGAGGTCGCAGCGGAATAAAAATACAAAATCAATGCCCCATGGAAGAGACCTGGAGGTCACAGTAGCTTAACAAGACGGTTTTAATGCCCCTTGGAAGAGTGGTGGAGGTCGCTGTGGAATAAAAAGACAATATCAATGCCCCTTGGAAGAGTGTTGGAGGTTGCTGTGGAAAAAAAGGACTAAATCAATGCACCATGGTAGAGACGTGAAGGTCACAGTAGCTAAACAAAACGGTTTTAATGCCCCTTGGAAGAGTGGTTTTGGTTACATTGGAATAAAAAGACAATATCAATGCCCCGTGGAAGAGACGGGCAGATCAAAGTGGCTTAACAAGACGGTTTTAATGCCCCTTAGAAGAGTGGTGGAGGTCGCAGTGGAATAAAAAGACAATATTAATGCCCCTTGGTAGAGCGGTGGAGGTCGCAATGGAATTAAAAAGACAATATCAATGCCCCGTGGAAGAGTGGTGGAGGTCGCAGTGAAATAAAAAGACAATATCAATGCCCCGTGGAAGAGACGTGGAGGTCATAGAAGCCTAACAAAATGGTTTTAATGCCCATTGGAAGAGTGGTGGAGGTCGCAGTGGAATAAAAAGACAATATCAATTCCCCTTGGAAGAGTGGTGGAGGTCGCAGTGAAATAAAAGGACAATATCAATGCCCAGTGGAAGAGAAGTGGAGGCCACAGTAGCTTAACAAGATGGTTTTAATGCCCATTGGAAGAGTGGTGGAAGGATGCAGTGAAATAAAAAGACAATATCTATACCCTGTGGAAGAGACGTGGAGGTCACAGTAGCCTAACAAGATGGAAGAGTGGTGGAGGTCGCAGTAGAATAAAAAGACAAAATCAATGCCCCATGGAAGAGACCTTGAGGTCACGGTAGCTTAAAAAGATGGTTTTCATGCCCCTTGGAAGAGTGGTGGAGGTCGCTGTGGAATAAAAAGACAATATCAATGCCCCTTGGAAGAGTGGTGGAGGTCGCTGTGAAAAAAAACGACAAAATCAATGCCCCGTGGTAGAGACGTGAAGGTCACAGTAGCTAAACAAGAAGATTTTAATGCCCCTTGGAAGAGTGGTGGAGGTTACATTGGAATAAAAACACAATATCAATGCCCCGTGGAAGAGACGTGCAGATCACAGCAGCTTAACAAGACAGTTTTAATACCCCCTGGAAGAGTGGTGGAGGTCTCAGTGGAATAAAAAGACAATATCAATGCGCCGTGATAGAGATGTGGAGGTCACAGTAGCTAAACAAAACGGTTTTAATGCCCCTTGGAAGAGTGGTGGAGGTTACATTGGAATAAAAAGACAATATCAATGCCCCGTTGAAGAGACGGGCAGATCAAAGTGGCTTAACAAGACGGTTTTAATGCCCCTTAGAAGAGTGGTGGAGGTCGCAGTGGAATAAAAAGACAATATTAATGCCCCTTGGTAGAGCGGTGGAGGTCGCAATGGAATTAAAAAGACAATATCAATGCCCCGTGGCAGAGTGGTGGAGGTTGCAGTGAAATAAAAAGACAATATCAATGCCCCGTGGAAGAGACGTGGAGGTCGGAGTTGAATAAAAAGACAATATCAATGCCCATTGGTAGAGTGGTGGAGGTCGCAATGGAATTAAAAAGACAATATCAATGCCCCGTGGAAGAGTGGTGGAGGTCGCAGTGAAATAAAAAGACAATATCAATGCCCCGTGGAAGAGACGTGGAGGTCACAGTAGCCTAACAAGATGGTTTCAATGCCCATTCGAAGAGTGGTGGAGGTCGCAGTGGAATAAAAATACAATATTAATGCCCCTTGGTAGAGTGGTGGAGGTTGCAATGTAATTAAAAAGACAATATCAGTGCCCCGTGCAAAAGACATGGAGGTCACAGTAGCTTAACAACACAGTTTTACTGCCCCTTGGAAGAGCTGTGGAGTTCAGAGTCGTTTAACAAGATGGTTTTAATGCCCCGTGGTAGTGACTTGGAGGTCACAGTAGCTTAACAAGAGAGTTTTAATGCCCCTTGTAAGAGTCGTGGAGGTCGCAGTGGAATAAAAAGACAATATCAATGCCCCTTGGAAGAGTGGTGGAGGTCGCAGTGGAATAAAAAAAAAAAATCAATGCCCCTTGGAAGAGTGGTGGAGGTGGCAGTGGATTAAAAAGACAATATCAATGTCTCGTGGAAGAGACATGGAGGTCACAGTAGCCTAACAAGATGGTTTTAATGCCCCTTGAAAGAGTGGTGGAGGGCGCAGTGGAATAAAAAGACAATATCAATGCCCAGTGGAAGAGACGTGGAGGTCACAGTAGCTTAACAAGACGTTTTTAATGCCCCTTGGAAGAGTGGTGGAGGTTGCTGTGGAATAAAAAGACAATATCAATGCCCCGTGGAAGAGATTTGGAGGTCACAGTAGCTTAACAAGACGGTTTTAATGCCCCTTGGAAGAGCTGTGGAGTTCAGCGTGGTTTAGCAAGATGGTTTTAATGCCTCTTGGAAGAGTGGTGGAGGTTACATTGGAATAAAAAGACAATATCAATGCCCCGAGGAAGAGACGTGCCGATCACAGTAGCTTAATAAGACGGTTTTAATGCCCCTTGGAAGAGTGGTGGAGGTCGCAGTGGAATAAAAAGACAATATTAATGCCCCTTGGTAGAGTGGTGGAGTTCGCAATGGAATTAGAAAGACAATATCCATGCCGCGTGGAAGAGTGGTGGAAGTCGCAGTGAAATAAAAAGACAATATCAATGCCCCATGGAAGAGACGTGCAGATCACAGTTGCCTAACAAGATAGTTTTAATGCCCATTGGAAGAGTGGTGGAGGTCGCAGTAGAATAAAAAGACAATATCAATACCCCTTTGAAGAGTGGTGGAGGATGCAGTGAAATAAAAAGACAATATCAATACCCCGTGGAAGAGAAGTGGAGGTCACAGTAGCCTAACAAGATGGAAGAGTGGTGGAGGTCGCAGTGGAAAAAAAAGACAAGAACCAATGCCCCATGGAAGAGACCTGGAGGTCACAGTAGCTTAAAAAGACGGTTTTAATGCCACTTGGAAGAGTGGTGGAGGTCGCTGTGGAATAAAAAGACAATATCAATGCCCCTTGGAAGAGTGGTGGAGGTCGCTTTGAAAAAAAAGGATAAAATCAATGCCCCGTGGTAGAGACGTGAAAGTCACAGTAGCTAAACAAGTCGGTTTTAATGCCCCTTGGAAGAGTGGTGGAGGTTACATAGGAATAAAAACACAAAATCAATGCCCCGTGGAAGAGACATGCAGATCACAGCAGCTTAACAAGACAGTTTTAATACCCCTTGGAAGAGTGGTGGAGGTCGCAGTGGAATAAAAAACAATATCAATGCGCCGTGATAGAGATGTGGAGGTCTCAGTAGCTTAACAAGATGGTTTTAATGCCCCTTGGAACAGTGGTGGAGGTCGCAGTGGAATAAAAAGACAATATCAATGCCCCTTGGAAGAGTAGTGGAGGTCGGAGTTGAATAAAAAGACAATATCAATGCCCTATGGAAGAGTGGTGGAGGTCGCAGTGGAATAAAAAGACAATATCAATGCCCCTTGGAAGAGTGGTGGAGGTCGCAGTGAAATAAAAAGACAATATCATTGCCCCGTGGAAAAGACGTGGTGGTCACAGTAGCCTAACATCATGGTTTTAATGCCCATTGAAAGAGTGGTGGAGGTCGCAGCGGAATAAAAAGACAAACTCAATGCCTCATGGAAGAGACCTGGAGGTCACAGTAGCTTAACAAGATGGTTTTAATGCCCCTTGGAAGACTGGTGGAGGTCGCTGTGGAATAAAAAGACAAACTCAATGCCTCATGGAAGAGACCTGGAGGTCACAGTAGCTTAACAAGATGGTTTTAATGCCCCTTGGAAGACTGGTGGAGGTCGCTGTGGAATAAAAAGACAATATCAATGCCCCTTGGAAGAGTGGTGGTGGTCGCTGTGGAAAATAAGGACAAAATCAATGCCCCGTGGTAGAGACGTTAATGTCACAGTAGCTAAACAACACGGTTTTAATGCCCCTTGGAAGAGTGGTGGAGGTGACATTGGAATAAAAAGACAATATCAATGCCCCGTGGAAGAGACATGCAGATCACAGTAGCTTAACAAGACGGATATAAAGCCCCTTGGAAGAATGGTGGAGGTCGCAGTGAAATAAAAAGACAATATCAGTGCCCCGTGGAAGAGACGTGGAGGTCACAGTGGCCTAACAAGTTGGTTTTAATGTCCATTGGAAGAGTGGTGGAGGTCGCAGCGGAATAAAAAGACAAAATCAATGCCCCATGGAAGAGACCTGGAGGTCAGAGTAGCTTGCCAAGATGGTTTTAATGCCCCTTGAAAGAGTGGTGGAGGTAGCTGTGGAAAAAAAGGACAAAATCAATGCCCCGTGGAAGAGAAGTGGAGGTCACGGTAGCCTAACAAGATGGAAGAGTGGTGGAGGTCGCAGTGGAAAAAAAACACAAAATCAATGCCCCATGGAAGAGACCTGGAGGTCACAGTAGCTTAAAAAGACGGTTTTAATGCCACTTGGAAGAGTGGTGGAGGTCGCTGTGGAATAAAAAGACAATATCAATGCCCCTTGGAAGAGTGGTGGAGATCACTTTGAAAAAAAAGGACAAAATCAATGCCCCGTGGTAGAGACGTGAAAGTCACATTAGCTAAACAAGTCGGTTTTAATGCCCCTTGGAAGAGTGGTGGAGGTTACATTGGAATAAAAACACAAAATCAATGCCCCGTGGAAGAGACATGCAGATCACAGCAGCTTAACAAGACAGTTTTAATACCCCTTGGAAGAGTGGTGGAGGTCGCACTGGAATAAAAAGACAATATTAATGCCCCTTGGTAGAGTGGTGGAGGTCGCAATAGAATTAAAAAGACAATATCAATGCCCCGTGGAAGAGTGGTAGAGTTCGCAGTGAAATAAAAAGGCAATATCAATGCCCCGTGAAGAGACGTGGAGGTCACAGTAGCCTAACAAGATGGTTTTAATGCCCATTCGAAGAGTGGTGGAGGTCGCAGTGGAATAAAAAGACAATATCAATGCCCCTTGGAAGAGTGGTGGAGGATGCAGTGAAATTAAAAGACAATATCAATACCCCGTGGAAGAGACGTGGAGGTCACAGTAGCCTAACAAGATGGTTTTAATGCCCATTGGAAGAGTGGTGGAGGTCGCTGTGGAATAAAAAGGCAATATCAATGCCCCTTGGAAGAGTGGTGGAGATCGCTTTGAAAAAAAAGGACAAAATCAATGCCCCGTGGTAGAGACGTGAAAGTCACATTAGCAAAACAAGTCGGTTTTAATGCCCCTTGGAAGAGTGGTGGAGGTTACATTGGAATAAAAACACAAAATCAATGCCCCGTGGAAGAGACATGCAGATCACAGCAGCTTAACAAGACAGTTTTAATAACCCTTGGAAGAGTGGTAGAGGTCGCAGTGGAATAAAAAACAATATCAATGCGCCGTGATAGAGATGTGGAGGTCTCAGTAGCTTAACAAGATGGTTTTAATGCCCCTTGGAACAGTGGTGGAGGTCGCTGTGGAATAAAAAGACAATATCAATGCCCCTTGGAAGAGTGGTGGTGGTCGCTGTGGAAAAAAAGGACAAAATCAATTCCCCGTGGTAGAGACGTGAATGTCACAGTAGCTAAACAAGACGGTTTTAATGCCCCTTGGAAGAGTGGTGGAGTTGACATTGGAATAAAAAGACAATATAAATGCCCCGTGGAAGAGACGTGCAGATCACAGTAGCTTAACAAGATGGATATAAAGCCCCGTGGAAGAGTGGTAGAGGTCGCAGTGAAATAAAAAGGCAATATCAATGCCCCGTGAAGAGACGTGGAGGTCACAGTAGCCTAACAAGATGGTTTTAATGCCCATTCGAAGAGTGGTGGAGGTCGCAGTGGAATAAAAAGACAATATCAATGCCCCTTGGAAGAGTGGTGGAGGATGCAGTGAAATAAAAAGACAATATCAATATCCCGAGGAAAAGACGTGGAGGTCACAGTAGCCTAACAATATGGTTTTAATGCCCATAGGAAGAGTGGTGGAGGTCGCAGTGGAATAAAAGGACAAACGCAATGCCCCTTGGAAGAGTGGTGGAGGTCTCTGTGAAAAAAAAAGGACAAAATCAATGCCCCGTGTTAGAGACGTAAAGGTCACAGTAGCTAAACAAGACGGTTTTAATGCCCCTTGGAAGAGTGGTGGAGGTTACATTGGAATAAAAAGACAATATCAATGCCCCGTGGAAAAGACGTGCAGATCACAGTAGCTTAACAAGACAGTTTTAATGCCCCTTGGAAGAGTGGTGGAGGTCGCAGTGGAATAAAAAGACAATATAAATGCCCCTTGGTAGAGTGGTGGAGGTCGCAATGGAATTAGAAAGACACTATCATTGCCCCGTGGAAGAGACGTGGAGGTCACAGTAGATTAAGAAGACAGTTTTAATACCCTTTGGAAGAGTGGTGGAAGTCGCTGTGGAATAAAAAGACAATATCAATGTCCCGTGGAAGAGACATCGAAGTCATAGCAGCTTAACAACACAATTTTAATGCCCCTTGGAAGAGCTGTGGAGTTCAGAGTGGTTTAACAAGATGGTTTTAATGCCCCGTGGAAGAGACGTGGAGGTCACAGTAGCTTAACAAGACAGTTTTAATGCCCCTTGGTAGAGTTTTGGATGTCGCAATGGAATTAAAAAGACAATATCAATGCCCCGTGGAAGAGTGGTGGAGGTCGCAGTGAAATAAAAAGACAATATCAATGCCCCGTGGAAGAGACGTGGAGGTCACAGTAGCCTAACAAGATGGTTTTAATGCCCATACGAAGAGTGGTGGAGATCGCAGTGGAATAAAAAGACAATATCAATGCCCCTTGGAAGAGTGGTGGAGGATGCAGTGAAATAAAAAGACAATATCAATACCCCGTGGAAGAGACGTGGAGGTCACAGAAGCATAACAAGATGGTTTTAATGCCCATTGGAAGAGTGGTGGAGGTCGCAGTGGAATAAAAAGACAAAATCAATGCCCCAAGGAAGAGACCTGGAGGTCCCAGTAGCTTAAAAAGACGGTTTTAATGCCCTTTGGAAGAGTGGTGGAGGTCGCTTTGAATAAAAAAGGACAAAATCAATGCCCCGTGGTTGAGACGTAAAGGTCACAGTAGCTAAACAAGACGGTTTTAATGCCCCTTGGAAGAGTGGTGGAGGTTACATTGGAATAAAAACACAATATCAATGCCCTGTGGAAGAGATGTGCAGATCACAGTAGCTTAACAAGACAGTTTTAGCGCCCCTTGGAAGAGTGGTGGTAGTCCCTGTGGAATAAAAAGACAATATCAATGCCCCGTGGAAGAGACATGGAGGTCACAGTAGCTTAACAACACAGTTTTAATGCCCCTTGGAAGAGCTGTGGAGTTCAGAGTGGTTTAACAAGATGGTTTTAATGCCCCGTGGAAGAGACGTGGAGGTCACAGTAGCTTAACGAGATGGTTTTAATGCCCCTTGGAAGAGTGGTGGAGGTCGTAGTGGAATAAAAAGACAATATCAATGCCCCTTGGAAGAATGGTGGAGGTCGCAGTGGAATAAAAAAACAATATCAATGCCCCTTGGAAGAGTGGTGGAGGTGACAGTGGATTAAAAAAGACAATATCAATGCCTCGTGTTAGAGAAATGGAGGTCACAGTAGCCTAACAAGATGGTTTTAATGCCCCTTGAAAGAGTGGTGGAGGGCGCAGTGTGTGGGTCTGGGAGGCGGAACCTCTGAGCAACTATACAAGGGGGCGGTCCTTGTAAGGAAGCGGGTGGCGACCAGGGAAGATGGGCAGGTAGTCACAGCAGGTGACCGGGACAGTCTCTGGGTAAACGGGCAGGAGGTCACGGCAAGTGACCGGGACAGTCTCTGGGTGAACGGGCAGGGGGTCACAGCAAGTGACCGGGGCAGTCTCTGGGTGAACGGGCAGGAGGTCACGGCAAGTGACCGGGACAGTCTCTGGGTAAAGGGTAGGTACGACCTGTGACGGCTGAGCCTCCAGGTAGGCTAGCAGGCAGATGGCAGATGTGTGCTCCCAGGTGAGCAGGCGAGAGTCTCTGGATAAGCAGGTGGTAACAGCATGTGACGGCGGAGCCTCCAGGTAGGCTAACAGGCAGGTAGCAGATGAGCGCTCCCAGGTGAGCGGGCAAGAGTCTCTGGACTGGCAGGTGGTCACAGCACATGACGGCGGAGCCTCCAGGTAGGCCAACAGACAGGTAGCAGGTGAGCGCTCCCAGGTGAGCGGGCAAGAGTCTCTGGACAGGCAGGTGGTCACAGCACGTGACGGCGGAGCCTCCAGGTAGGCTAGCAGGCAGGTAGCAGGTGAGCGCTCCCAGGTAAGCGGGCAAGAGTCTCTGGACAGGCAGGTGGTCACAGCACGTGACGGCGGAGCCTCCAGGTAGGCTAGCAGGCAGGTAGCAGATGTGCGCTCCCAGGTGAGCGGGCAAGCTGGTCCATAGACAGACTGACAGGTGTCAGAAGGCAGACCGTCGGACCTCAGGCTAGCAAGCAGGTAAGCGGATTATCAGGCAGGAATCAGACAGCAAACTGGCAGGAAACTGGCAGGTAACTGGCAGGTAACTGGAGACGGGACCTGAGGGCTGAAGCAGAGTAGTGAACAGTGCAACAACATTGCTCGGGCACCTCCATTTTGGAGGAGGTGCCTTATATATGGTGAAGTCCTCCGGCCATTGGCCGGGGACTCCTTAGGACGGCGCGCGCGGCCCCTTTATGAGGGGGGGGGAGTGCGCACGCTCTAAGCACCGTGGCCGGGAAGGAGCGCGCGCTGCCAGCAGAGCGGGAGGAGGACGCCGGGCTCGGAGCGGAGAGGTGAGGGGAACAGCGTCCCTGCCTAGCAGAGGGCAGGGACGCCGACGCTACAGTACCCCCCCCTTTAGGCCCCCCTTTTTTAGGCCAGACAGAAATTTAGCAAGGATGAGAGGGGCATGGATGTTCTCCCGGGGCTCCCACGTTCTCTCTTCAGGACCAAACCCCTTCCAATCTACTAGAAAAAAGGTCTTTCCTCTTACCATTTTGGTGTCCAGAATGTTCTCTACCTCAAACTCGTTTTCAGCGGAAACCGGAGCAGGAGGCGTACCTGTAGACTTGGAAAAAGAGTTAAGTACCACGGGTTTGAGGAGAGATACATGGAAGGAGTTAGGGTTCCGCAAGTTGGCCGGGAGTTTCAATTTATAGGCCACCGGGTTGATCTGACTGATGACCTCCAGAGGACCGATGAACCGAGGCCCTAACTTATAGGAAGGAATCTTGAGCCGGACATACTTGGACGAGAGCCAGACCTTATCCCCTGGACAGAATTGAGGAGGATCCAGACGTTTTTTGTCAGCATGTCTTTTCATACGCTCGGACGACTGAAGGAGTGCGGACCGGGTACTCTCCCATATGGAGGAAAATTTGTTAACAAGAGATTCCGCAGCCGGATTATCCACTGAGGTGGAGACGGGAAATGGGATCCGAGGATGCTGACCGAAGACTACAAAAAACGGGGATTTGGAGGAAGATTCGCTCTCGTGATTGTTGTAAGAGAATTCGGCCCATGGCAGGAGATCCACCCAGTCAGAATGGTGGGCATTAACGAAGTGCCGGAGGTAACTGGTCAGGATCTGATTGATCCGCTCCACTTGACCATTAGACTGTGGGTGGTAAGCGGAGGAGAAGTCCAGGGTGACGTCTAGCAACTTACAAGTGGCTCTCCAGAAACGTGAGGTGAACTGTACCCCACGATCCGACACGATGTGGAGGGGCAGGCCATGAAGACGGAAGATGTGGCGGATAAAGTCTTTAGCCAGCTCGGGTGCAGACGGGAGGCCTGGCAGGGGAATGAAGTGAGCCATCTTGGAAAAGCGGTCAGCGACCACCCAAATGACCGTACAACCGGCAGAGACGGGGAGATCAGTTATGAAGTCCATAGCTATATGCTGCCAGGGGACAGCAGGTACAGGAAGCGGAAGGAGGCGACCGGCTGGCAGGTGTCTCGGAACTTTGTTGCGGGCGCAGGACACACAGGCAGAAACAAAGTCTATTACGTCCTTGTGCAGGGTAGGCCACCAGTAGTGCCGGGTAATAAGCTGGAGGGTCTTTTTCTGACCGGCGTGGCCAGCTAGTTTAGACGAATGACCCCAGTGTAGGATCTTCTCCCGATCAGGTACCGATACGAAAGTCTTACCGGGAGGGAAACGATTTAGACTCACGGGAGCCACCTGCATTACTCTGGCGTGATAGATGATATGTTTAGGTTCTTCCTCGAGATCAGACACCAGAAAGGATCGGGACAAGGCGTCCGCTTTGATGTTTTTGTCAGCCGGGCGAAAATGAAGAACAAAATCAAAGCGAGCAAAAAACAAGGACTACCGGGCTTGGCGCGGGTTAAGTCTCTGGGCATGCTGGAGGTAAGCCAAGTTCTTGTGGTCAGTGTAAATTATTACCGGGTGAAGAGCCCCCTCGAGTAGGTAACGCCACTCCTCCAATGCCAGCTTGATGGCCAATAACTCTCGGTCTCCTATGGAATAGTTGCGCTCAGAAGAGGAGAAGAGTTTGGAGAAGAAGCCGCAAGTTACCATTCTCCCGGAAGACGATTTTTGGGTAAGTACCGCTCCGGCTCCAGAGGAGGAGGCGTCAACTTCCAGGAAGAACTGCTTGTTGCCGTCCGGGCGATGCAGCACCGGGGCGGAAGAGAAGGCCTGTTTTAAGGAAAGAAAGGCCTCCTCTGCTTCGGGCGGCCACTTTCTGGGATTAGTGCCCTTACGGGTGAGCGTGGAAATTGGGGCAGTCCGGGAAGAGAAGTGCGGTATGAAGAGGCGGTAGTAGTTGGCGAAGCCCAGGAACCGCTGAATAACCTTCAACCCCTCCGGTCGAGGCCATTTCTCGATGGCAGACAGTTTCTCTGGATCCATTCGTAGGCCGGTCTGAGAAATAATGTAGCCCAAAAACGGAAGCGAGGTCTGCTCAAAGAGGCACTTCTCATATTTAGCGAAGAAGTGATTCTGCCTGAGCCTGAGCAGGACCTGACGAACATCCCTCCGGTGAGTCTGGAGTTCCGGAGAGAAGACCAAGATGTCGTCCAGGTACACCACTACGCAGGAGTAGAGAAGGTCCCGGAAGATGTCATTGACCAACTCTTGAAAGACGGCAGGAGCGTTACAGAGACCAAAGGGCATTACCAGATATTCATAGTGGCCGTCCCGGGTGTTAAATGCAGTCTTCCATTCATCCCCCTGACGGATACGGACCAGGTTGTACGCCCCACGGAGGTCCAGTTTGGTGAAGATTCTAGCCCCCCTCAGACGATCAAATAATTCTGGAATGAGCGGAAGGGGGTACTTATTCTTCACCGTGATCTGGTTAAGGCCTCTATAGTCTATACAGGGACGGAGAGAGCCGTCCTTCTTTTTAACAAAAAAGAAGCCTGCTCCCGCCGGGGAGGTAGATTTCCAGATGAATCCCCGGGCCAGATTCTCCTCAATATATTCGGACATCGACCGGGTCTCAGCAGCGGACAATGGGTAAATACGCCCACGGGGAGGCGTAGTACCGGGTAACAGGTCGATAGGACAGTCGTATGGTCTATGAGGGGGTAATGTCTCTGCCTCCTTTTTATTAAAGACATCAGCAAATGACCAATAAGGAATCGGAAGTCCAGGTAGATTAGTTGGGGTAGGAGAAGGACGGACGGGATGAACGGGAACCGAACAAGTCTTATGGCAGTCCTGTCCCCAGCGAAGGACTTCTCCGGTCTGCCAGTCAAGCACGGGTGCATGTTTCTGGAGCCAAGGTAGGCCTAGTAAGAGGGCGTGAGAGAGTCCAGGCAGAACATGAAAAGAGATGCTCTCAGAATGCAGCATTCCCACCTGCAGAGTAATGGATTCGGTGATGAGTTGGATGGGACGTGGTAAGAGGCCCCCATCCACGGCAGCGACAGACAAGGGTACAGCCAGAGGTTTGGTGGGAATGCGGTATTTTTCTACCAGGGACTGTGAAATAAGATTCCCGGCTGCTCCAGAGTCAAGTTGGGCTAGTTCGAAATAACGGTTCTCCCCGCAGATAATTGAGACTGACAGCAGCAGAGATGGAGAGGATTTATTCTTGTCTAGGTCGACCTCTCTGAGCGAACCTAGACACAGGCGTTTCCCGACCTCTCCGGGCAGGTACGGATCCGGTGCTCCTTACTGCCACAGTAGAAGCAGCTCCCCTCGGCACGGCGTAAGTCCTGACGGGTTTTGACCATCTTGGTCTGGTCGACCTGCATAGGCTCAGGAGAGTGTACCTGGGGAGAAACGGAGGGAGTGACGGGTTTCTGGAAGGTAGGAGCTAGACGTGGAAACCTCCTCTCACGGGTGACCTCTTTGGCACGCTCCTGGAACCGTAGGTCAATCCGGGTGGCAAGAGTTATTAAGTCGTCGAGAGTGGTAGGAATGTCCCGACCGGCGAGTTCATCTTTAATACGGCCGGACAGACCCTCCCAGAAGACAGATACCAGAGCGTCGTTATCCCAGGCCAGCTCCGAGGCAAGGGTACGGAACCGTATGGCATATTGGCCCACGGTGAGACTTCCCTGACGGAGGCGTAGCAGAGACGATGCGGATGAGGTCTTCCGTCCGGGTTCGTCGAAGACTTTCCGGAAAGCCATGAGAAAGGCAGGCAAGTCAGACACCAGGGGGTCTCCTCTCTCCCATAGAGGATTTAGCCAAGCCAGAGCCTCCCCCGTGAGATGGGACATGATGAAGGCTACTTTGGCCCGGTCGGAGTTAAACTGGTGGGACAGGAGTTCAAAGTGCAGGGTGCACTGGTTTATGAAGCCCCGAGCCTGAGCGGAGTCGCCTCCGAAGCGAGGAGGTGCAGAAAGCCGGGGTCCAGAGCAGGATACCATGGTATTGGTGGGCAGCGGAGCTGCCGGGTTGCGAGTCATGACACTAGCAGTGGTTGCTGGTGGAGCAGTCAGAGTGTCCAGGCGAGAATTGACATTCCGCAGGTGACTCAGGATGGACTCCTGTTGGGACCTCTGACGGGACAGTTTATGACAAAGGTCCGAGAGCGAGGGAGCTTGGGTGCCACCGGGTTCCATGGCCCGAGCAAACTGTAATGGGTCTGGGAGGCGGAACCTCTGAGCAACTATACAAGGGGGCGGTCCTTGTAAGGAAGCGGGTGGCGACCAGGGAAGACGGGCAGGTGACCGGGACAGTCTCTGGGTAAACGGGCAGGAGGTCACGGCAAGTGACCGGGACAGTCTCTGGGTGAACGGGCAGGGGGTCACAGCAAGTGACCGGGGCAGTCTCTGGGTGAACGGGCAGGAGGTCACGGCAAGTGACCGGGACAGTCTCTGGGTAAAGGGTAGGTACGACCTGTGACGGCTGAGCCTCCAGGTAGGCTAGCAGGCAGATGGCAGATGTGTGCTCCCAGGTGAGCAGGCGAGAGTCTCTGGATAAGCAGGTGGTCACAGCATGTGACGGCGGAGCCTCCAGGTAGGCTAACAGGCAGGTAGCAGATGAGCGCTCCCAGGTGAGCGGGCAAGAGTCTCTGGACTGGCAGGTGGTCACAGCACGTGACGGCGGAGCCTCCAGGTAGGCCAACAGACAGGTAGCAGGTGAGCGCTCCCAGGTGAGCGGGCAAGAGTCTCTGGACAGGCAGGTGGTCACAGCACGTGACGGCGGAGCCTCCAGGTAGGCTAGCAGGCAGGTAGCAGGTGAGCGCTCCCAGGTGAGCGGGCAAGAGTCTCTGGACAGGCAGGTGGTCACAGCACGTGACGGCGGAGCCTCAAGGTAGGCTAGCAGGCAGGTAGCAGATGTGCGCTCCCAGGTGAGCGGGCAAGCTGATCCATAGACAGACTGACAGGTGTCGGAAGGCAGACCGTCGGACCTCAGGCTAGCAAGCAGGTAAGCGGATTATCAGGCAGGAATCAGACAGCAAACTGGCAGGAAACTGGCAGGTAACTGGCAGGTAACTGGAGACGGGACCTGAGGGCTGAAGCAGAGTAGTGAACAGTGCAACAACATTGCTCGGGCACCTCCATTTTCGAGGAGGTGCCTTATATATGGTGAACTCCTCCGGCCATTGGCCGAGGACTCCTTAGGACGGCGCGCGCGGCCCCTTTAAGAGGGGGGGAGCGCGCACGCGCGCGCCCTAAACACCGTGGCCAGGAAGGAGCACGCGCTGCCAGCAGAGCGGAAGGAGGAGGCCGGGCTCGGAGCGGAGAGGTGAGGGGAACAGCGTCCCTGCCTAGCAGAGGGCAGAGACGTCGACGCTACACAGTGGAATAAAAAGACAATATCAATGCCCCGTGGAAGAGACGTGGACGTCACAGTAGCTTAACAAGACGTTTTTAATGACCCTTGGAAGAGTGGTGGAGGTCGCTGTGGAATAAAAGACAATATCAATGCCCCGTGGAAGAGATGTGGAGGTCACAGTATCTTAACAAGACGGTTTTAATGCCTCTTGGAAGAGCTGTGGAGTTCAGCGTGGTTTAACAAGATGGTTTTGATGCCTCTTGGAAAAGACATGGAGGTCACAGAAGCTTAACAAGATGGTTTTACTGCACCTTGGAAGAGTGGTGGAGGTCACAGTGGAATAAAAAGACAATATCAATGCCCTGTGGAAGAAAAGTGGAGGTCACAGTCGCTATACAAGACGAATTTAATGCCCCTTGAAAGAGCTGTGGAGTTCAGAGTGATTTAACAAGACAGGTTTAATGCCCCTAAGAAGAGACGTGGAGGTCACAGTAACTTAACAAGACGGTTTTAATGCCCCTTGGAAGAGTGGTGGAGGTTGCAGTGGAATAAAAAGACAATATCAATGCCCCTTAGAAGAGTGGTGGAGGTCGCTGTGGAATAAAAAGACAATATCAGTGGCCCTTGGAAGAGTGGTGGAGGTAGGAGTTGAATAAAAAGACAATATCAATGTCCTATGGGAGAGTGGTGGAGGTCGCAGTGGAATAAACAAACAATATCAATGCCCCTTGGAAGAATGGTGGAGGTCGCAGTGAAATAAAAAGACAATATCAATGTCCCGTGGAAGAGACGTGGAGGTCACAGAAGCCTAACAAGATGGTTTTAATGCCCATTGGAAGAGTGGTGGAGGTCGCAGCGGAATAAAAAGACAAAATCAATGCCCCATGGAAGAGACCTGGAGGTCACAGTAGCTTAACAAGACGGTTTTAATGCCCCTTGGAAGAGTCGTGGATGTCGCTGTGGAATAAAAAGACAATATCAATGCCCCTTGCAAGAGTGGTGGAGGTCACTGTGGAAAAAAGGGACAAAATCAATGCCCCGTGGTAGAGACGTGAAGATCACAGTAGCTAAACAAGACGGTTTTAATGCCTCTTGGAAGAGTGGTGGAGGTTACATTGGAGTAAAAAGACAATATCAATGCCCCTTGGTAGAGTGGTGGAGGTCGCAATGCAATTAGAAAGTCAATATCAATGCCACGTGGAAGAGATGTGGAGTTCACTGTAGCTTAACAAGACGGTTTTAATGCCCCTTGGAAGAGCTGTGCAGTTCAGCGTGGTTTAACAAGATGGTTTTAATGCCTCTTTTTAAAGATATGGAGGTCACAGAAGCTTAACAAGATGGTTTTAATGCCCCTTGGAAGAGTGGTGGAGGTCGCAGTGGAATAAAAAGACAATATCAATGCCCTGTGGAAGAGACGTGGATTTGACAGTAGCTATACAAGACGAATTTAATGCCCCTTGGAAGAGCTGTGGAGTTCAGAGTGATTTAACAAGACAGGTTTAATGCCCCTAAGAAGAGACGTGGAGGTCACAGTAACTTAATAAGACGGTTTTAATGCCCCTTGGAAGAGTGGTGGAGGTTAGAGTGGAATAAAAAGACAATATCAATGCCCCGTGGAAGAGATGTGGAGGTCACTGTAGCTTAACAAGACGGTTTTAATGCCCCTTGGAAGATCTATGGAGTTCAGCGTGGTTTAAAAAGATGGTTTTAATGCCTCTTGGTAAAGATATGGAGGTCACAGAAGCTTAACAAGATGGTTTTAATGCCACTTGGAAGAGTGGTGGAGGTCGCAGTGGAATAAAAAGACAATATCAATGCCCTGTGGAAGAGACATGGAGGTCACAGTAGCTATACAAGACGAATTTAATGCCCCTTGGAAGAGGTGTGGAGTTCAGAGTGATTTAACAAGACAGGTTTAATGACCCTAAGAAGAGACGTGGAGGTCACAGTAACTTAACAAGATGGTTTTAATGCCCCTTGGGGGAGTGGTGGAGGTCGCAGTGGAATAAAAAAACAATATCAGTGCCCCATGGAAAAGTGGTGGAGGTCGCAGTGGAATAAAAAGACAATATCAATGCCCCGTGGAAGAGAAGTGGAGGTCACCGTAGCTTAACAAGACAGATTTAATGTTCCTTGGAAGAGCTGTGGAGTTCAGAGTGGTTTAAGAAGACAGTATTAGTGCTCCTTGGAAGAGTGGTAGAGTTTACAGTGGAATAAAAATACAATAACAGTGCCTCATGGAAAAGACGTGGAGATCATAGTAGCTTAACAAGATGGTTTTAATGCCCCTTGGAAGAGTGGTGGAGGTCGCAGTGGAATAAAAAGACAATATCAATGCCCTTTGGAAAAGTGGTGGAGATCGCAATAAAATATAAAGACAATATTAATGCCCAGTGGAAGAGACGTGGAGGTCACAGTAGCTTAACAAGATGTTTTTAATGCCCCTTGGAAGGATGGTGAAGGTCGCAGTGGAATAAAAAGGCAATATCAAGGCCCCGTGGAAGAGAAGCGGAGGTCACAGTAGCTTAACAAGACGGTTTTAATGCCCCTTGGAAGAGCTGTGGAGTACAAATTGGTTTAACTAGATGGTTTTAATGCTCCTTGGAAGAGACGTGGAGGTCACAGTAGCTTAACAAGACGGTTTTAATGCCACTTGGAATAGTGCTGGAGGTTACAATTGATTAAAAAGACAATATCAAAGCCCCGTGGAAGAGACTTGGAGGTCAGAGTAGCTTCAGAAAATGGTTTTAATGCCCTTTGGAAGAGTGGTGGAGGTCGCAGTGGAATAAAAAGACAATGTCAATGACCCCTTGGAAGAGTGGTGGAGGTCGCAGTTGAATAAAAAGAGAATATCAATGCCCTGTGGAAGAGAATTGGACGTCTCAGTAGCTTAACGACACTGTTTTAATGCCCCTTGGAAGAGTGGTGGAGATCGCAGTGTAATAAAAAGACAATATCAATGCCCCGTGGAAGAGACGTGGAGGTCACAGTAGCCTAACAAGATGGTTTTAATGTCCATTGGAAGAGTGGTGGAGGTCACAGTGGAATATAAAGACAATATCATTGCCACGTGGAAGAGACCTGGAGGTCACAGTAGCTTAACAAGATGGTTTTACTGCCCATTGGAAAACTGGTGGAGGTCTCTGTGGAATAAAAAGACAATATCAATGCTCGTTTAAAGAGTGGTTGAGGTAGCTGTGGAAAAAAAAGGCAATATCAATGCCCCGTGGAAGAGATGTGGAGGTCACAGTAGCTTCACAAGATGGTTTTAATGCCCCATGGAAGAGTGGTGGAGGTCGCAGTGGAATAAAAAGGCAATATCAATGCCCCGTGGAAGAGACGTGAAGGTCACAGTTGCTTAACAAGATCGTTTTAATGCCCCTTGGTACAGTGGTGGAGGTCGCAGTGAAATAAAAAGACAATATCAATGCCCCTTGGAAAAGTAGTGGAGGTCGCAGTTGAATAAAAAGACAATATCAATGCCCCGTGGCAGAGACGTGCAGGTCACAGAAGCTTAACAAGATCGTTTTAATGCCCCTTGGAAGAGTGGTGGAGGTCGCAGTGGAATAAAAAGACAAAATCAATGACCAGTGGTAGAGACCTGGAGGTCACAGTACCTTAACGAGACGGTGCAATGCCCCTTGGAAGAGTGGTGGAGGTCGCTGTGGAATAAAAAGACAATATCAATGACCCTTGGAAGAGTGGTGGAGGTCGCTGTGGAATAAAAAGACAAAATCAATGCCCAGTGGTAGAGACGTGCAGATCACAGTAGCTTAACAAGACGGTTTTAATGCCCCTTGGAAGTGTGGTAGAGGTCGCAGTGGAATAAAAAAACAATATTAATGCCCCTTGGTAGAGTGGTGGAGGTCGCAATGGAATTAAAAAGACAATATCAATGCCCCGTGGAAGAGACGTGGAGGTCTCAGTAGCTTAACAGGGCAGTTTTAATGCCCCTTGGAAGAGTGGTGGAAGCTGCTGTGGAATAAAAAGACAATATCATTGCCTCGTGGAAGAGACATGGAGGTCACAGTAGCTTAACAAGACAGTTTTAAGGCCCCTTGGAAGAGCTGTGGAGTTCAGAGTGGTTTAACAAGATGGTTTCAATGCCCCGTGGAAGAGACGTGAAGGTCACAGTAGCTTAACAAGACGGTTTTAATGCCCCTTGGAAGAGTGGTGAAGGTCGCAGTGGAATAAAAAGACTTTATCAATGCCCCTTGGAAGAGTGGTGGAGGTCGCAGTGGAATTAAAAAAGAATATCGATGCCCCTTGTTAGAGTGGTGGAGGTAGCAGTGTATTAAAAATACAATATCAATGCCTCGTCGAAGAGACATGGAGGTGACAGTAGCCTAACAAGACGGTTTTAATACTCTTTGGAAGAGTGGTGGAGGTCGCTGTGGAATAAAAAGACAATAACAATGCCCCGTGGAAGAGACGTGGAGGTCACAGTAGCTTAACAAGACGGTTTTAATGCCCCTTGGAAAAGCTGTGGAGTTCAGCGTGGTTTAACAAGATGGTTTTTTTGCCCCTTGGTAAAGACGTGGAGGTCACAGAAGCTTAACAAGATGGTTTTAATGCCCTTTGGAAGAGTGGTGGAGGTCGCAGTGGAAAAAAAAGACAATATGAATGCCCTGTTGAAGAGACATGGAGGTTACAGTAGCTTAACAAGACGGTTTTAATGTCCCTTGGAAGAGTAGTGGAGGTCGCAGTGGAATAAAAAGACAATATCAATGCCCTGTGGAAGAGACGTGGAGGTCACAGGAGCTATACAAGACGAATTTAATGCCCCTTGGAAGAGCTGTGGAGTTCAGAGTGATTTAGCATGACAGGTTTAATGCCCATAAGAAGAGACGTGGAGGTCACAGAAGCTTAACAACACGGTTCTAATGCCCCTTGGGAGAGTGGTGGAGGTCACAGTGGAATAAAAAGACAATATCAATGACCCATGGAAAAGTGGTGGAGGTTGCAGTGGAATAAAAAGACAATATCAATGCCCCTTGGAAGAGTGGTGGAGGTCGCAATGGAATAAAAAGACAATATCAATGCCCCTTGGAAGAGACATGGAGGTCACCGTAGCTTAACAAGACAGTTTTAATGCCCCTTGGAAGCGCTGTGGAGTTCAGAGTGGTTTATCAACATAATTTTAATGCCCCTTGGAAGAGACGTGTAGGTCACAGTAGCTTAACTAGATGGTTTTAATGCCCCTTGGAATAGTGGTGGAGGTTACAGTGGAATAAAAATACCATATCAATGCCACGTGGAAGAGAGGGGGAGATCACAGTAGCTTAACAAGATGGTTTTAATGCCCCTTGGAAGAGTGGTGGATGTCGCAGTGGAATAAATTGCCAATATCAATGCCCCTTGGAAGAGTGATGGAGGTCGCAAAAAAATATAAAGACAATATTAATGCCCGGTGGAAGAGACGTGGAGGTCAAAGTAGCTTAACAAGATGTTTTTAATGCCCCTTGGAAGGGTGGTGAAGCTCGCAGTGGAATAAAAAGACAATATCAATGCCCCGTGGAAGAGAAGCGGAGGTCCCAGTAGCTTAACAAAATGGTTTTAATGCCGCTTGGAAGAGTGGTGGAAGTTGCAGTGGAATAAAAAGACAATATCAATGACCCCTTGGAAGAGTGGTGGAGGTCGCAGTCGCATAAAAAGATAATATCAATGCCCTATGGAAGAGTGGTGGAGGTCGCAGTGGAATAAAAAGACTATATCAATGCCCCGTAGAAGAGAATTGGAGGTCTCAGTAGCTTAATAACATCGTTTTAATGCCCCTTGGAAGAGTGGTGGACGTCGCAGTTGAATAAAAAGACAATATCAATGCCCCTTGAAAGAGTGATGGAGGTCACAGTGGAATAAAAAGACAATATCAATGCCCCGTGGAAGAGACTTGGAGGTCACAGTAGCTTAACAAGACGATTTTAATGCCCCTTGGAAGAACTGTGGAGGTCAGAGTGGTTTAATAAGATGGTTTTAATGCCTCTTGGAAGAGACGTGGAGGTCACAGTAGCTTAACAAGACTCTTTTAATTCCCCTTAGTAGTGTGGTGGAGGTCGCAGTGAAATAAAAAGACAATATCAATGCCCTGTGAAAGAGTTGTGGTGGTCACAGTAGCTTAACAAGACGATTTTAATGCCCCTTGGAAGAGGTGTGGAATTCAAATTGGTTTAAGAAGATGGTTTTAATGCCTCTTGGATGAGACGTGGAGGTCACAGTAGCTTAACAAGACGTTTTTAATGTCCCTTGGAAGAGTAGTGGAGGACGCTGTGGTATAAAAAGACAAAATCAATGCCCTGTGGAAGAGATGTGGAGGTCACAGTAGCTTAACAGAGACGAATTTAATGCCCCTTGGAAGAGCTGTGTTCAGAGAGGTTTAACAAGACAGGTTTAATGCCCCTTAGAAGAGACGTGGAGATCACAGTAACTTAAAAAGACGCTTTTAATGCCCCTTGAAGGAGTGGTGGAGTTCGCAGTGAAATAAAAAGACAATATCAATGCCTCGTGGAAAAGTGGTGGAGGTCAAAGTGGAATAAAAAGACAATATCAATGCCCCGTGGAAGAGACGTGAAGGTCACAGTAGCTTAACAAGTTCGTTTTAATGCCCCTTTGTACAGTGGTGGAGGTCGCAGTGGAATAAAAAGACAATATCAATGCCCCGTGGAAGAGACGTGGAGGTCACAGAAGCCTAACAAGATGGTTTTAATGCCCATTGGAAGAGTGGTGGAGGTCGCAGTGGAATAAAAAGACAATATCAATGCCCTGTGGAAGAAAAGTGGAGGTCACAGTAGCTATACAAGACGAATTTAATGCCCCTTGAAAGAGCTGTGGAGTTCAGAGTGATTTAACAAGACAGGTATAATGCCCCTAAGAAGAGACGTGGAGGTCACAGTAACTTAATAAGACGGTTTTAATGCCCCTTGGAAGAGTGGTGGAGGTTGCAGTGGAATAAAAAGACAATATCAATGCCCCTTAGAAGAGTGGTGGAGGTCGCTGTGGAATAAAAAGACAATATCAGTGGCCCTTGGAAGAGTGGTGGAGGTCGCAATGGAATAAAAAGACAATATCAATGCGCCGTGGAAGAGATGTGGAGGTCACAGTAGCTTCACAAGATGGTTTTAATGCCCCTTGGAACAGTGGTGGAGGTCGCAGTGGAATAAAAAGACAATATCAATGCCCCTTGGAAGAGTAGTGGAGGTAGGAGTTGAATAAAAAGACAATATCAATGTCCTATGGGAGAGTGGTGGAGGTCGCAGTGGAATAAACAAACAATATCAATGCCCCTTGGAAGAATGGTGGAGGTCGCAGTGAAATAAAAAGACAATATCAATGCCCCATGGAAGAGACGTGGAGGTCACAGAAGCCTAACAAGATGGTTTTAATGCCCATTGGAAGAGTGGTGGAGGTCGCAGCGGAATAAAAAGACAAAATCAATGCCCCATGGAAGAGACCTGGAGGTCACAGTAGATTAACAAGACGGTTTTAATGCCCCTTGGAAGAGTCGTGGATGTCGCTGTGGAATAAAAAGACAATATCAATGCCCCTTGGAAGAGTGGTGGAGGTCACTGTGGAAAAAAAAGACAAAATCAATGCCCCGTGGTAGAGACGTGAAGATCACAGTAGCTAAACAAGACGGTTTTAATGCCTCTTGGAAGAGTGGTGGAGGATACATTGGAATAAAAAGACAATATCAATGCCCCTTGGTAGAGTGGTGGAGGTCGCAATGCAATTAGAAAGTCAATATCAATGCCACGTGGAAGAGATGTGGAGTTCACTGTAGCTTAACAAGACGGTTTAAATGCCCCTTGGAAGAGCTGTGGAGTTCAGCGTGGTTTAACAAGATGGTTTTAATGCCTCTTTTTAAAGATATGGAGGTCACAGAAGCTTAACAAGATGGTTTTAATGCCCCTTGGAAGAGTGGTGGAGGTCGCAGTGGAATAAAAAGACAATATCAATGCCCTGTGGAAGAGACGTGGATTTGACAGTAGCTATACAAGACGAATTTAATGCCCCTTGGAAGAGCTGTGGAGTTCAGAGTGATTTAACAAGACAGGTTTAATGCCCCTAAGAAGAGACGTGGAGGTCACAGTAACTTAATAAGACGGTTTTAATGCCCCTTGGAAGAGTGGTGGTGGTTAGAGTGGAATAAAAAGACAATATCAATGCCCCGTGGAAGAGACGTGGAGGTCACAGTAGCTTAACAAGACATTTTTAATGCCCCTTGGAAGAGTGGTGGAGGTCGCTGTGGAATAAAAAGTCAATATCAATGCCACGTGGAAGAGATGTGGAGGTCACTGTAGCTTAACAAGACGGTTTTAATGCCCCTTGGAAGATCTATGGAGTTCAGCGTGGTTTAAAAAGATGGTTTTAATGCCTCTTGGTAAAGATAAGGAGGTCACAGAAGCTTAACAAGATGGTTTTAATGCCACTTGGAAGAGTGGTGGAGGTCGCAGTGGAATAAAAAGACAATATCAATGCCCTGTGGAAGAGACATGGAGGTCACAGTAGCTATACAAGACGAATTTAATGCCCCTTGGAAGAGGTGTGGAGTTCAGAGTGATTTAACAAGACAGGTTTAATGATCCTAAGAAGAGACGTGGAGGTCACAGTAACTTAACAAGATGGTTTTAATGCCCCTTGGGGGAGTGGTGGAGGTCGCAGTGGAATAAAAAAACAATATCAGTGCCCCATGGAAAAGTGGTGGAGGTCGCAGTGGAATAAAAAGACAATATCAATGCCCCGTGGAAGAGAAGTGGAGGTCACCGTAGCTTAATAAGACAGATTTAATGTTCCTTGGAAGAGCTGTGGAGTTCAGAGTGGTTTAAGAAGACAGTATTAGTGCTCCTTGGAAGAGTGGTAGAGTTTACAGTGGAATAAAAATACAATATCAGTGCCCCATGGAAAAGATGTGGAGATCATAGTAGCTTAACAAGATGGTTTTAATGCCCCTTGGAAGAGTGGTGGAGGTCGCAGTGGAATAAAAAGACAATATCAATGCCCTTTGGAAAAGTGGTGGAGATCGCAATAAAATATAAAGACAATATTAATGCCCAGTGGAAGGGACGTGGAGGTCACAGTAGCTTAACAAGATGTTTTTAATGCCCCTTGGAAGGATGGTGAAGGTCGCAGTGAAATAAAAAGGCAATATCAAGGCCCCGTGGAAGAGAAGCGGAGGTCACAGTAGCTTAACAAGACGGTTTTAATGCCCCTTGGAAGAGCTGTGGAGTACAAATTGGTTTAACTAGATGGTTTTAATGCTCCTTGGAAGAGACGTGGAGGTCACAGTAGCTTAACAAGACGGTTTTAATGCCACTTGGAATAGTGCTGGAGGTTACAATTGATTAAAAAGACAATATCAAAGCCCCGTGGAAGAGACTTGGAGGTCAGAGTAGCTTCAGAAAATGGTTTTAATGCCCTTTGGAAGAGTGGTGGAGGCCGCATTGGAATAAAAAGACAATATCAATGCCCCCTTGGAAGAGTGGTGGAGGTCGCAGTTGAAAAAAAAGAGAATATCAATGCCCTGTGGAAGAGAATTGGACGTCTCAGTAGCTTAACGACACTGTTTTAATGCCCCTTGGAAGAGTGGTGGAGGTCGCAGTGTAATAAAAAGACAATATCAATGCCCCGTGGAAGAGACGTGGAGGTCACAGTAGCCTAACAAGATGGTTTTAATGTCCATTGGAAGAGTGGTGGAGGTCACAGTGGAATATAAAGACAATATCAATGCCACGTGGAAGAGACCTGGAGGTCACAGTAGCTTAACAATATGGTTTTACTGCCCATTGGAAAACTGGTGGAGGTCTCTGTGGAATAAAAAGACAATATCAATGCCCGTTTAAAGAGTGGTTGAGGTAGCTGTGGAAAAAAAAGGCAATATCAATGCCCCGTGGAAGAGATGTGGAGGTCACAGTAGCTTCACAAGATGGTTTTAATGCCCCATGGAAGAGTGGTGGAGGTCGCAGTGGAATAAAAAGGCAATATCAATGCCCCGTGGAAGAGACGTGAAGGTCACAGTTGCTTAACAAGATCGTTTTAATGCCCCTTGGTACAGTGGTGGAGGTCGCAGTGGAATAAAAAGACAATATCAATGCCCCTTGGAAAAGTAGTGGAGGTCGGAGTTGAATAAAAAGACAATATCAATGCCCCATGGAAGAGTGGTGGAGGTCGCAGTTTAATAAAAAGACAATATCAATGCCCCGTGGCAGAGACGTGCAGGTCACAGAAGCTTAACAAGATCATTTTAATGCCCCTTGGAAGAGTGGTGGAGGTCGCAGTGGAATAAAAAGACAAAATCAATGACCAGTGATAGAGACCTGGAGGTCACAGTACCTTAACGAGACGGTGCAATGCCCCTTGGAAGAGTGGTGGAGGTCGCTGTGGAATAAAAAGACAATATCAATGACCCTTGGAAGAGTGGTGGAGGTCGCTGTGGAATAAAAAGACAAAATCAATGCCCAGTGGTAGAGATGTGCAGATCACAGTAGCTTAACAAGACGGTTTTAATGCCCCTTGGAAGTGTGGTAGAGGTCGCAGTGGAATAAAAAAACAATATTAATGACCCTTGGTAGAGTGGTGGAGGTCGCAATGGAATTAAAAAGACAATATCAATGCCCCGTGGAAGAGACGTGGAGGTCTCAGTAGCTTAACAGGGCAGTTTTAATGCCCCTTGGAAGAGTGGTGGAAGCTGCTGTGGAATAAAAAGACAATATCATTGCCTCGTGGAAGAGACATGGAGGTCACAGTAGCTTAACAAGACAGTTTTAAGGCCCCTTGGAAGAGCTGTGGAGTTCAGAGTGGTTTAACAAGATGGTTTCAATGCCCCGTGGAAGAGACGTGAAGGTCACAGTAGCTTAACAAGACGGTTTTAATGCCCCTTGGAAGAGTGGTGAAGGTCGCAGTGGAATAAAAAGACTTTATCAATGCCCCTTGGAAGAGTGGTGGAGGTCGCAGTGGAATTAAAAAAGAATATCGATGCCCCTTGTTAGAGTGGTGGAGGTAGCAGTGTATTAAAAATACAATATCAATGCCTCGTCGAAGAGACATGGAGGTGACAGTAGCCTAACAAGACGGTTTTAATACTCCTTGGAAGAGTGGTGGAGGTCGCTGTGGAATAAAAAGACAATAACAATGCCCCGTGGAAGAGACGTGGAGGTCACAGTAGCTTAACAAGATGGTTTTAATGCCCCTTGGAAAAGCTGTGGAGTTCAGCGTGGTTTAACAAGATGTTTTTTTTGCCCCTTGGTAAAGACGTGGAGGTCACAGAAGCTTAACAAGATGGTTTTAATGCCCTTTGGAAGAGTGGTGGAGGTCGCAGTGGAAAAAAAAGACAATATGAATGCCCTGTTGAAGAGACATGGAGGTTACAGTAGCTTAACAAGACGAATTTAATGCCCCTTGGAAGAGCTGTGGAGTTCAGAGTGATTTAACAAGACAGGTTTAATGCCCCTAAGAAGAGACGTGGAGGTCACAGTAACTTAATAAGACGGTTTTAATGCCCCTTGGAAGAGTGGTGGAGGTTAGAGTGGAATAAAAAGACAATATCAATGCCCCGTGGAAGAGACGTGGAGGTCACAGTAGCTTAACAAGACATTTTTAATGCCCCTTGGAAGAGTGGTGGAGGTCGCTGTGGAATAAAAAGTCAATATCAATGCCACGTGGAAGAGATGTGGAGGTCACTGTAGCTTAACAAGACGGTTTTCATGCCCCTTGGAAGATCTATGGAGTTCAGCGTGGTTTAAAAAGATGGTTTTAATGCCTCTTGGTAAAGATATGGAGGTCACAGAAGCTTAACAAGATGGTTTTAATGCCACTTGGAAGAGTGGTGGAGGTCGCAGTGGAATAAAAAGACAATATCAATGCCCTGTGGAAGAGACATGGAGGTCACAGTAGCTATACAAGACGAATTTAATGCCCCTTGGAAGAGGTGTGGAGTTCAGAGTGATTTAACAAGACAGGTTTAATGACCCTAAGAAGAGACGTGGAGGTCACAGTAACTTAACAAGATGGTTTTAATGCCCCTTGGGGGAGTGGTGGAGGTCGCAGTGGAATAAAAAAACAATATCAATGCCCCATGGAAAAGTGGTGGAGGTCGCAGTGGAATAAAAAGACAATATCAATGCCCCGTGGAAGAGAAGTGGAGGTCACCGTAGCTTAACAAGACAGATTTAATGTTCCTTGGAAGAGCTGTGGAGTTCAGAGTGGTTTAAGAAGACAGTATTAGTGCTCCTTGGAAGAGTTGTAGAGTTTACAGTGGAATAAAAATACAATATCAGTGCCCCATGTAAAAGACGTGGAGATCATAGTAGCTTAACAAGATGGTTTTAATGCCCCTTGGAAGAGTGGTGGAGGTCGCAGTGGAATAAAAAGACAATATCAATGCCCTTTGGAAAAGTGGTGGAGATCGCAATAAAATATAAAGACAATATTAATGCCCAGTGGAAGAGACGTGGAGGTCACAGTAGCTTAACAAGATGTTTTTAATGCCCCTTGGAAGGATGGTGAAAGTCGCAGTGGAATAAAAAGGCAATATCAAGGCCCCGTGGAAGAGAAGCGGAGGTCACAGTAGCTTAACAAGACAGTTTTAATGCCCCTTGGAAGAGCTGTGGAGTACAAATTGGTTTAACTAGATGGTTTTAATGCTCCTTGGAAGAGACGTGGAGGTCACAGTAGCTTAACAAGACGGTTTTAATGCCACTTCTAATAGTGCTGGAGGTTACAATTGATTAAAAAGACAATATCAAAGCCCCGTGGAAGAGACTTGGAGGTCAGAGTAGCTTCAGAAAATGGTTTTAATGCCCTTTGGAAGAGTGGTGGAGGTCGCAGTGGAATAAAAAGACAATATCAATGCCCCCTTGGAAGAGTGGTGGAGGTCGCAGTTGAATAAAAAGAGAATATCAATGCCCTGTGGAAGAGAATTGGACGTCTCAGTAGCTTAACGACACTGTTTTAATGCCCCTTGGAAGAGTGGTGGAGGTCGCAGTGTAATAAAAAGACAATATCAATGCCCCGTGGAAGAGACGTGGAGGTCACAGCAGCCTAACAAGATGGTTTTAATGTCCATTGGAAGAGTGGTGGAGGTCACAGTGGAATATAAAGACAATATCAATGCCACGTGGAAGAGACCTGGAGGTCACAGTAGCTTAACAAGATGGTTTTACTGCCCATTGGAAAACTGGTGGAGGTCTCTGTGGAATAAAAAGACAATATCAATGCCCGTTTAAAGAGTGGTTGAGGTAGCTGTGGAAAAAAAAGGCAATATCAATGCCCCGTGGAAGAGATGTGGAGGTCACAGTAGCTTCACAAGATGGTTTTAATGCCCCATGGAAGAGTGGTGGAGGTCGCAGTGGAATAAAAAGGCAATATCAATGCCCCGTGGAAGAGACGTGAAGGTCACAGTTGCTTAACAAGATCGTTTTAATGCCCCTTGGTACAGTGGTGGAGGTCGCAGTGGAATAAAAAGACAATATCAATGCCCCTTGGAAAAGTAGTGGAGGTCGGAGTTGAATAAAAAGACAATATCAATGCCCCATGGAAGAGTGGTGGAGGTCGCAGTTGAATAAAAAGACAATATCAATGCCCCGTGGCAGAGACGTGCAGGTCACAGAAGCTTAACAAGATCGTTTTAATGCCCCTTGGAAGAGTGGTGGAGGTCACAGTGGAATAAAAAAACAAAATCAATGACCAGTGGTAGAGACCTGGAGGTCACAGTACCTTAACGAGACGGTGCAATGCCCCTTGGAAGAGTGGTGGAGGTCGCTGTGGAATAAAAAGACAATACCAATGACCCTTGGAAGAGTGGTGGAGGTCGCTGTGGAATAAAAAGACAAAATCAATGCCCAGTGGTAGAGACGTGCAGATCACAGTAGCTTAACAAGACGGTTTTAATGCCCCTTGGAAGTGTGGTAGAGGTCGCAGTGGAATAAAAAGACAATATTAATGCCCCTTGTTAGAGTGATGGAGGTCGCAATGGAATTAAAAAGACAATATCAATGCCCCGTGGAAGAGACGTGGAGGTCTCAGTAGCTTAACAAGACAGTTTTAATGCCCCTTGGAAGAGTGGTGGAAGCTGCTGTGGAATAAAAAGACAATATCATTGCCCCGTGTAAGAGACACGGAGGTCACAGTAGCTTAACAAGACAGTTTTAAGGCCCCTTGGAAGAGCTGTGGAATTCAGAGTGGTTTAACAAGATGGTTTCAATGCCCCGTGGAAGAGACGTGAAGGTCACAGTAGCTTAACAACACGGTTTTAATGTCCCTTGGAAGAGTGGTGGAGGTCGCAGTGGAATAAAAAGACTTTATCAATGCCCCTTGGAAGAGTGGTGGAGGTCGCAGTGGAATAAAAAAAGAATATCGATGCCCCTTGGAAGAGTGGTGGAGGTAGCAGTGTATTTAAAATACAATATCAATGCCTCGTGGAAGAGACATGGAGGTGACAGTAGCCTAGCAAGACGGTTTAAATACTCCTTGGAAGAGTGGTGGAGGTCGCTGTGGAATAAAAAGACAATAACAATGCCCCGTGAAAGAGATGTGGAGGTCACAGTAGCTTAACAAGACGGTTTTAATGCCCCTTGGAAAAGCTGTGGAGTTCAGCGTGGTTTAACAAGATGGTTTTTTTGCCCCTTGGTAAAGACGTGGAGGTCACAGAAGCTTAACAAGATGGTTTTAATGCCCTTTGGAAGAGTGGTGGAGGTCGGAGTGGAAAAAAAAGACAATATGAATGCCCTGTTGAAGAGATATGGAGGTTACAGTAGCTTAACAAGATGGTTTTATTGTCCCTTGGAAGAGTAGTGGAGGTCGCAGTGGAATAAAAAGACAATATCAATGCCCTGTGGAAGAGACGTGGAGGTCACAGGAGCTATACAAGATGAATTTAATGCCCCTTGGAAGAGCTGTGTAGTTCAGAGTGATTTAGCATGACAGGTTTAATGCCCATAAGAAAAGACGTGGAGGTCACAGAAGCTTAACAACACGGTTCTAATGCCCCTTGGGGGAGTGGTGGAGGTCGCAGTGGAATAAAAAGACAATATCAATGACCCATGGAAAAGTGGTGGAGGTTGCAGTGGAATTAAAAGACAATATTAATGCCCCTTGGAAGAGTGGTGGAGGTCGCAGTGGAATAAAAAGACAATATCAATGCCCCTTGGAAGAGACATGGAGGTCACCGTAGTTTAACAAGACAGTTTTAATGCCCCTTGGAAGCGCTGTGGAGTTCAGAGTGGTTTATCAACATAATTTTAATGCCCCTTGGAAGAGACGTGTAGGTCACAGTAGCTTAACAAGATGGTTTTAGTGCCCCTTGGAATAGTGGTGGAGGTTACAGTGGAATAAAAATACCATATCAATGCCCCTTGGAAGAGGTGGAGATCACAGTAGCTTAACAAGATGGTTTTAATGCCCCTTGGAAGAGTGGTGGATGTCGCAGTGGAATAAAAAGCCAATATCAATGCCCCTTGGAAGAGTGATGGAGGTCGCAAAAAAATATAAAGACAATATTAATGCCCAGCGGAAGAGACGTGGAGGTCACAGTAGCTTAACAAGATGTTTTTAATGCCCCTTGGAAGGGTGGTGAAGGTCGCAGTGGAATAAAAAGACAATATCAATGCCCCGTGGAAGAGAAGCGGAGGTCCCAGTAGCTTAAGAAAATGGTTTCAATGCCCCTTGGAAGAGTGGTGAAGGTCGCAGTCGCATAAAAAGATAATATCAATGCCCTATGCAAGAGTGGTGGAGGTCGCAGTGGAATAAAAAGACAATATCGATGTCCTGTAGAAGAGAATTGGAGGTCTCAGTGGCTTAATAACACCATTTTAATGCCCCTTGGAAGAGTTTGTGGAGGTCGCAGTTGAATAAAAAGACACTATCAATGCCCCTTGAAAGAGTGATGGAGGTCACAGTGGAATAAAAAGACAATATTAATGCCCCGTGGAAGAGAAGTGGAGATCACAGTAGCCTAACAAGATGGTTTTAATGCCCCTTGGAAGAGTGGTTGAGGTTGCAGTGCAATAAAAAGACAATATCAATGCCCTGTGGAAAATAAGTGGAGGTCACAGTAGCTTAAGAAGACGGCTTTAATGCCCCTTGGAAGTGACTTGGAGGTCACAGTAGCTTAACACGATGGTTTTAATGCCCCTTGTAAGAGTGGTGGAGGTCGCAGTGCAATAAAAAGGCAATATCAATGACCCCTTGGAAGAATGGTGGCAGTCGCAGTGGAATAAAAATACAATATCAATGCCCTATGGAAGAGTGTTGGAAGTCACAGTGGAATAAAAATACAATAATAATGCCCCTTGGAAGAGACTTGGAGTTCACAGTAGATTAGCAAGACCGTTTTAATGCCCCTTGGAAGAGTGGTGGAGGTCGCAGACAAATAAGAAGACAATATCAATGCCCCGTGGAAGAGACGTGGAGGTCACAGTTGCCTAACAAGATGGTTTTAGTGCCCATTGGAAGAGTGGTGGAGGTCTCTGTGGAATAAAAAGAGAATATCAATGCCCCTTGGAAGAGTGGTGAAGGTCGCTGTGGAAAAAAAAGACAATATCAATGCCCCGTGGAAGAGACGTGAAAGTCACAGTAGCTTAACAAGCCGGTTTTAATGCCCCTTGGAAGAGTGGTGGATGTTACAGTAGAATAAAAAGACAATGTCATTGCCCCGTGGAAGAGACGTGGAGATAGTAGCTTAACAAGGCGGTTATAATGCCCCTTGGAAGAGTGGTGGAAGTTGCAGTGGATTAAAAAGAAAATATCAATGCCCCGTGGAAGAGATGTGGAGACAGTAGCGTAACAAGACGGTTTTAATGCCCCTTGGAGAAGTGGTGGAGGTCTCAGAGGAATAAAAAGACAATATCAATAGAGATGACCGGTGTTCGACTAGAAATGTTCGCCAATCTCAAATTCGAGCTGTTTTGGGCGGTGTTCGAGTCGTTCGACGAACGCGAACGATTTGCAAAAAATTCGGCTGTTCGAGGTTATGTTCGATAACTGTTTGTGCACCGAAAGCGTGTCCTGAATGTATGGCGCTATTTAGAGCACCAATCATGCAGGGATTGTCTGCCACTCACTGTAATGCCACAGCCATGGTGGTTGTGGCATTACAGTGGTTGCCCAAATCGATGGGAACAGTGATCACAGTGAAACACGAAAAGCCGGCAATTCAGCAGCGGCATACACCGGTACCAGACAATTTAGAACCGAAAGAATAGAGTATCACACATAGATTAGATAGATAGAAACATATCAGTCAAATATATAAGAAGTACAGTGACAGTGTTGGTTACTGTACTTGTCATTTAGTGTAAAGGATTTATTAAAAAAAATATTAGTGTTTTCATGCACCGTCTCTTTAAAAAAGCCGGCCGGCAATTCAGCTTTGGTACCCGACAATTTATAACAGAAAGAATAGAGCATTACACATAGATTAGATAGATAGAAACATGTCAGTCACATATATAAGAAGTACAGTGATAGTGTTGATTACTGTACTTGTCATTTAGTGTTAAAATAAAGGATTTATTAAGATTTATTAAAAAAAAAATTGGCGTGGGGTTCCGCGTAATTTTAGTCTCTAGCGGAGGTTAAGCAGACGGCTGGGGCAGATGTTTGAAGCCTGGGAAGGGGGTAATACCCGGCTCATCTGGATGCCGTCACAGCCAGACACTGCAGAGCGCAAGCATGCCTGCACTTCTCAGTGTATGCCGCATGGCAAGCTGGATGGCAGCATTCTGCTGCGGTCCAGCCTGTCATGTGAATGTAGCAGAGCTGAAGCTGTCGTGGGAACCATGGAAAGGTAAGGATGATGTTGCTTTATTATTTTACTTTTATTGCAGGAGATGTTTGGCTTCAGCTGGAATGGGCGTAATGGTAAGTATGGTTTAATTTAGAACAATAAAGAATTGTGTGTTTATTTCGATTAAAGGACTTTATTCTGGGTGTTTGTGTTTTTTTGTATCTTTGACTATGGGGTTAGTAATGGGGGTGTCTTATAGACGCCTCTCCATTACTAACCTGGGCTTGATGTCAGCTGGCATTATAAGCTGACATCAACCCCAACCCTATTACCCCACTGCCACCGCTACAGGGCAGTGGGAAGAGCGAGGCTAAGTGCCAGAATTGGCGCATTCTATGGATGCGCCATTTCTGGGGCGGCTGACGGCTGGTGTTTCTAGACTGGGAGGGGGCCAATATTCATGGCACCCTTCCTGGGCTATTAATATCATCCCCAGCAGTCTGCCTAGTCTTTGCTAGCTATTAAAATAGGGGGGACCCCACATAATTTTTTTTGGGGTCCCCCATTTTAATAGCTAGTAAAGGCTAGGTATTCAGCTGGGGGCTGATATTAGTAGCCTGGGAAGCTCCATGGGTATTACCCCCTTCCCAGGCTTCAAACATCTGCCCCAGCCGTCTGCTTAACCTCCGCTAGAGACTAAAATTACGGGGAACCCCACGCCAATTTTTTTTTTAATAAGTACTTTATTTTAACACTAAATGACAAGTACAGTAATCAACACTATCACTGTACTTCTTATATATGTGACTGACATGTTTCTATCTATCTAATCTATGTGTGATGCTCTATTCTTTCTGTTATAAATTGTCGGGTACCGATGCTAAATTGCCGGCCGGCTTTTTTAAAGAGACGGTGCATGAAAACACTAATATTTTTTTTAATAAATCTTTTAACACTAAATGACAAGTACAGTAACCAACACTGTCACTGTACTTCTTATATATGTGACTGACATGTTTCTATCTATCTAATCTATGTGTGATGCTCTATTCCTTCTTGTTTAAATTGTCTGGTACCAGTGTATGCCACTGCTGAATTGCCGGCCGGCTTTTTTAAAGAGAGTTTCTTCTGAGCAGTTTGTAAGCTTTTGGACACCTTTGAAGGTGTTTTGTATGTGTTTCTATGTGTTTTTGTTTGCCTGCCATTAGTTTTAACGGTGTTCGACGGTATTCGACGAACAGTTCCTCGAACATCCCGGTGTTCGACGAACCGAACCGAACCCGAACACTACGGGAGTGGCTCAACAGTAAATATCAATTCCCTTTGGGAGAGTGGTGGACGTCGCAATGGAATAAAAAGACAATATCAATGCCCCGTGGAAGAGACGTGGAGGTCACAGTAGCTTAACGAGACGGTTTTCATGCCTCTTGGAAAAGTGGTGGAGGTCGCTGTGGAATAAAAAGACAATAACAATTACCCGTGGAAGAGACGTGGAGGTCATAGTAGCTTAACAAGACGGTTTTAATGCCCTTTGGAAGAGCTGTGGAGTAAAGATTGGTTTAAAAAGATGGTTTTAATGCCCCTTGGTAGAGACGTGGAGGTCACAGTAGCTTAACAAGACGGTTTTAATGCCCCTTGGAAGAGTGATGGAGGATACAGTTGAATAAAAAGACAATATCAATGCCCCGTGGAAGAGACTTGGAGGTCACAGTAGTTTGTCAAAATGGTTTTAATGCCCCTTGGAAGAGTGGTGGAGGTCGCAGTGGAATAAAAAGACAATATCAATGCCCTGTGGAAGAGAGGTGGAGGTCGCAGTGGAATAAAAAGACAATATCAATGCCCCGTAGAAGAGAATTGGAGGTCTCAGTAGCTTAACAACATTGTTTTAATGCCCATTGGAAAATGGTGGAGGTCTCTGTGGAATAAAAAGACAATATCAATGCCCCTTGGAAGAGTGGTTGAGGTCGCTGTGGAAAAAAAAGACAATATCAATGCCCCGTGGAAGAGACGTGGAGTTCACAGTAGCTTAAAAAGCCGGTTTTAATGCCCCTTGGAAGAATGGTGGAGGTTACAGTGGAATAAAAAGACAATATCAATGCCCCGTGGATAAGACGTGGAGATAGTAGCTTAACAAGATGGTTTTAATGCCCTTGGAGGAGTGGTGGAGGTCGATGTGGAATAAAAAGACAATATCAATGCCCCATGGAAGAGACGTGGAGGTCACAATAGCTTAACAAGACAGTTTTACTGCCCTTTGGAAGAGGTGTGGAGTTAAGAGTGGTTTAACAAGATGGTTTTAATGTCCCGTGGAAGAGAAGTGGAGGTCACAATAGCTTAACAAGTTGGTTTTAATGCCTCTTGGAAGAGTGGTGGAGGTTACAGTGGAATAAAAATACAATAACAATGCCCCGTGGAAGAGACGTGGTGGTCACAGTAACTTAACAAGACGGTTTTGATGCCCCTTTGAAGGGTGGTGGAGGTCACAGTGGAATAAAAAGACAATATCAATGCCCCTTGGAAGAGACGTGGAGGTCAAAGTTGCTTAACAAGACGGTTTAATGCCCCTTGGAAGAGTGGAGAATGTCGCTGTGGAATAAATTGACAATATCAATGCCCCGGGGAAGAGACGTGGAGTTTACAGTAGCTTAAAAAGATGGTTTTAATGCCACTTGGAAGAATGGTTGAGGTCGCATTGGTATAAATAGACAATATCAATGCCCCGTGAAAGAGACATGGATGTCACAGTAGCTTAAAAACACGGTGTTAATGCCCCTTGGAAGAGGGGTGGATGTCTTTGTGGAATAAATAGACAATATCATTGCCCCGTGGAAAAGACGTGGAGGTCACAGTGGCTTAACAAGACGGTTTTAATGCCCCTTGGAAGAGCTGTGGAGTTCACAGTGGTTTAACAAGATGGTTTTAATGCCCCTTAGAAGAGACGTGAAGGTCACAGTAGCTTAAAAAGACGATTTTAATGCCCCTTGGTAGAGTGGTGGAGGTCGCAGTGGAATAAAAAGACAATATCAATGTCCTGTGGAAGAGACGTGGTGGTCACAGTAGCTTAACAAGATGGTTTTTAATGCCCCTTCGTAGAGTACTGGAGGTAGCTGTGGTATAAAAAGACAATATCAATGCCCTGTGGAAGAGACGTGGTGGTCACAGTAGCTTAACAAGACGGTTTTAATGCCCCTTGACGGAGTGGTGGAGTTCACAGTGAAATGAAGAGACAATATCAATGCCCGTTGGAAAAGAGGTGGAGGTCAAAGTGTAATAAAAAGACAATATCACTGCCGCTAGGAAGAGTGGTGGAGGACACAGTGGAATAAAAAGACAATATCAATGCCCCTTGGAAGAGTGGTGGAGGTCGCAGTGGAATTAAAAGACAATATCAATGCCCCGTGGAAGAGACGTGGCGTTCACAGTAGCGTAACAAGACGGTTTTAATGCCCCTTGAAGAGTGGCGGAAGTCGCTGTGGAATAAAAAGACAATATCAATGCACCATGGAAGATACGTGGAGGTCACCGTAGCTTAACAAGACGGTTTTAATGCCCCTTGGAAGAGCGGTGGAGTTCAGAGTGGTTTAACAAGACGGTTTTAATGCCCCTTGGGAGAGTGGTGGAGGTTACAGTGGAATAAAAAGACAAAATCAATGCCCCTTGGAAGAGTGGTGGAGGTCGCAATGGAATATAAAGAGAATATTAATGCCCCGTGGAAGAGACAAGAAGATCACAGTAACTTAACATTGTGGTTTTAATGCCCCTTGGAAGAGTGGTGGAGGTCGCAGTGGAATAAAAAGACAATATCAATGCCCCGTGGAAGAGACGTGGAGGTCACAGTAGCTTAACAAAACGGTTTTACTGCCCCTTGGAAGAGTGATGGAGGTCGCTGTGGAATAAAAAGACAATATCAATGCCCCGTGGAATAAACGTGGAGGTCACAGTAGCTTATCTAGAAAAATGTTATGCCCCTTGGAAGAGTTGTGGAGTTCAGAGTATTTTAACAAGACGGTTTTAATGCCCCTTGGAAGAGTGGTGGAGGTAGCAGTGGAATAAAGAGACAATATCAATGCCCCTTGGTAGAGTGGTGGAGGTCAAAGGGGAATAAAAAGATAATATCAATGCCGCTTGGAAGAGTGGTGGAGATCCCAGTGGAATAAAAAGACAATATCAATGCCCCGTGGAAGAGACGTGGAGGTCACAGTACCTTAACAAGACATTTTTAATGCCCCTTGGAAAAGTGGCGGAGGTTACAGTGAAATAAAAAGACAATATCAATGCCCCAAGGAAGAGATGAGGAGGTCAAAATAGCTTAACAAGGTGGTTTTAATGCCCATTGGAAGAGTGGTGGAGGTCGCAGTGGAATGAAAAGACAATATCAATGCCCCTTGGAAGAGATTTGGAGGTCACAGTAGCTTAGCAAGATGGTTTTAATGCCCCTTGGAAGTGTGGTGGAGGTCACTGTGGAATAAAAAGACAATATCATTGCCCCGGGGAAGAGACGTGGAGGTCACAGTAGCTTAACAAGATGGCTTTAATGCCCCTTTGAAGTGCTGTGGAGTTCAGAGTGGTCTAACAAGATGGTTTTAATGTCCCATGGAAGAGACGTGGAGCTCACAGGACCTTAACAAGACGGTTTTAATGCCGTTTGGAAGAGTGGTGGAGGTCACAGTGGAATAAAAAGACAATATGAATGCCACTTGGAAGAGTGTTGGAAGTTGCAGTGGAATAAAAAGACAATATCAATGCCCCGTGGTACAGACGTGGAGGTCACAGTAGCTGAACAAGATGGTTTTAATGTCCCTTGGAAGAGTGGGGGAGGTCACAGTGGTATAAAAAGACAATATCAATGCCCCGTGGAAGAGACGTGGAGGTCACAGTAGTTTAACAAGATGGTTTTAATGCCCCTTGGAAGAGTGGTGGAGATCGCTATGGAATAAAAAGACAATATCAATGCCCCGTGGAAGAGAAGTGGAGGTCACAGTAGTTTAACAAGACAGTTTAAATGCAACTTGAATAGTGATGGAGGTATGTTAAATAAAAATAAAATACCAATGCCCCGTGGAAGAGACGGGGAGGTCGCCATAGCTTACCAAGACGCTTTTAATGCCCCTTGGAAAAGCTGTGGAGTTCAGAGTAGTTTAACAAGATGGTTTTAATGCCCCTTGGAAGAGACATGTAGGTCACAGTAGCTTAACAAGACGGTATTAATGCCACTTGGAAGAGTGGTGGAGGTTATAGTGGAATAAAAATACAATATCAATGCCCCGTGGAAGAGACGTGGAGATCACAGTAGCTTAAAAAGATGGTTTTAATGCCTGTTGGAAGAGTGGTGGAAGTCGCAGTGGAATAAAAAGACAATATCAATGCCCCTTGGAAGAGTGGTGGAGGTCTCAATGGAATATTAGGACAATATTAATGCCCCTTGGAAGAGACGTGGAGGTCACAATAGCTAAACAATATGGTTTTAATGCCCCTTGGAAGAGTGGTGGAAGTCTCAGTGGAATGAAAAGACAATATCAATGCCCTGTGGAAGCGACGTAGAGGTCACAGCAGCTTAACAAGACAGTTTTAATGCCCTTTGGGAGAATACTAGAGGTCGCTGTGGAATAAAAAGACAATATCAATACCCCGCGGAAGAGACGTGGAGGTAATAGTAGCTTAACAAGGCGGTTTTAATGCCCCTTGGAAGAGCTGTGGAGCTCAGAGTGGTTTAACAAGATGGTTTTAATGCACCTTAGTACAGACGTGGAGGTCACAGTAGCTTAACAAGATGGTTTTAATGCCCCTTGTTAGAGTGGTGGAGGTCGCAGTGGAATAAAAAGACAATATCAATGCCCCGTGGAATAGACGTGGAGGTCACAGTAGCTTAACTAGACAAATTTAATGCCCCGTGGAAGAGTTGTGGAGTTCAGAGTATTTTAACAAGACGGGTTTAATGCCCCTTGAAAGAGACGTGGAGGTCACAGTAACTTATTAAAACGGTTTTAATTCCCCTTGGAAGAGTGGTGGAGGTCGCAGTGGAATAAAGATACAATATCAATGCCCCTTGGTAGAGTGGTGGAGGTCAAAGGGGAATAAAAAGACAATATCAATGCCGCTTGGAAAAGTGGTGTAGATCCCAGTGGAATAAAAAGACAATATCAATGCCCCGTGGAAGAGACGTGGAGGTCACTGTACCTTAACAAGACGTTTTTAATGCCCCTTGGAAAAGTGGTGGAGGTTACAGTGGAATAAAAAGACAATATCAATGCCCCGTGGAAGAGACGAGGAGGTCAAAATAGCTTAACAAGGTGGTTTTAATGCCCATTTCGAAGAGTGGTGGAGGGCGCAGTGAAATAAAAAGACAATATCAATGCCCCATAGAAGAGACGTGGAGATCACAGTAGCTTAACATGTGTTATGATCTGCTACAGGAACTAAGGAAAGACAGGAGATCTGTCCCTACAATATAACTAAACTAGATCCCTACGATGTAACGGGGAACCTGATCCTGCGATCAGACCCGCTAAAGTCCTCGGCTAGTCTGTACGAAGACCTATAGATGTGAGGGAGGGATCCCTACAAGAACTAGGGACTGGGATAAGTTGGACACCTCCTAGCAGAAATAGTAGCAGTCAAAGACAAACACACAACAAAAAGCATAGAGGTCAGAAGACCTAGCAAAACTAACAGAGAACGGTAACAGAGCACCAAGCTAGCTCAAAAGTAGTAAATACAATGAAGTCCAGCAAGGTCAGGAGGGTGGAGCCGGATTAAATAGGCAAAAATGGTCATGTGCCTAGCAAACTAAAAAAAAACTAACAGGAGAGTTCTAACAGTACCCCCTCTTCTAAGAGGATCCTCCGGATCCCCTAGGCCCAGGCTTATCAGGAAACCTCCTGTGAAACGCTCTGAGAAGTCTGGAAGCAGAAACATCATCCGCCCTCACCCATGAGTTATCCTCAGGTCCGAAACCCTTCCAAGCGACGAGATACTGCAAACTCCCTCTATACCGTCTAGAATTTAGGATGCGGGAAATTTCATATTCCCCGTCCTCCACCACCGGAGGAACAGTGGCAGAGGCGTCATCATCCGACACGTCAGCTCTTTTCAACAGAGAAACATGAAACACCGGGTTAATCTTCCAGGAGGTAGGAACCTCCAGCCTAACAGCAGATTGGTTAACTATCTGAAGCACCTTAAAGGGCCCTACGAACTTGGGACCCAATTTTTTAGAAGGAATCCTCAATCGCAGATTCTTAGAGGACAACCAAACCATGTCACCAACAGCAAACAAAACCTCTTGCCGTTTCCTATCAAAGTACCTCTTAGATTTTTTGTTAGCCTCCTGAAGATTACCACGTACATCCGTCCAAACTCTCTCCAAATCACCGGAAAAACTCTCCTCCTCAGGCACAGCCGATACCAATTTGGAGAATGACCCAAAAGACGGATGTCTCCCAGAACAACAAAAAAAAGGCGAACACCCAGCAGAAGAGGATGTATGGTTGTTAAGAGCAAATTCAGCAAGTGGCAGAAACTCAGACCACCCCTCTTGATTGTCTGCCACAAAACAACGCAAGAACTGCTCAACATCCTGGTTCTTCCTTTCTGTCTGGCCATTAGACTCAGGATGATATCCGGATGAAAACGACAAATGAACTCCCAACCAGTCACAAAAGGCACGCCAAAAACGAGCCACGAACTGAGGTCCCCTATCAGAAACAATGTCAGTAGGAACACCATGTAGTCTGACAATTTCCTTGACAAAGGCCTTAGCGAGTGTCTTAGCGCAAGGCAGTTTGATGAAGGGAACCAAGTGACACATCTTGCTAAAACGGTCCACGACCACCCAGATGACCGTGAAACCTTCAGAGGGGGGAAGGTCAGTAATAAAGTCCATAGCCAGATGTGTCCAAGGTGCACTAGGAACCTCCAGAGGGCAAAGCAACCCCGCAGCAGGAGCATGCGAAGACTTGGATCTAGCACACACAGTACATTGACGCACCCACTTAATGACTTCCTTCTGCCATCCAGGCCACCAAAAACTGCGACCCACAAGTCTCTTGGTCTCAGAAATTCCTGGATGACCTGCCAACCGAGACTCATGACACTCAACAAACAAATCTCTCCTAAAGGTCCTAGGCACAAACAACCTCCCATGGGGAGTGTTAGATGGGGCATTCTCCTGAGCTTTAAGAATCTCATCCTCCAAAACGGAGTCCAAAGCAGCAATCACAACACCTTCTTGTAAAATGCTCTCCTCTTCCTCCTCAGCACCGACCATGGGAGAAAAGCTGCGAGACAAAGCATCCGCTTTAACATTCTTGGTACCCGGGATGTAAGTAATGGAAAAATTAAACCGCGAGAAAAAAAGTGCCCACCTAGCCTGACGGGCATTCAAGCGCTTGGCAGCATCAAGATAGATCAGATTTTTATGATCAGTGAAAATTTGAATGGGAAATTCAGCACCTTCCAAGAGGTGACGCCAGTGTTCAAATGCGAGTTTAATAGCCAGCAATTCCTGATTACCAATATCGTAATTAAGTTCAGTCTCAGAAAATTTTTTTGAAAAAAAGGCACAGGGATGTATTTCATCCTTATTTTCCTGAGACAACACCGCACCGACCCCCACAGAGGAAGCATCAACCTCAACCAAAAACGGCTTAGTCACATCAGGCTGAATAAGGATGGGAGCAGAGGTGAACCTCTCCTTAAGAAGCACAAAAGCCTCAATGGCCTCAGAAGTCCACTGAACCGCATTAGCACCTTTCCTGGTGAGATCGGTCAGCGGTTTGACAATAATAGAATTTTTTTTATGAATTTTCTGTAATAATTGGCGAAACCCAAAAACCTCTGTATTGATTTCAAACCAATAGGCCTAGGCCATTCCTGCACAGCTTGAACTTTAACCGGATCCATCTCAAAACCTTCACTGGAGATAATGTAACCCAAAAAACTAATTCTCTGTACAGCGAACTCACATTTCTCTAGCTTAGCAAAAAGCGAATTGTCCATTAATAACTGTAAAACCTCACGTACGCTCTGCCAATGAGACTCCAGATCAGGCGAATAAATCAGAATGTCATCCAAATACACAACCACATTTTTGCCGATTAAAGGTCTAAGGATGTCATTAATAAGATTCTGAAAAAATGCTGGAGCATTGGTAAGACCAAAAGGCATAACCAGATTCTCAAAATGACCCACAGAAGTGTTAAAAGCAGTCTTCCATTCATCACCCTCCTTCATGCGCAACAAATTGTATGCCCCCCGGAGATCAATTTTAGAGAACCACTTGGCCCCCACTAACTGGTTAAATAAATCAGGAATCAATGGCAGTGGGTAAGGATTGCGTACAGTAATTTTATTAATCTCACGAAAGTCCAGACAAGGACGTAACCCGCCATCTTTTTTTTTAACAAAAAAAAATCCAACAGCCACAGGAGACTTGGAAGGCCTAATGTGACCGGCGGCCAAGCTTGTCTGTATGTATTCCTCCAAAGCCTTTCTCTCAGGAATAGTAAGATTAAATAAACAACTTTTAGGAAGAGTCGCTCCAGGGACAAATTCAATGGTACAATCATAGTCTCTATGGGGAGGTAAAATTTGTGACTCCTCCTCAGAAAAAACTCTCCAAAAATCCTGAATAGGTACAGGTAATTCCCCTTTATCCACAGCAGCAATGCGCCCGTTACAACACTTGTCATAACACTTAGGGCTTCAGGACTTAATTTCATTGGTAGACCAATCCAGTACAGGATTGTGCAATTTTAACCAGGGCAACCCCAATATTACTGGAGAAGGCAAATTATTTAATACTACCAAATCCAAATTCTCTTGATGAATACCATTAATAGTGAGGGGAAATTCACAGACCTTATGAGTAACACTCTTCAAGGGAGAGCCATCAACAGAAACCACAGTAATAGGGGATGACAAAGTTTTAGGTTTTAATTTAAGTTTTTCTAAGAATCCCCCAGCAATCACATTCAGAGTAGAACCGCAATCCACAAAAACCCGAAATTCAATTAATTCATCCTGAGCAGCAGTAGTAGCAGATAGGAATACTCCCTTAGAATTTAAAAAGGCTATTCGTGCATGACTGACCATTTTTTTTTCTTTCTTCATACGAAGCACACAGTTCTTAATAAAATGACCAGAATTTCCGCAATAGAAGCACAAACCTTCAGAAAGCCTGCGGTCTTTTTCCTGAGAGCGGGCTGCCATCGCCCCAATCTCCATCGGCTCTCCTTTGTCAGCACAGACCCTCTCAGGACTCGGAGCTGACATAGCAGAGGATTTGCTCTCATTAACCCTTGCACGCAGTCTCCTGTCCACCCGTATAGCTAATTGCATTGCCTCCTGCAAGTTTCCAGGTGTGGGATAAGCAATCAGTAAATCATTAACCCTTTCACCAAGCCCTGCAAGAAACAAGCTTTTCAAAGCTGAATCGTTCCACCCCACCTGGGAAGACCACCGACGGAAGTGAGAACAATATTTTTCCACATTACCTGATCCCTGCCTCAGATGTCTCAATTCAGACTCAGCAGATGAGACACGATCAGGATCATCGTACAACAAACCCAAAGCAGAAAAAAAACTATCCACTGATCTAAAGCACAGATCACTAGGTTGGAGAGAGAAGGCCCATCCCTGAGGATCTTTGCGCAAAAGTGACATTATGAACCCTATGCGCTGTGATTCATCACCAGAGGATCCGGGTCTCAAACGAAAATACAATAAACAAGCATTTTTAAAAGAAAAAAAATCTTGTTGTTCGCCAAAAATTAGATCAGGCAGACGTACCTTTGGTTCCACAAAATGTGCTCCAGAACAGCTACTCACGTGTTGTTGGAGCTTGTCCACCTCCAGAGAGAGTCCCTGCAAGCGTTGAGCCAAATCTTGAACCGAGACCATGATAGAAAACTGGAGGTCTTTCCTTAGAAAAAATTATTTTTTTTTTTTAGGCTGGACTTACTGTTATGATCTGCTACAGGAACTAAGGAAAGACAGGAGATCTGTCCCTACAATATAACTAAACTAGATCCCTACGATGTAAGGGGAACCTGATCCTGCGATCAGACCCGCTAAAGTCCTCGGCTAGTCTGTACGAAGACCTATAGATGTGAGGGAGGGATCCCTACAAGAACTAGGGACTGGGATAAGTTGGACACCTCCTAGCAGAAATAGTAGCAGTCAAAGACAAACACACAACAAAAAGCATAGAGGTCAGAAGACCTAGCAAAACTAACAGAGAACGGTAACAGAGCACCAAGCTAGATCAAGAGTAGTAAATACAATGAAGTCCAGCAAGGCCAGGAGGGCGGAGCCGGATTAAATAGGCAAAAATGGTCATGTGACCAGCAAACTAAAAAAAAACTAACAGGAGAGTTCTAACAACATGGTGGTTTTAATGCCCCTTGGAAGAGTGGTGGAGGTTGCAGTGGAATAAAAAGACAATGTCAATGCCCCGTGGAAAAGATGTGGAGGTCACAGTGGCTTAACAAGACGGTTTTAATGCCCCTTGGAAGAGCTGTGGAGTTCAGAGTGGTTTAACAAGATGGTTTTAATGCCCCTTGGAAGAGACATGAAGGTCACAGTAGCTTGACAAGACGATTTTAATGTCCCTTGGTAGAGTGGTGGAGGTCGCAGTGGAATAAAAATACAATATCAATGCCCTGTGGAAGAGACGTAGTAGTCACAGTAGCTTAACAAGACGGTTTTTAATGCCCCTTGGAAGAGTACTGGAGGTCGCTGTGGTATAAAAAGACAATATCAATGCCCTGTGGAAAAGACGTGGAGGTCACAGTAGCTTAACAAGATGGTTTTAATGCCCCTTGATGGAGTGGTGGAGTTCACAGTGGAATAAAAAGACAATATCAATGACCCCTTGGAAGAGTGGTGGAGGTCGCAGTGTAATAAAAATACAATATTAATGCCCCTTGGAAGAGACGTGGAGGTCACAGTAGCTTAGCAAGACCGTTTTAATGCCCCTTGGGAGAGTGGTGGAGGTCGCATTCGAATAAAAAGACAATATCAATGCCCCTTGAAAGAGTGCAAACCTACAAAAGACAAAAAATATATCTCATACCCTACCATCATTATATATAAATGTAAAACAAAGTTGCATATGAAATATAGGGTACTTAGTGAACTATTTTTGATCAAAAATAGTATACAAGCTGTCCCACCAGCGACAAGGTGACCCTAAATTGGGACGGTCTTACACTGTCTATATTAAAAACCTTACTGTATATCAAAGTTGAAGTAATGCATATAAAAGGGTAGACAAATAGAACCAGGTCCCAATATCAGACCACCTAAGCCTGTGGTAAGCTGCATATATACTAACCAGCTCAACAAGGGGGATGCCACACCCCTAATTTGCACAGAATGCAAACAAGACAAAAAACCAAGCAATGTGAACTGAGGTCTAAGATGGTACACATGCAAGAAATAGGAGCATGTTCACACTAGCAAAAAGATGCAAAACCTACAAAAGACAAAAATTATATCTCATACCCTACCATCATTATATATAAATGTAAAGCAAAGTTCCATATGAAATATAGGGCACTTAGTGAACTATTTTTGATCAAAAAAAGTATACAAGCCGTCCCACCAGCGACAAGGTGACCCTAAATTGGGACGGTCCTACACTATCTATATTAAAAACCTTACTGTATATCAAAGTTGAAGTATGCATATAAAAGGGTAGACAAATAGAACCAGGTCCCAATATCAGCCCACCTAAGCCCGTGGTAAGCTACATATATACTAACCAGCTCAACCAGCTCAATAGTTCACTAAGTACCCTATATTTCAAATGCAACTTTGCTTTACATTTATATATAATGATGGTAGGGTATGAGATATATTTTTTGTCTTTTGTAGGTTTTGCATCTTTTTGCTAGTGTGAACATGCTCCTATTTCTTGCATGTGTACCATCTTAGACCTCAGTCCACATTGCTTGGTTTTTTGTCTTGTTTGCATTCTGTGCAAATTAAGGGTGTGGCATCCCCCTTGTTGAGCTGGTTAGTATATATGTAGCTTACCACGGGCTTAGGTGGTCTGATATTGGGACCTGGTTCTATTTGTCTACCCTTTTATATGCATTACTTCAACTTTGATATACAGTAAGGTTTTTAATATAGACAGTGTAGGACCATCCCAATTTAGGGTCACCTTGTCGCTGGTGGGACGGCTTGTATACTTTTTTTGATCAAAAATAGTTCACTAAGTACCCTATGTAATGCACACGCCCGGGCTGAGCGGCGTGTGCGTGTGATTCCACTGGACCGTGCCGGAGAGTGAATGCCTGGAGGGGCGTAACTAGGTATTCACCCGATCCGACCAGGGTCACACGACGGCATACAACGCCAGTGCACCAAGGAGGAACCGAGCAGAGGGACCAGGTGCTACTCCAGGACAGACCCCGGACATGGCTGTTGACCCACACAGGGGAATACAGGAACAGACTGGTTAGGCTGGCACACAGACTGGTGGGAATAGGCAGGCACGACTGGTATGCAGGCAGGCGGGTATGCAGGCAGGGGGGTACAGGCAAGCACGGCTAGAGTGCAGACAGGAAGGCACTAGCAGGTAGGAACACAGGCGGGATAGGACCCAGTACACACTGGGACTTTGGAACAGAACCACAGATGTGGCGGACAAACACAGCAGAGTGAGGCCGCCCAGAGAGGTGAGCGAGAGCAGGGCAGGATGAGACCGCCCGGAGCGGTGAGCAAGAGCAGGGCAGGACGAGACCGCCTGGAGCGGTGAGCAAGAGCAGAGCAGGACGAGACCGCCTGGAGCAAGAGCAGAGCAGGACGAGACCACCTGGAGCGGTGAGCAAGAGCAGAGCAGGACGAGACCGCCTGGAGCGGTGAGCAAGAGCAGAGCAGGACGAGACCGCCTGGAGCGGTGAGCAAGAGCAGAGCAGGACGAGACCGCCTGGAGCAGTGAGCAAGAGCAGAGCAGGACGAGACCGCCTGGAGCGGTGAGCAAGAGCAGAGCAGGACGAGACCGCCTGGAGCGGTGAGCAAGAGCAGAGCAGGACGAGACCGCCTGGAGCGGTGAGCAAGAGCAGAGCAGGACGAGACCGCCTGGAGCGGTGAGCAAGAGCAGAGCAGGACGAGACCGCCTGGAGCGGTGAGCAAGAGCAGAGCAGGACGAGACCGCCTGGAGCGGTGAGCAAGAGCAGAGCAGGACGAGACCGCCTGGAGCGGTGAGCAAGAGCAGAGCAGGACGAGACCGCCTGGAGCGGTGAGCAAGAGCAGAGCAGGACGAGACCACCTGGAGCGGTGAGCAAGAGCAGAGCAGGACGAGACCGCCTGGAGCGGTGAGCAAGGGCAGAGCAGGACGAGACCACCTGGAGCGGTGAGCAAGAGTAGAGCAGGACGAGGCCGCCTGGAGCGGTGAGCAAAAGTAGAGCAGGACGAGGCCGCCTGGAGCGGTGAGCAAGAGTAGAGCAGGACTAGGCCGCCTGGAGCGGTGAGCAAGAGTAGAGCGAGACTGCCGGAGCAGTGAGCAAAAGGGTCAGAGCGGAGCAAGGCTGCCGGAGCAGCGAGCAAATGGGTCAGAGCGGAGCAAGGCTGCCGGAGCAGCGAGCAAAAGGGTCAGAGCGGAGCAAGGCTGCCGGAGCAGTGAGCAAGGCAGAGCAGGCTAGAACCGCCGGAGCAGTGAGCAAGGCAGAGCAGGGGGGACAGGGCTCTGTTCACACGGAACAGACAGGAAGGGAAAGGCAGAGCCAGATACCCACAGGGTACTTGCAGTGAAGTAGCGAGTGGACCACAAACTCACAAACGGGTGTACAGAGACAACAAGCAGGAGTTAGGTACGAGTTCAGACTCTGCAGAAAAAGGAAAGGAACGGACATAGAGAAAAAACAGGTAAAAGATAGGAGAGAGTTCAGACTGGAACTGAGTGTACGGAGGAGACCGACACTGCAGCGGAATACAGGAGCGTGTCTGGGAATACGGCCTCCAGAGAGGCGGGACGAACAGGCAAGGAGCGTGTTCAGACAGGACAGACAAGATACAGGAGCGGGTCTAGGTAATCGGCCCCTAGAAGGCGGGAGGAACAGACTAGGAGCGTGTTCAGACAGGCCTGGAAATACAGCCTCCAGGATAGGCAGACAAGAGAACACAGAACGGGACCTGGCACCTTCAGAGTGAAAGCACACACTGAATGAAACACAATGCTCAGGCATGGGTTAATTGGAGCAGCTGGTTTAAATACCAGGTGACAGACAGCAATAGGCTGAGGACGCACAAGGGGTGTGCCCACAGCAGGTACAAGAAGCAGGAAGTGATCGGGCGCCGCCCTTAAGCAGCAGCACACAGAAGCAAACAGACAGCATGGAGGGAAGCCAGAGAGACATTCTGGATTGGAGATCAAGTGCGCGCTCTTGCACAGTGGGAGATGGACCACTATGCAAGGACGCCGCCAGGTATGTTACACCCTATATTTCATATGCAACTTTGCTTTACATTTATATATAATGATGGTAGGGTATGAGATATATTTTTTGTAGGTTTTGCATCTTTTTGCTAGTGTGAACATGCTCCTATTTCTTGCATGTGTACCATTTTAGACCTCAGTTCACATTGCTTGGTTTTTTGTCTTGTTTGAATTCTGTGCAAATTAGGGGTGTGGCATCCCTCTTGTTGAGCTGGTTAGTATATATGTAGCTTACCACGGGCTTAGGTGGTCTGATATTGGGACCTGGTACTATTTGTCTACCCTTTTATATGCATTACTTCAACTTTGATATACAGTAAGATTTTTAATATAGACAGTGTAGGACCGTCCCAATTTAGGGTCACCTTGTCGCTGTTGGGACGGCTTGTATACTTTTTTTGATCAAAAATAGTTCACTAAGTACCCTATATTTCATATGCAACTTTGTTTTACCTTTATATATAATGATGGTAGGGTATGAGATATATTTTTTGTCTTTTGTAGGTTTTGCATCTTTTTGCTAGTGTGAACATGCTCCTATTTCTTGCATGTGTACCATCTTAGACCTCAGTTCACATTGCTTGGTTTTTTGTCTTGTTTGCATTCTGTGCAAATTAGGGGTGTGGCATCCCCCTTGTTGAGCTGTTTCCGTACCCACTGTAAATGTAGACATGGATGTCTGAATGTAGCATAAAGTGTATGAGCAGCTTAAGGCTTTCTTCAAATTATATGGAAACACGTAAGGTCTCAATGTATGCAACTATATGCCATAGAATTGCATACGTAGCTCACTGATGAAAGCAAATAGTTTACCACACAAAAACTGTATTTTACTTTCCAATACAATGACAAATGGTAAAGAATACCAGAAACGTTAAAAATACATCAAACCCATTACAGGCGATGGATACATTTGGTAAATACTGTGAACATAATCTTAGAGCACATTTACACTGGCCGATTGTTTTGGCCATTCGTTCAGTGATTGGCAGCTTGTTTAAGCAGGTTAATTATCTGCAAGGGTGGTTCCTAGAACGCTTGTTTTAGCATAATTAGCCTGTCTCAACAGGCTGCCAGTCGCCCAGTGAATAACCAAAACGCTCATTTGTAAGGTGAAATGATTTTGCGGCTTACTTAAAAAAAACCATCATTCTTGGCAACACATTGTCCTAAGTAAATAGAACATGTGCGGCCAACAACAATGGTATTATATGCTCACAGAATAACATATTAATGATTGCTCTGTGAGCTAGGGAAGCGTGGTCGGCCTGTCGAAACAGACTATTAAACAACAGCGATGGGCCAGTGTTAAAGAACCAGATCATTTTGAAGAAACTTACTCTCTAGATACATGTTTTTATTGCACAAGCTAAGAAGTAATATAACAATAACAATATATAACAATATAACAATCTCAGTTCACATTGCTTGGTCCCTTGAAAGAGTGGTGGAGGTCACAGTGGAATAAAAAGACAATATCAATGCCCTGTGGAAGAGACGTGGAGGTCACAGTAGCCTAACAAGATGGTTTTAATGGCCATTGGAAGAGTGCTGGAGGTCGCAGTGGAATAAAAAGACAATATCAATGCCCCGTGAAAGACAACTGGAGGTCACCGTAGCTTAACAAGATGGTTTTAATGCCCCTTGGAAGAGTGGTGGAGGTCTCTGTGGAATAAAAAGACAATATCAATGCCCCTTGGAAGAGTGGTGGAGGTCGCTGTGGAAAAAAAGGACAATATCAGTGCCCCGTGGAAGAGACGTGGAGGTCACAGTAGCTTAACAAGCTGGTTTCAATGCGCCTTGGAAGAGTGGTGGAGGTTACAGTGGAATAAAAAGACAATATCAATGCCACGTGGAAGAGACATAGAGATAGTAGCTTAAAAAGAGGGTTTTAATGCCCCTTGGAGGAGTGGTGGAGGTTACAGTGGAATAAAGACAATATCAATGATTCTTGGAAGAGACGTGGAGATAGAAGTTTAAAAAGACGGTTTTAATGCCCCTTGGAAGAGTGGTGGAGGTCGCAGAGGAATAAAAAGACAATTTCAATTCCCCTTGGGAGAGTGGTGGAGGTCGCAATGGAATAAAAAGACAATATCAATGACCCGTGGAAGAGACGTGGAGGTAACAGTAGCTTAACAAGACGGTTTTAATGCCACTTGGAAGAGTGGTGGAGGTCGATGTGGAATAAAAAGACAATATCATTGCCCCATGAAAGAGACGTGGAGGTCACAGTAGCTTAACAAGACAGTTTTAATTCCCCTTTGAAGAGCTGTGGAGTTCAGAGTGGTTTAACAAGATGGTTTTAATGCCCCGTGGAAGAGACGTGGAGGTCACAGTAGCTTAACAAGTTGGTTTTAATTCCCCTTCGAAGAGTGGTGGAGGTCGTAGTGGAATAAAAAGACAATATCAATGCCCCGTGTAAGAGACGTAAAGGTCACAGTTGCTTAACAAGACGGTTTTAATGCCCCTTGGAAGAGTGGTGGTTGTCGTTGTGGAATAAATAGACAATATCAATGCCCCATGGAAGATACGTGGAGGTCACAGTAGCTTAACAAGACGGTTTTAATGCCACTTGGAAGAATGGTTGGGGTCGCATTGGTATAAAAAGACAATATCAATGCCCCATGTAAGAGACATGGAGGTCACAGTTGCTTAACAAGATGGTTTTAATGCCCCTTGGAGGAGTGGTGGATGTCGCTGTGGAATATATTGACAATATCAATGCCCCGGGGAAGAGACGTGGAGGTCACAGTAGCTTAACAAGGCGGTTTTAATGCCACTTGGAAGAAAGGTTGGGGTCGCATTGGAATAAAAAGACTATATCAATGCCCCGTGGAAGAGACATGGATGTCACAAAAGCTTAACAAGATGGTTTTAATGCCCCTTGGAAGAGTAGTGGATGTTGATGTGGAATAAAAAGACAATATCAATGCCACGTGGAAGAGACGTGGAGGTCACAGAAGCTTAACAAGACGGTTTTAATGCCCATTGGAAGAGCTGAGGAGTTCAGAGTGGTTTAACAAGATGGTTTTAATACCCCTTGGAAGTGTGTTGGAGGTCGCAGTTGAATAAAAAGACAATATCAATGCCCCGTTGAAAAGACGTGGAGGTCAGTGTAGCTTAACAAGACGGTTTTAATGCCCATTGGAAGAGTGGCGGAGGACGCAGTGGAAAAAATAGACAATATCACTGACCCGTGGAAGAGACGTGGAGGTCACAGTAGCTTAACAAGACGGTTTTAATTCCCCATGGAAGAGTGTTGGAGGTCGCAGTGGAATAAAAAGAAAATATCACTGCCCCGTGGAAGAGACGTGGAGGTCACAGTAGATTAACAAGACGGTTTTAATGCCCCTTGGAAGAGTGGTGGAGATCTTAGTGGAATAAAAAGACAATATCATTGCCCCGTGGAAAAGACGTGGAGGTCACTGTAGCTTAACACGACGGTTTTAATGCCCCGTGGAAGAGACGTGGAGGTCAGAGTAGCTTAATAAGACGGTTTAATGCTACTTGGAAGAGTGGTGGAGGTTACATTGGAATAAAAAAGAAAATATCAATGCCCCGTGGAAGAGACGTTGAGGTCACAGTAGTTTTAACAAGACGGTTTTAATGCCCCTTGGAAGAGTGGTGGAGGTCACAGTGGATTAAAAAGACAATATCAATGCCCCTTGGATGAGTTGTGGATGTCGCAGTGAAATAAAAAGACAATATTAATACCCCGTGGAAGAGAAGTGGAGGTCACAGTAGCTTATCAAGATGGTTTTAATGCCCCTTGGAAGAGTAGTGGAGGTCGCAGTGGAATAAAAAGACAATATTAATGCCCCGTGGAAGAGTTGTGGAGGTCACAGTAGCTTAACAAGATGGCTTTAATGCCCCTTGGAAGAGCTGTGGAGTTCAGAGTGGTTTAACAAGACGGTTTTTATGCCCCTTGGTAGAGATGTGGAGGTCACAGTAGCTTTATAAGACGGTTTTAATGCCCCTGGGAAGAGCTGTGGAGTGCAGAGTGGTTTAACAAGATGGTTTTAATGCCCCTTTGAATAGACGTGGAGGTCACAGTAGCTTAACAAGATGATTTCAATGCCTCTTGGAAGAGTGATGGAGATTACAGTGGAATTAAGAGACAATATCAATGCCCTGTGAAAGAGACGTGGAGTTCACAGTAGCTTAACAAGACGGTTTTAATGCCCCTTGGTAGAGTGGTGGAGGTTGCGCTGGAATAAAAAGACAATATCAATGCCCCTTGGAAGAGTGGTGGAGTTCGCAGTGGAATATAAAGACAATATCAATGCCCCGTGGAAGAGACGTGGAGGTCACAGTAGCTTAACAAGACGTTTTAATGCCACTTGGAAAAATGGTGGAGGATACAGTGGAATAAAAAGACAATATCAATGCCCCCGTGGAAGAGACGTGGAGTTCACAGTAGCTTAACAAGACAGTTTTAATGCTCTTGGAAGAGTGGTGGAGGTCGCAGTGGAATAAAAAGACAATATCAATGACTCTTGGAAGAGTGATGGAGGTCGCAGTGGAATAACAAGACAATATCAATGACCCGTTTAAGAGACATGGAGGTCACAGTATCTTCACATTTCGGTTTTAGTGCCCCGTGGAAGTGTGGTGGAGGTCGCAGTGGTATAAAATGACAATATCAATGCCCCGTGGAAGAGACGTGGAGGTCACAGTAGCTTAACAAGATGTTTTTTTTGCCCCTTGGAATAGTGGTGGTCGGGGCAGTGGAATAAAAAAACAATATCAGTGCCCCGTGGAAGAGATGTGGAGGTCACAGCAGCTTAACAAGACTGTTTTAATGCCCGTTGGATGAGACGTGGAGGTCACATTAGCTTACATGACGTATTTAATGCCCCTTGGAAAAGTGGTGGATGTTACAATGGAATAAAAAGACTATATGAATGCCCCGTGGATGAGACGTGGAGGTCACAGTGTCTTATCGATATGGTTTTAATTCCCCTTCGAAGAGGGGTGGAGGACGCAGTGGAATAAAAAGACAATATCAATGCCCCGTGGAAGAGTTATGGAGGTCACAGTAGCTTAACAAGACGGTTTTAATGCCCCTTGGAAGAGCTGTGGAGTTCAGAGTGGTTTAACAAGATGGTTTTTATGCCCCTTGGAAGAGACGTGGAGGTCACAGTAGCTTAACAAGATGGTTTTAATGCCCCTTGGAAGAGTGGTGGAGCTTACAGTGGAAAAAAAAGACAATATCCATGCTCCGAGGAAGAGATGTGGAGGTAAGTGTAGCTTAACAAGACGTTTTAACGCCCCTTGGAAAAGCTGTGGAGTTTAGAGTTGTTTAACAAGACGGTTTTAATGCCCCTTTTAAGAGATGTGGAAGTCACAGTAGATTAACAAGATGGTTTTAATGCCCTTGGAAGAGACGTGGAGGTCACAGTAGCTTAACTATATGGTTTTAATGACTCTTAGAAGAGTGGTGGAGGTAACAGTTGAACAAAAAGAGAATATCAATGCCCAATGGAAGAGACGTGGAGGTTACAGTAGCTTAACAAGATGGTTTTAATGCCCTTGGCAGAGTAGTGGAAGTCGCAGTGGAATAAAAAGACAATATCAATGCCCCTTGGAATAGTGGTGGAGGTTGCAGTGGAGTAAAAAGACAATATCAATGCCCCTTGGAAGGGTAGTGGAGGTCGTAGTGGAATAAAAAGACAATATCAATGCCCCATGGAAGAGACGTGGAGGTCACAGTAGTTTTATCAAGACAGTTTTAATGCCCCTTAGAAGAGTGATGGAGGTCGCAGTAGAATAAAAAGACAATATCAATGCTCCTTTGAATAGTGGTGGAGGTTGCAGTGGAAAAAAAAGACAATATCAATGCCCCGAGTAAGATACGTGGAGGTCACTGAAGCTTTATAAGACGGTTTTAATGCCCTTTGGAATAGCTGTGGTGTACAGAGTGGTTTAACAAGACGGTTTTAATGCCCCTCGAAGAGTGGTGGAGGTCGGAGTGGAAATAAAAGACAATATCAATGCTCCGTGGAAGAGACGTGTAGGTCACAGGAGCTTAACAAGACAGTTTTAATGCAACTTGAAGAGTGGTGGAGGTCTGTTGAATAAAAATACAATACCAATGCCCCGTGGAAGAGACGGGGAGGTCACCATAGCTTACCAAGACGCTTGTAATGCCCCTTGGAAGAGCTGTGGATTTCAAAGTAGTTTAACAAGATGGTTTTAATGCCCCTTGGAAGAGACATGTAGGTCACAGTAGCTTAACAAGACGGTATTAATGCCAATTGGAAGAGTGGTGGAGGTTACAGTGGAATAAAAGTACAATATCAATGCCCCGTGGAAGAGACGTGGAGATCACAGTAGCTTAACAATGTGGTTTTAATGCCCCTTGGAAGATTGGTGAAGGTCGCAATGGAATAAAAAGACAATATCATTGACCCTTGGAAGAGTGATAGAGGTCGCAGTGGAATAACAAGACAATATCAATGCCCCGTTTAAGAGACGTGGAGGTCACAGTATCTTCACATTTCGGTTTTAGTGCCCCGTGGAAGTGTGGTGGAGGTCGCAGTGGAATAAAATGACAATATCAATGCCCCGTGGAAGAGACGTGGAGGTCACAGTAGGTTAACAAGACGGTTTTTTTACCCCTTGGAAGAGTGGTGGTAGGGGCAGTGGAATAAAAAAACAATATCAATGCCCCATGTAAGAGATATGGAGGTCACAGTAGCTTAACAAGACTGTTTAAGTGCCCCTTGGAAGAGTGGTGGAGGTGGCAGTGGAGTAAAAAGACAATATCAATGCCCTGTGGAAGAGATGTGGAGGTCACAGCAGCTTAACAAGACTGTTTTAATGCCCTTTGGATGAGACGTGGAGGTCACATTAGCTTACATGATGTATTTAATGCCCCTTGGAAAAGTGGTGGATGTTACAGTGGAATAAAAAGACTATATGAATGCCCCGTGGATGAGACGTGGAGGTCACAGTGTCTTATCAAGACAGTTTTAATGCCCCTTGGAAGAGTGATGGAGGTCGCTGTAGAATAAAAAGACAATATCAATGCCCCTTTGAATAGTGGTGGAGGTTGCAGTGGAAAAAAAAGACAATATCAATGCCCCGAGTAAGAGACGTGGAGGTCACAGAAGCTTTATAAGACGGTTTTAATGCCCCTTGGAATAGCTGTGGTGTACAGAGTGGTTTAACGAGACGGTTTTAATGCCCCTCGAAGAGTGGTGGAGGTCGGAGTGGAAATAAAAGACAATATCAATGGTCCGTGTAAGAGTCGTGGAGGTCACAGTAGCTTAACAAGACAGTTTTAATGCAACTTGAAGAGTGGTGGAGGTCTGTTGAATAAAAATACAATACCAATGCCCCGTGGAAGAGACGGGGAGTTCACCATAGCTTTCCAATACGCTTTAATGCCCGTTGGAAGAGCTGTGGATTTCAAAGTAGTTTAACAAGATGGTTTTAATGCCCCATGGAAGAGATATGTAGGTCACAGTAGCTTAACAAGTGAAAAGAAAAGAAAGGGCGCATGTGTAGACTCACAGGGCTATTTATATAATTTAAAAAGTGCCACTGCACTCACCTGTAATGGTTGTGTACGTCTACACAACCAAGATTAAGCGTGTGATTAATGAGGCTCCGGGTCACCTCTATTTGTAGTACCACCCTGTCGGTGTTTGCCTCGCAACTCCGTGCTCCTCAAGTGGTCACACGATCCTGCTGGACCAGATACCACATCACCGCAGGTCCTCAGTAGTTTAACCCGGTGGCTGGATAACCGCAGGTCCTCAAACATCCAAATATGCCCGGCTGCTCCTGCCGCTTTAGCTCCGTATGGAGATATTTAACAAGTAAACAATGGTGCAGCGGTCTCAGGGAGCGCCAAATGAATACTGGACAATTTAATAGATGGCAACCAACTTTTATTCTTCCTCCAATACCACTGCCACAACGTGTTTCAACGGTCTAAGCCATCTAAACCTGATGAAGATGGCTTAGACCGTTGAAACGCGTTGTGGCAGTGGCATTGGAGGAAGAATAAAAGTCGGTTGCCATCTCTTAAATTGTCCAGTATTCCTTTGGCGCTCCCTGAGACCGCTGCACCATTGTTTACAGTAGCTTAACAAGACGGTATTAATGCCAATTGGAAGAGTGATGGAGGCTACAGTGGAATAAAAATACAATATCAATGCCCCGTGGAAGAGACGTGGAGATCACAGTAGCTTAACAAGATGGTTTTAATGCCCCTTCGAAGATTAGTGAAGGTCGCAATGGAATAAAAAGACAATATCAATGACCCTTGGAAGAGTGGTGGAGGTCGCAATGGAATATAAGGACAATATTAATGCCCATTGGAAGAGACGTGGAGGTCACAGAAGCTTAACAATCCGGTTTTAATGCCCCTTGGAAGAGTGGTGGAGGTTACAGTGGAATAAAAAGACAATATCTATGGCCCTTGGAAGAGACGTGGAGATCGAAGCTTAAAAAGACGGTTTTAATGCCCCTTGTAAGAATAATGGAGGTCGCAGAGGAATAAAAAGACAATATCAATACCCCTTGGGAGAGTGGTGGAGGTCGCAATGGAATAAAAAGACAATATCAATGCACCGTGGAAGAGACGTGGAGGTAACAGTAGCTTAACAAGACAGTTTTAATGCCCATTGGAAGAGTGGTGGAGGTTACAGTGAAATAAAAAAACAATAACAATGCCCCGAGGAAGAGACGTGGAGGTCACAGTAGTCTAACAAGGTGGTTTTAATGCCTCTTCGAAGAGTGGTGGATGTCGCTGTGGAATAAATAGACAATATCAATGCCCCGTGGAAGATACGTGGAGGTCACAGTAGCTTAACAAGACGGTTTTAATGCCACTTGGAAGAATGGTTGGGGTCGCATTGGAATAAAAAGACAATATCAATGCCCCATGAAAGAGACGTGGTGGTCACAGTTGCTTAACAAGACAGTTTTAATGCCCCTTGGAGTAGTGGTGGATGTCGCTGTGGAATATATTGACAATATCAATGCCCCGGGGAAGAGACGTGTAGGTCACAGTAGCTTGACAAGTCAGTTTTAATGCCACTTGCAAGAATGGTTGGTTTCGCATTGGAATAAAATGACAATATCAATGCCCTGTGGAAGAGACATGGATGTCACAGAAGCTTAACAAGATGGTTTTAATGCCCCTTGGAAGAGTGGTGGATGTCGCTGTGGAATAAAAAGACAATATCAATGCCACGTGGAAGAGACGTGGAGGTCACTGCAGCTTAACAAGACGGTTTTAAAGCCCCTTGGAAGAGCTGAGGAGCTCAGAGTGGTTTAACAAGATGGTTTTAATGCCTCTTGGAAGTGTGTTGGAGGTCGCAGTGAAATAAAAAGACAATATCAATGCCCCGTTGAAGAGACGTGGAGGTAAGTGTAGCTTAACAAGACGTTTTTAATGCCCCTTGGAAGAGTGGTGGAGGTCGCAGTGGAATAAATAGACAATATCACTGCCCCGTGGAAGAGTCATGGAGGTCAGTGTAGCTTAACAAAACGGTTTTAATTCCCCATGGAAGAGTGTTGGAGGTCGCAGTGGAATAAAAAGAAAATATCACTGCCCCTTGGAAGAGACGTGGAGGTCACAGTAGATTAACAAGACGGTTTTAATGCCCCTTGGAAGAGTGGTGAAGGTCTTATTGGAATAAAAAGACAATATCATTGCCCTGTGGAAAAGACGAGGAGGTCACTGTAGCTTAACAAGACGGTTTTAATGCCCCGTGGAAGAGACGTGGAGGTCAGAGTAGCTTAACAAGACGGTTTAATGCCCCTTGGAAGAGTGGTGGAGGTTACAGTGGAATAAAAAAAAAATATCAATGCCCCTTGGAAGAGTGGTGGTGTTCTCATTGGATTAAAAAGACAATATCAATGCCCCTTGGATGAGTTGTGGAGGTCGCAGTGAAATAAAAAGACAATATCAATACCCCGTGGAAGAGAAGTGGAGTTCACAGTAGCTTATCAAGATGGTTTTAATGCCCCTTGGAAGAGTAATGGAGGTAGCACTGGAATAAAAAGACAATATCAATGCCCCGTGGAAGAGAAGTTGAGGTCACAGTAGCTTTATAAGAAGAGCTGTGGAGTTCAGAGTCGGTAAACAAGATGTTTTAATGCCCCTTTGAATAGACGTGGAGGTCACAGTAGCTTAACAAGATGATTTCAATGCCTCTTGGAAGAGTGATGGAGATTACAGTGGAATTAAGAGACAATATCAATGCACCGTGAAAGAGACGTGGAGTTCACAGAAGCTTAACAAGACGGTTTTAATGCCCCTTGGTAGGGTGGTGGAGGTTGTGGTGGAATAAAAAGACAATATCAATGCCCCTTGGAAAAGTGGTGGATGTCGCAGTGGAATATAAAGACAATATCAATGCCCCGTGGAAGAGATGTGGAGGTCACAGTAGCTTAACAAGACGTTTTAATGCCACTTGGAAAAGTGGTGGAGGATACAGTGGAATAAAAAGACAATATCAATGCCCCGTGGAAGAGACGTGAAGGTCACAGTAGCTTAACAAGACATTTTAATGCCACTTGGAAAAGTGGTGGAGGATACAGTGGATTAAAAAGACAATATCAATGCCCCCGTGGAAGAGACTTGGAGGTCACAGTAGCTTAACAAGACAGTTTTATTGCCTCTTGGTAGAGTGGTGGAGTTCTGTGTGAAATAAAAAGACAATATGAATGCCCCGTGGAATAGACGGGGAGGTCACAGTAGTTTTATCAAGACAGTTTAATGCCCCTTGGAAGAGTTGTGGAGGTCACAGTAGCTTAACAAGATGGTTTTTATGCCCCTTGGAAGAGCTGTGGAGTTCAGAGTGGTTTAACAAGATGGTTTTTATGCCCCTTGGAAGAGACGTGGAGGTCACAGTAGCTTAACAAGACGGTTTTAATGCCCCTTGGAAGATTGGTGGAGGTTAGAGTGGAATAAAAAGACAATATCCATGCTCTATGGAAGAGATGTGAAGGTTAGTGTAGCTTAACAATACGTTTTAATGCACCTTGGAAGAGCTGTGGAGTTCAGAGTTGTTTAACAAGACGGTATTAATGCCCCTTTTAAGAAATGTGGAATTCACAGTAGATTAACAAGACGGTTTTAATGCCCCTTGGAAGAGACGTGGAGGTCACAGTAGCTTAACTAGATGGTTTTAATGCCCATTGGAAGAGTGGTGGAGGTAACAGTTGAACAAAAAGAGAATATCAATGCCCCATAGAAGAGACGTGGAGGTTACAGTAGCTTAACAAGATGGTTTTAATGCCCCGTGGCAGAGTAGTGGAAGTCGCAGTGGAATAAAAAGACAATATCAATGCCCCATGGAAGTGACATGGAGGTCACAGTAGTTTTATCAAGACAGTTTTAATGCCCCTTGGAAGAGTGGTGGAGGTCGCAGTGGAATAAAAAGACAATATCAATGCCCCTTGGAATAGTGGTGGAGGTTGCAGTGGAAATAAAAGACAATATCAATGCCCGGTGGAAGAGACGTGGAGGTCACAGTAGCTTAACAAGACGGTTTTAATGCCCCTTGGAAGAGCTGTGGAGTTCAGAGTGGTTTAATAAGATGATTTTAATGCCCCTTGGATGAGACGTAGAGGTCACAGTAGCTTAACAAGACGGATTCAATGCCCCTTCGAAAAGTGGTGGAGGTTACAGTCGAATAAAAAGACAATATGAATGCCCTGAGTAAGAGACGTGGAGGTCACAGTAGCTTAACAAGACGGTTTTAATGCCCCTACGAAGAATGGTCGAGGTCGCAGAGTAATAATAAGATAATAAGAATGCAAAGTGCAAAAGACGTGATGGTCACAGTAGCTTAACAAGACAGTTTTATTGGCCCTTGGAAGAGTGGTGTAGGCCGCAGTGGAATAAAAAGACAATATCAATGCCCCATGGAAGAGATGTGGAGGTCACAGTAGCTTAACAAGATGGTTTTAATGCCCCTTGGAAGAGTGGTGGAGGTTACAGTGGAATAAAAAGACAATGTCAATGCCCCGTGGAAGAGACGTGGAGGTCACAGTATCTTAACAAGATGTTTTAATGCCCCTTGGAAGAGTGGTGGAGGTTACTGTGGAATAAATAGAAAATATCATTGCCCCGTGGAAGAGATGTGGAAATCAGAGTAGATTTACAAGACGGTTTTTATTCCCCTTGGAAGAGTGGTGGAGGTCGCAGTGAAATAAAAATCAATATCAATGCCCCTTGGTAGAGTGGTGGACGTCGCAGTGGAATAAAAATACCATATCACTGCCCCGTGGAAGAGACGTGGAGGACACAGTAGCTTAACAAGATGGTTTTATTGCCCCTTGGAAGGGTGTTGGAGGTTGCAGTGGAATTAAAAGACAATCTACATGCCCCTTGGAAGAGATGTGGAGGTCACAGTAGCTTAACAAGATTGTTTTAATGCCCCTTGGAAGAGTGGTGGAGGTTACAGTGGAATAAAAAGACAAAATCAATGCCCCATGTAAGAGACTTGGAGGTCACAATAGCTTAACAAGACAGTTTTAATGCCCCTTGGAAGAGTGCTGGAGGTCGCAGTGGAATAAAAAGACAATATCATGCCCCTTGAAAGAGTGGTGGAGGTTGCAGTGGAATAAAAAGACAATATCAATGACCATTGGAAGAGAAGTGGAGCTTAAAAAGACGGTTTTAATGATGATTAGAAAAGTGCTGGAGTTCAGAGTGGTTTAACAAGACTGTTTTAATGCCCCATGGAAGTAACGTGGAGGTCACAGTAGCTTAACAAGAGAGTTTTAATGCACTTGCAAGAGTGGTGGAGGTGGCAGTGGAATAAAAAGACAGTATCAATGCCCCAAGGAAGGGACGTGGAGGTCACAGAAGCTTAACAAGATGGTTTTAATTCCCCTTGGAAGAGTGGTGGAGGTCGCAGTGGAATAAAAAGTCAATTTCAATGGACCGTGGAAGAGACGTGGAGGTCACAGTAGCTTAACAAGACGGATTTAGTACCCCTTGGAAAAGTGGTGGAGGTTACAGTGGAATAAAAGGACTATATGAATGCCCTGTGGAAGAGATGTGGAGGTCACAGTAGCTTAACAAGATGGTTTTAATGCCCCTTCGAAGAGTGGTGGAGGTCGCAGTGTAATAAAAAGACAATATCAATGCACTGTGCAAGAGACGTGATGGTCACAGTAGCTTATCAAGACAGTTTTATGGCCCTTCGGAATAGTGGTGGAGGTCGCAGTGGAATAAAAAGACAATATCAATGCCCCATGGAAGAGATGTGGAGGTCACTGTAGCTTAACAAGATGGTTTTAATGCCCCTTGTAAGAGACATGGAGGTCACAGTAGCTTCATGACACTAGGAAGAGTGGTGGAGGTCGTAGTGGAATAAAAAGGCAATATCAATGCCCCGTGGAAGAGACGTGGAGGTCACAGAAGCTTAACAAGACAGTTTTAATGCCCCTCGGAAGAGTGGTGGAGGTCGCAGTGGAATAAAAAGACAATATCAATGCCCCGAGGAAGGGACGTGGAGGTCACAGTAGCTTAACAAGATGGTTTTAATGCCCCTTGGAAGAGTGGTGGAGGTCGCAGTGGAATAAAAAGACAATATCAATGACGAATGGAAGAGAAGTGGAGGTCACAGGAGCTTAACAAGACGGTTTTAACGCCCCTTGTAAGAGTGGTGGAGGTTGAAGTGGAATAAAAAGACAATATCAATGTCCCGAGGAAGAGACGTTGGGGTCATCTTACCTTAAAAAGATGGTTTTAATTCCCCTTGGAAGAGTGGTGGAGATCGCAGTGGAATAAAAAGACAATATAAATGGAACAAGAAGAGACCTGGAGGTCATAGTAGTTAAGCAAGATGGTTTTAATGCACCTTGGAAGAGTCGTCTAGGTCGCAGTGGAATAAAAACACTATATCAATGCCCCGTGGAAGAGATGTGGAGGTCACAGTAGCTTAACAAGACGGTTTAAATGCCCTTTGGAAGAGCTGTGGAGTTCAGAGTGGTCTAACAAGACCGTTTCAATGCCACTTGGATGAGACGTGGAGGTCACAATAGCTTAACAAGACGGATTTAATGCCCTTTGGAAAAGTGGTGAAGGTTACAGTGGAATAAAAGACTATATGAATGCCCCGTGCAAGAGATGTGGACGTCACAGTAGCTTAACAAGAAGGTTTTATTGCCAATTGGAAGAGTGGTGGAGGTCGCAGTGGAATAAAAAGACAATATCAATGCCCCGTGGAAGAGACGTGGAGGTCACAGTGGCTTAACAAGACGCTTTAATGCCCCTTGGACGAGTGGTGGAGGCTACAGTGGAATAAAAAGAAAATATCAATGCACAGTGGAAGAGACGTGGAGATCACTGTAGAATAACAAGATGGTTTTTATGCCCCTTGGAAGAGTGGTGGAGGTCTCAGTGGAATAAAAAGAAAATATCAATGCACCGTGGAAGAGACGTAGAGGTCACAGTAGCTTAACGAAGATGGTTTTAATGCCCCTTTTAATGCCCCTTTGAAGAAACGTGGAGGTCACAGTAGCTTAACAAAACGTTTTTTTTGTCCCTTGGAAAAGTCATGGAGGTCGCAGGGAATAAAAAGGCAATATCAATGCCCCGTGGAAGAGATGTGGAGGTCACAGTAGCTTAACAAGAAGGTTTTATTGCCCCTTGGACGAATGGTGGAGTACAGAGTGGTTTAACGAGATGGTTTTAATGCCCCTTGGAAGAGTGGTGGAGGTTACAATGGATTAAAAAGACAATATCAATGCCCCATGGAAGAGACGTGGAGGTCACTGTATCTTAACAAGACTGATTTAATGCCCCTTGGTAGGGTGGTGAAGGTCGCAGTAGAATAAAAAAATATATCAATGCCCCGTGGAAGAGATGTGGAGGTCACAGTAGCTTAACAATACGGTTTTAATGCCCCTTGGAAGAGCTTTGGAGTTCAGAGTGGTTTAACAAAACGGTTTTAATGCCCCTTGTTAAAGACATAGAGGTCACAGTAGCTTAACAAAATGGTTTTAATGCCCCTTGGAAGAGTGGTGGAGGTTACAGTGGAATAAAAAGAAAATATCAATGTCCCGTGGAAGAGACGTGGAGATCACAGTATATTAACAAGACAGTTTTATTTCCCCTTGGAAGAGATGTGGAGGTCACAGTGGAATAAAAAGACAATATCAATGCCCCTTGGAAGAGTGGTGGAGGTCGCAGTGTATTAAAAAGACAAAATCAATGCCCTGTGGAAGAGACGTGGAGATCACAGAAGTCTTAGCAAGACGGTTTTAATGCCCCATGGAAGAGACGTGGAGGTCAAAGTAGCTTAACAGGACTGTTTTAATGCCCCTTGGAAAAGTGGTGGAGGTTACAGTAGGTTAAGAAGATGGATTTAATGTCCCTTGGAAGAGCTGTCGAGTTCAGAGTGATATAACAAAACGGTTTTAATACCCCTTGGAAGAGACGTGGAGGTCACAGTAGCTTAACAAGATGGTTTTAATGCCCCTTGGAAGAGACGTGGAGGTCACAGTAGCTTAATTAGATGGTTTTAATGCCCCTTGGAATAGTGGTGGAGGTCGCAGTGGAATAAAAAGGCAATATCAATGCCCCAAGTAAGAGTGTTGTAGTTCGCAGTGGAATAAAAAGACAATATCAATGCCCCGTGGAAGAGACGTGGAGGTCACAGAAGCTTAACAAGACAGTTTTAATGTCCCTTGGAAGAGTGGTGGAGGTCGTAGAGGAATAAAAAGACAATATCAATGACCAATGGAGGATATGTTAAGGTCACAGGATCTTAACAAGACGGTTTTATTGCCCCTAGGAAGAGTGATGGAGGTCGCAGTGGAATAAAAAGGCAATATCAAGGCCCCGAGAAAGAGACATGGAGGTCACAGTAGCTTTATAAGACGGTTTTAATGCCCCTTGGAAGAGCTGTGGAGTTCAGAGTGGTTTAACAAGATGGTTTAAATGCCCCTTGGAAGAGACGTGGAGGTCACAGTAGATTAACAAGACGGTTTTAATGCCCCTTCGAAAAGTGGTGGAATTTACAGTGGAATAAAAAGACAATATTAATGCCCGGTGGAAGAGACGTGGAGGTCACAGTAGCTTAACAAGATGGTTTTTATGCCCCTTGGAAGAGTGGTAGAGGTCGGAGTGGAATAAAAAGACAATATCAATGCCCCTTGGAAGAGTGGGGGAGGTCGCAGTGGATTAAAAAGACAATATCATTGCCCCGTGGAACAGATGTGGAGGTCACAGTAGTCTTAACAAGATGGTTTTAATGACCCTTGGTAGAGTGGTGGAGCTCTCATTTTAATAAAAAGACAATTTCAATGCCCGTTTGAAGAGTGGCGGAGGTCGCAGTGAAAGAAAAACACAATATCAATACCCCGTGGAAGAGATGTGTAGGTCACAGTAGCTTAACAAGACGGTTTTAATGCCTCTTGAAAGAGTGGTGGAGGTCGCAGTGGAATTAAAAGAAAATATCAATGCCCCGTGGAAGAGATGTGTACGTCACAATAGCTTTATAAGACGGTTTTATTGCCTCTTGCAAGAGCTGTAGATTTCAGAGTGGTTTAACAAGACGGTTTTAATGCCCCTTGGAAGAGATGTGGAGGTCACAGTAGATTAACAAGACGGTTTTAATGCCCCTTGGAAGAGTGTTGGAGGTTACAGTGGAATAAAAAGACAATATCAATGCCCCGTGGAAGAGATGTTGAAGTCACAGTAGCTTAACAATACAGTTTTAATGCCCCTTGAAAGAGGGGTGGAGATAGCAGTGGAAAAAAAAGACAATATCACTGCCAATTGGAAGAGTGGTGGAGGTCGCAGTGGAGTAAAAAGACAATATCAATGACCAATGGAAGTGACATGGAGGTCACATGAGCTTAAAGATATGGTTTTAATGCCCCTTGGAAGAGTGATGGAGTTCAGTTTGGTTTAACAACACTGTTTTAATGCCCCTTGGAAGAGACGTGGAGGTCATTGTAGCTTACCAAGACTGTTTTAATGTCCCTTGGAAGAGTGGTGGAGGTCGCACTGAAATAAAAAAACACTATCAATGCCCCGTGGAAGAGACGTGGAGGTCACAGTAGCTTAACAAGACGGGTTTCATGCCCCTTGGAAGAGTGGTGGAGGTCGCAGTGGAATAAAAAGACATTATCAATGCCCCGAGGTAGAGTCTTGGAGGTTACAGTAGCTTAACAAGATGATTTTAATTCCCCTTGTAAGAGTGGTGGAGGTCGCAGTGGAATAAAAAGACAATATCAATGGACCGTGGAAGAGACGTGGAGGTCATTGTAGCTTAACAGGACGGTTTTAATGCCCCTTGGAAAAGCTGTGGAGTTCAGAGTGGTTTAAAAATATGGTTTTAATGCCCCTTGGAAGAGACGTGGAGGTCACAGTAGCTTAACAAGATGGCTTTATTTCTCCTTGGAAAAGACGTGAAGGTCACAGTAGCTTACGTAGATGGATTTAATGCCACTTGGGAAAGTGGTGGAGGTAACAGTGGAATAAAAAGAAAATATCAATGCCCCGTGGAAGAGACGTGGAGATCACTGTAGATTAACAAGACACTTTTATTTCCCCTTGGAAGAGTTGTGGAGGTTGCAGTGGAATAAAAAGACAATTTCAAAGCCCCTTGGAATAGTGGTGGAGGTCACAGTGGATTAAAAAGACTATATGAATGCCCCGTGGAAGAGACGTGGAGTTCACAGTAGCTTAACTAGACGGTTTTCATGCCCATTCGTAGAGTGGTGGAAGTCGCAGTGGAATAAAAAGACAATATCAATTCACCGTGGAAGAGACGTGGAGGTCACAGTAGCTTAACAAGACGGTTTTATTGCCACTTGGAAGAGTGGTGGTGAACAGAGTGGTTTAACAAGAGGGTTTTAATGCCCCTTGGAAGAGTTGTGGAGGTTACAGTGGAATAAAAAGAAAATATCAATGCCCCGTGGAAGAGACGTGGAAATCACTGTAGATTAACAAGATGGTTTTTATGCCCCTTGGAAGAGTGGTGGAGGTTGCAGTGGAATAAAAAGACAATATCAATGCCCCGTGGAAGAGACGTGGAGGTTACAGTAGATTTATAGGACGGTTTTAATGCCCATTGGAAGAGCTGTGGAGTTCAGAGTGGTTTAACAAGATGGTTTTAATGCCCCTTTGAAGAGACGTGGATGTCACAGTAGATTATCAAGATGGTTTTAATGCCCCTTAGAAAAGTTGTGGAGTTTACAGTGGAATAAAAAGACAATATCAATGCCCGGTGGAAGAGACATGGAGGTCACAGTAGCTTAACAAGAAGGTTTTAATGCCCCATGGAAGAGTGGTGGAGGTCGCAGTGGTATAAAAAGACAATATCAATGCCCCGTGGAAGAGATGTGGAAGTCACAGTAGCTTAACAAGAAGGTTTTAATACCCCTTGGACGAACGGTGGAGTACAGAGTGGTTTAACGAGATGGTTTTTATGCCCCTTGAAAGAGACGTTGAGGTCACAGTAGCTTAACAAGATGGTTTTAATGTCCCTTGGAAGAGTGATGGAGGTAATAGTGGAATAAAAAGACAATATCAATGCCCCGTGGAAGAGACGTGGAGGTCACAGCAGCTTAACAAGACGGTTTAATGCCCGTTGGAAGAGTGGTGGAGGTTACAGTGGAATAAAAAGAAAATATAAATGCCCCGTGGAAGAGACGTTGAGATCACAGTAGATTAACAAAACGGTTTTTATGCCCCTTGGAAGAGTGGTGGAGGTCGCAGTGGAATAAAAAAACAATATCAATACCCCGTGGAAGAGAAGTGGAGGTCACAGTAGCTAAACAAAATGGTTTTAATGCCCCATGGAAGAGTGGTGGAGGTCGCAGTAGAATTTAAAGACAATATCACTGCCCAGTGGAAGAGACGTGGAGGTTACAGTAGCTTAACAGGACGGATTTTTTGCCCCTTGAAAAAGTCTTGGAGGTCGCTGTTGAATAAAAAGCCAATACCAATGCCCCTTGGAAGAGACGTGGAGGTCACAATAGATTAACAAGAAAGTTTTAATGCCCCTTGGAAGAGTGGTGGAGGTCGCAGTGGAATAAAAAGACAATATCAATGCCCCTTGGAAGAGTGGTAAAGGTGACAGTGGAATAAAAAGACAATATCAATGCCCCGTGAAAGAGACGTGAAGGTCACAGTAGCTTAAAAAGACGGTTTATTAACCCTTGGAAAAGTGGTGGAGGTCGCTGCAGAATAAAAAGACAATATCAATGCCCCTTGGAAGAGTGGGGGAGGTCGCAGTGGATAAAAAAGACAATATCAATGCCCCATGGAACAGACGTGGAGGTCACAGTAGTCTTAACAAGACAGTTTTAATGACGCTTGGTAGAGTGGTGGAGGTCTCATTTTAATAAAAAGATAATTTCAATGCCCCTTTAAAGAGTGGTGGAGGTCGCAGTGGAATAAAAAGGCAATGTCAATGCCCCGTGGTAGAGACGTGGAGGTCACAGTAGGTTTATAAGACGGTTTTAATGCCCCTTGCAAGAGCTGTAGAGTTCAGAGTGGTTTAACAAGACGGTTTTAATGCCCCTTGGAAGAGATGTGGAGGTCACAGTAGATTAACAAGACGGTTTTAATGCCACTTGGAAGAGTGGTGGAGGTTACAGTGGAATAAAAAGACAATATCAATGACCCGTGGAAGAGACTTTGAAGGCACAGTAGCTTAACAAGACAGTTTTAATGCCCATTGGAAGAGTGGTGGATATAGCAGTGGACTAAAAAGACAATATCATTGCCCCTTGGAAGAGTGGTGGCGGTCGCAGTGGAAAAAAAAGACAATATCAATGTCCCGTGGAAGAGACGAGCAGGTCACAGTAGCTTAAAAACATGGTTTTAATGCCCCTTGGAAGAGTGGTGGAGGTCGCAGTACAATAAAAATTCAATATCAATGCCCATTGAAAGAGTGGTGAAGGTCGCAGTGGAATAAAAAGACTATATCAATGCGCCGTGGAAGAGTCATGGAGGTCATAGTAGCTTAAAAAGACGGCTTAATGCCTCTTCGAAGAGTGGTGGAGGTTGCAGTGGAAAAAAAAGAAAATATCAATGCCCCGTGGAAGAGATGTGGAGATCACAGTAGATTAACAAGATGGTTTTTATGCCGCTTGGAAGAGTGGTGGAGGTCGCAGTGGAATAAAAAGACAATATCAATGCCCCTTGGAAAAGTGGTGGAGGTTGCAGTGAAATAAAGACACAATATCACCACCACGTGGAAGAGACGTGGAGGTCACAGTATCTTAACAAGACGGTTTTAATGCTCCTTGGAAGAGTGCTGGAGGTCGCAGTGGAATAAAAAGGTAATATAAAAGCCCCGTGGAAGAGACGTGGAGGTCACAGTAGCTTTATAAGACGGTTTTTATTCCCCATGGAAGAGCTGTGAAGTTCTGAGTGGTTTAACAAGATGGTTTTAATGCCCCTTAGAAGAGATGTGGAGGTTACAGAAGCTTAACAAGATGTTTTTATTGCCCCTTGGAAGACTCTGGAAGGTCACAGTGGAATAATGAGACAATATCAATGCCCCTTGGAAGAGACGTGGAGGTCACAGTAGCTTAACAAGATGGTTTTAATGCCCCATGGAAGAGTGGTGGAGGTCACAGTAGAATTTAATGACAATATCACTGCCCCGTGGAAGAGACGTGGAGGTTATAGTTGCTTAAAAGGACGGTTTTATTGCCCCTTGGAAAAGTCTTAGAGGTCGCAGTAGAATAAAAAGACAATATCAATGCCCCGTGGAAGAGACGTGGAGGTAACAGTAGCTTAACAAGAAGGTTTTGTTGCCCCTTGGAAGAGTGGTGGAGGTCGCAGTGGAATAAAAAGACAGTATCAGTGCCCCGTGAAAGAGACGTGAAGGTCACAGTAGCTTAAAAAGACGGTTTATTAACCCTTGGAAGAGTGGTGGAGGTCGCTGTAGAATAAAAAGGCAATATCAATGCCCCGTGTAACAGACGTGGAGGTCACAGTAGTCTTAACAAGACGGTTTTAATGACCCTTGGTAGAGTGGTGGAGGTCTCATTTTAATAAAAAGATAACTTCAATGCTCCTTGGAAGAGTGTTGGAGGTCGCAGTGAAATAAAAACACAATATCAATACCCCGTGGAAGAGATTTGGAGGTCACAGTAGCTTAACAAGACGGTTTTAATGCAGCTTGAAAGAGCTGTAGAGTTCAGAGTAGTTTTTACAAGACGGTTTTAATGCCCCTTGGAAGAGATGTGGAGGTCACAGTAGATTAACAAGACGGTTTTAATGCCCCTTGGAAGAGTGGTGGAGGTTACAATGGAAAAAAAAGTCAATATCAATGCCCCGTGGAAGAGACGTGGAGGTCACAGTAGCTTTATAAAACAGTTTTAATGCCCGTTGCAAGAGCTGTAGATTTCAGAGTATTTTTTACAAGACGATTTTAATGCACCTTGGAAGAGATGTTGAAGTCACAGTAGCTTAACAAGACAGTTTTAATGCCCGTTGGAAGAGTGGTGGAGAAGGCAGTGGAGTAAAAAGACAATATCATTGCCCCTTGGAAGAGTGGTGGAGGTCGCAGTGGAATAAAAAGACAATATCAATGCCCCGTGGAAGAGACGAGGAGGTCACAGTTGCTTAAAAATATGGCTTTAATGCCCCTTGGAAGAGTGGTGGAGGTCGCAGTACAATAAAAATTCAATATCAATGCCCATTGAAACAGTGGAGAAGGTCGCAGTGGAATAAAAAGACAATATCAATGCCCCGTGGAAGAGTCGTGGAGGTCATAGTGGCTCAAAAAGACGGTTTAATGCCACTTTGAAGAGTGGTGGAGGTTTTAGTGGAAAAAAAAGAAAATATCAATGCCCCGTGGAAGAGATGTGGAGATCACAGTAGATTAAGAAGATGTGTTTTATGCCCCTTGGAAGAGTGGTGGAGGTCGCAGTGGAATAAAAAGACAATATCAATGCCCCTTGGAAAAGTGGTGGAGGTTGTAGTGAAATAAACACACAATATCAACACCACGTGGAAGAGACGTGGAGGTCACAGTAGCTTAACAAGACGGTTTTAATGCTCATTAGAAGAGTGCTGGAGGTCGCAGTGGAATAAAAAGGCAATATCAATGCCCCATGGAAGAGACGTGGAGGTCACAGTAGCTTTATAAGACGGTTTTAATGCCCCATGGAAGAGCTGTGAAGTTCTGAGTGCTTTAACAAGATGGTTTTAATGCCCCTTAGAAGAGATGTGGAGTTTACAGTAGCTTAAAAAGATGGTTTTATTGTCCATTGGAAGACTCGGGAAGGTCACAGTGGAATAATGAGACAATATCAATGCCCCTTGGAAGAGACGTGGAGGTCACAGTAGATTAACAAGAAAGTTTTAATGCCCCTTGGAAGAGTGGTGGAGGTCGCAGTGGAATAAAAAGACAATATCAATGCCCCTTGGAAGAGTGGGGGAGGTCGCAGTGGATGAAAAAGACAATATCAATGCCCCGTAGAACAGACGTGGAGGTCACAGTAGTCTTAACAAGACGGTTTTATTGACGCTTGGTAGAGTGGTGGTCTCATTTTAATAAATTGATCATTTCAATGCCCCTTGGAAGAGTGGTGGAGGTCGCAGTGAAATAAAAACACAATATCAATACCCCGTGGAAGAGATGTGGAGGTCACAGTAGCTTAACAAGACGGTTTTAATGCCCCTTGAAAGAGTGGTGGAGGTCGCAGTGGAATAAAAAGGCAATTTCAATGCCCCGTGGAAGAGACGTGGAGGTCACAGTAGCTTTATGAGATGGTTTTAATGCCTCTTGCAAGAGCTGTAGAGTTCAGAGTGGTTTAGCAAGACAGTTTTAATGCCTCTTGGAAGAGATGTGGAGGTCACAGTAGTTTAAAAAGACGGTTTTAATGCCACTTGTAAGACTGGTGGAGGTTACAGTGCAATAAAAAGACAATATCAATGACCCGTGGTAGAGACGTTGAAGGCACAGTAGCTTAACAAGACAGTTTTAATGCCCATTGGAAGAGTGGTGGATATAGCAGTGGAGTAAAAAGACAATATCATTGCCCCTTGGAAGAGTGGTGGAGGTCGCAGTTGAAAAAAAAGACAATATCAATGTCCCGTGGAAGAGACGAGGAGGTCACAGTAGCTTAAAAATATGGTTTTAATGCCCCTTGGAAGAGTGGTGGAGGTCGCAGTACAATAAAAATTCAGTATCAATGCCTATTGAAAGAGTGGTGAAGGTCGCAGTGCAATAAAAAGACTATATCATTGCCCCGTGGAAGAGTCGTGGAGGTCATAGTAGCTTAAAAAGACAGTTTAATGCCTCTTCGAAGAGTGGTGGAGGTTGCAGTGAAAAAAAAAGAAAATATCAATGCCCCGTGGAAGAGATGTGGAGATCACAGTAGATTAACAAGATGGTTTTTATGCCCCTTGGAAGAGTGGTGGAGGTCGCAGTGGAATAAAAAGACAATATAATTTCCCCTTGGAAGAGTGGTGGAGGTCGCAGTGGAATAAAAAGACAATATCAATGCCCCGTGGAAGAGATGAGGAGGTCACAGTAGCTTAAAAATATGGTTTTATTGCCCCTTGGAAGAGTGGTGGAGGTCGCAGTACAATAAAAATTCAATATCAATGCCCATTGAAATAGTGGAGAAGGTCGCAGTGGAATAAAAAGACAATATCAATGCCCCGTGGAAGAGTCGTGGAGGTCATATTAGCTTAAAAAGACGGTTTAATGCCACTTTGAAGAGTGTTGGAGGTTGCAGTGGAAAAAAAAGAAAATATCAATGCCCCGTGGAAGAGATGTGGAGATCACAGTAGATTAACAAGATGGTTTTTATGCCCCTTGGAAGAGTGGTGGAGGTCGCAGTGGAATAAAAAGACATTATCAATGCCCCTTGGAAAAGTGGTGGAGGTTGCAGTGAAATAAAGACACAATATCAATACCACGTGGAAGAGACGTGGAGGTCACAGTAGCTTAACAAGAAGGTTTTAATGCTCCTTGGAAGAGTGCTAGAGGTCGCAGTGGAATAAAAAGGCAATATCAATGTTCCTTGGAAGAGACGTGGAGGTCACAGTAGCTTTATAAGACGGTTTTAATGCCCCAAGGAAGAGCTGTGAAGTTCTGAGTGGTTTAACAAGATGGTTTTAATGCCCCTTTGAAGAGACGTGGATGTCACAGCAGATTATCAAGACGGTTTTAATGCCCCTTAGAAAAGTTGTGGAGTTTACAGTGGAAAAAAAAGACAATATCAATGCCCCGTGGAAGAGATGTGGAAGTCACAGTAGCTTAACAAGAAGGTTTTAATACCCCTTGGACGAAGGGTGGAGTACAGAGTGGTTTAACGAGATGGTTTTTATGCCCCTTGAAAGAGACGTTGAGGTCACAGTAGCTTAACAAGATGGTTTTAATGCCCCTTGGAAGAGTGTTGGAGGTAATAGTGGAATAAAAAGACAATATGAATGCCCCGTGGAAGAGACGTGGAGGTCACAGCAGCTTAACAAGAGGGTTTAATGCCCGTTGGAAGAGTGGTGGAGGTTACAGTGGAATAAAAAGAAAATATAAATGCCCCGTGGAAGAGACGTTGAGATCACAGTAGATTAACAAAACGGTTTTTATGCCCCTTGGAAGAGTGGTGGAGGTCGCAGTGGAATAAAAAAACAATATCAGTACCCCTTGGAAGAGAAGTGGAGGTCACAGTAGCTTAACAAGATGGTTTTAATGCCCCATGAAAGAGTGGTGGAGGTCGCAGTAGAATTTTAAGACAATATCACTGCCCTGTGGAAGAGACGTGGAGGTTACAGTAGCTTAACAGGACGTTTTTTTTGCCCCTTGAAAAAGTCTTGGAGGTCGCTGTAGAATAAAAAGCCAATATCAATGCCCTTGGAAGAGACGTGGAGGTCACAGTAGCTTAACAAGATGGTTTTTATGCCCCTTGGAAGAGTGGTAGAGGTCGGAGTGGAATAAAAAGACAATATCAATGCCCCTTGGAAGAGTGGGGGAGGTCGCAGTGGATTAAAAAGACAATATCATTGCCCCGTGGAACAGATGTGGAGGTCACAGTAGTCTTAACAAGATGGTTTTAATGACCCTTGGTAGAGTGGTGGAGTTCTCATTTTAATAAAAAGACAATTTCAATGCCCGTTTGAAGAGTGGCGGAGGTCGCAGTGAAAGAAAAACACAATATCAATACCCCGTGGAAGAGATGTGTTGGTCACAGTAGCTTAACAAGACGGTTTGAATGCCTCTTGAAAGAGTGGTGGAGGTCGCAGTGGAATTAAAAGAAAATATCAATGCCCCGTGGAAGAGATGTGTACGTCACAATAGCTTTATAAGACGGTTTTATTGCCTCTTGCAAGAGCTGTAGATTTCAGAGTGGTTTAACAAGACGGTTTTAATGCCCCTTGGAAGAGATGTGGAGGTCACAGTAGATTAACAAGACGGTTTTAATGCCCCTTGGAAGAGTGTTGGAGGTTACAGTGGAATAAAAAGACAATATCAATGCCCCGTGGAAGAGATGTTGAAGTCACAGTAGCTTAACAATACAGTTTTAATGCCCCTTGAAGGAGGGGTGGAGATAGCAGTGGAAAAAAAAGACAATATCACTGCCAATTGGAAGAGTGGTGGAGGTCGCAGTGGAGTAAAAAGACAATATCAATGACCAATGGAAGTGACATGGAGGTCACATGAGCTTAAAGATATGGTTTTAATGCCCCTTGGAAGAGTGATGGAGTTCAGTTTGGTTTAAAAACACTGTTTTAATGCCCCTTGGAAGAGACGTGGAGGTCATTGTAGCTTAACAAGACTGTTTTAATGTCCCTTGGAAGAGTGGTGGAGGTCGCACTGAAATAAAAAAACACTATCAATGCCCCGTGGAAGAGACGTGGAGGTCACAGTAGCTTAACAAGACGGGTTTCATGCCCCTTGGAAGAGTGGTGGAGGTCGCAGTGGAATAAAAAGACATTATCAATGCCCCGAGGTAGAGTCTTGGAGGTTACAGTAGCTTAACAAGATGATTTTAATTCCCCTTGTAAGAGTGGTGGAGGTCGCAGTGGAATAAAAAGACAATATCAATGGACCGTGGAAGAGACGTGGAGGTCATTGTAGCTTAACAGGACGGTTTTAATGCCCCTTGGAAAAGCTGTGGAGTTCAGAGTGGTTTAAAAATATGGTTTTAATGCCCCTTGGAAGAGACGTGGAGGTCACAGTAGCTTAACAAGATGGCTTTATTTCTCCTTGGAAAAGACGTGAAGGTCACAGTAGCTTACGTAGATGGATTTAATGCCACTTGGGAAAGTGGTGGAGGTAACAGTGGAATAAAAAGAAAATATCAATGCCCCGTGGAAGAGACGTGGAGATCACCGTAGATTAACAAGACACTTTTATTTCCCCTTGGAAGAGTTGTGGAGGTTGCAGTGGAATAAAAAGACAATTTCAAAGCCCCTTGGAATAGTGGTGGAGGTCACAGTGGATTAAAAAGACTATATGAATGCCCCGTGGAAGAGACGTGGAGTTCACAGTAGCTTAACTAGACGGTTTTCATGCCCATTCGTAGAGTGGTGGAAGTCGCAGTGGAATAAAAAGACAATATCAATGCACCGTGGAAGAGACGTGGAGGTCACAGTAGCTTAACAAGACGGTTTTATTGCCACTTGGAAGAGTGGTGGTGAACAGAGTGGTTTAACAAGAGGGTTTTAATGCCCCTTGGAAGAGTTGTGGAGGTTACAGTGGAATAAAAAGAAAATATCAATGCCCCGTGGAAGAGACGTGGAAATCACTGTAGATTAACAAGATGGTTTTTATGCCCCTTGGAAGAGTGGTGGAGGTTGCAGTGGAATAAAAAGACAATATCAATGCCCCGTGGAAGAGACGTGGAGGTTACAGTAGATTTATAGGACGGTTTTAATGCCCATTGGAAGAGCTGTGGAGTTCAGAGTGGTTTAACAAGATGGTTTTAATGCCCCTTTGAAGAGACGTGGATGTCACAGTAGATTATCAAGATGGTTTTAATGCCCCTTAGAAAAGTTGTGGAGTTTACAGTGGAATAAAAAGACAATATCAATGCCCGGTGGAAGAGACATGGAGGTCACAGTAGCTTAACAAGAAGGTTTTAATGCCCCATGGAAGAGTGGTGGAGGTCGCAGTGGTATAAAAAGACAATATCAATGCCCCGTGGAAGAGATGTGGAAGTCACAGTAGCTTAACAAGAAGGTTTTAATACCCCTTGGACGAACGGTGGAGTACAGAGTGGTTTAACGAGATGGTTTTTATGCCCCTTGAAAGAGACGTTGAGGTCACAGTAGCTTAACAAGATGGTTTTAATGTCCCTTGGAAGAGTGATGGAGGTAATAGTGGAATAAAAAGACAATATCAATGCCCCGTGGAAGAGACGTGGAGGTCACAGCAGCTTAACAAGACGGTTTAATGCCCGTTGGAAGAGTGGTGGAGGTTACAGTGGAATAAAAAGAAAATATAAATGCCCCGTGGAAGAGACGTTGAGATCACAGTAGATTAACAAAACGGTTTTTATGCCCTTTGGAAGAGTGGTGGAGGTCGCAGTGGAATAAAAAAACAATATCAATACCCCGTGGAAGAGAAGTGGAGGTCACAGTAGCTTAACAAAATGGTTTTAATGCCCCATGGAAGAGTGGTGGAGGTCGCAGTAGAATTTAAAGACAATATCACTGCCCAGTGGAAGAGACGTGGAGGTTACAGTAGCTTAACAGGACGGATTTTTTGCCCCTTGAAAAAGTCTTGGAGGTCGCTGTTGAATAAAAAGCCAATACCAATGCCCCTTGGAAGAGACGTGGAGGTCACAATAGATTAACAAGAAAGTTTTAATGCCCCTTGGAAGAGTGGTGGAGGTCGCAGTGGAATAAAAAGACAATATCAATGCCCCTTGGAAGAGTGGTAAAGGTGACAGTGGAATAAAAAGACAATATCAATGCCCCGTGAAAGAGACGTGAAGGTCACAGTAGCTTAAAAAGACGGTTTATTAACCCTTGGAAAAGTGGTGGAGGTCGCTGCAGAATAAAAAGACAATATCAATGCCCCTTGGAAGAGTGGGGGAGGTCGCAGTGGATAAAAAAGACAATATCAATGCCCCATGGAACAGACGTGGAGGTCACAGTAGTCTTAACAAGACAGTTTTAATGACGCTTGGTAGAGTGGTGGAGGTCTCATTTTAATAAAAAGATAATTTCAATGCCCCTTTAAAGAGTGGTGGAGGTCGCAGTGGAATAAAAAGGCAATGTCAATGCCCCGTGGTAGAGACGTGGAGGTCACAGTAGGTTTATAAGACGGTTTTAATGCCCCTTGCAAGAGCTGTAGAGTTCAGAGTGGTTTAACAAGACGGTTTTAATGCCCCTTGGAAGAGATGTGGAGGTCACAGTAGATTAACAAGACGGTTTTAATGCCACTTGGAAGAGTGGTGGAGGTTACAGTGGAATAAAAAGACAATATCAATGACCCGTGGAAGAGACTTTGAAGGCACAGTAGCTTAACAAGACAGTTTTAATGCCCATTGGAAGAGTGGTGGATATAGCAGTGGACTAAAAAGACAATATCATTGCCCCTTGGAAGAGTGGTGGAGGTCGCAGTGGAAAAAAAAGACAATATCAATGTCCCGTGGAAGAGACGAGCAGGTCACAGTAGCTTAAAAACATGGTTTTAATGCCCCTTGGAAGAGTGGTGGAGGTCGCAGTACAATAAAAATTCAATATCAATGCCCATTGAAAGAGTGGTGAAGGTCGCAGTGGAATAAAAAGACTATATCAATGCGCCGTGGAAGAGTCATGGAGGTCATAGTAGCTTAAAAAGACGGCTTAATGCCTCTTCGAAGAGTGGTGGAGGTTGCAGTGGAAAAAAAAGAAAATATCAATGCCCCGTGGAAGAGATGTGGAGATCATAGTAGATTAACAAGATGGTTTTTATGCCGCTTGGAAGAGTGGTGGAGGTCGCAGTGGAATAAAAAGACAATATCAATGCCCCTTGGAAAAGTGGTGGAGGTTGCAGTGAAATAAAGACACAATATCACCACCACGTGGAAGAGACGTGGAGGTCACAGTATCTTAACAAGACGGTTTTAATGCTCCTTGGAAGAGTGCTGGAGGTCGCAGTGGAATAAAAAGGTAATATAAAAGCCCCGTGGAAGAGACGTGGAGGTCACAGTAGCTTTATAAGACGGTTTTTATTCCCCATGAAAGAGCTGTGAAGTTCTGAGTGGTTTAACAAGATGGTTTTAATGCCCCTTAGAAGAGATGTGGAGGTTACAGAAGCTTAACAAGATGTTTTTATTGCCCCTTGGAAGACTCTGGAAGGTCACAGTGGAATAATGAGACAATATCAATGCCCCTTGGAAGAGACGTGGAGGTCACAGTAGCTTAACAAGATGGTTTTAATGCCCCATGGAAGAGTGGTGGAGGTCACAGTAGAATTTAATGACAATATCACTGCTCCGTGGAAGAGACGTGGAGGTTATAGTTGCTTAAAAGGACGGTTTTATTGCCCCTTGGAAAAGTCTTAGAAGTCGCAGTAGAATAAAAAGACAATATCAATGCCCCGTGGAAGAGACGTGGAGGTAATAGTAGCTTAACAAGAAGGTTTTATTGCCCCTTGGAAGAGTGGTGGAGGTCGCAGTGGAATAAAAAGACAGTATCAGTGCCCCGTGAAAGAGACGTGAAGGTCACAGTAGCTTAAAAAGACGGTTTATTAACCCTTGGAAGAGTGGTGGAGGTCGCTGTAGAATAAAAAGGCAATATCAATGCCCCGTGTAACAGACGTGGAGGTCACAGTAGTCTTAACAAGACGGTTTTAATGACCCTTGGTAGAGTGGTGGAGGTCTCATTTTAATAAAAAGATAACTTCAATGCTCCTTGGAAGAGTGTTGGAGGTCGCAGTGAAATAAAAACACAATATCAATACCCCGTGGAAGAGATTTGGAGGTCACAGTAGCTTAACAAGACGGTTTTAATGCAGCTTGAAAGAGCTGTAGAGTTCAGAGTAGTTTTTACAAGACGGTTTTAATGCCCCTTGGAAGAGATGTGGAGGTCACAGTAGATTAACAAGACGGTTTTAATGCCCCTTGGAAGAGTGGTGGAGGTTACAATGGAAAAAAAAGTCAATATCAATGCCCCGTGGAAGAGACGTGGAGGTCACAGTAGCTTTATAAAACAGTTTTAATGCCCGTTGCAAGAGCTGTAGATTTCAGAGTATTTTTTACAAGACGATTTTAATGCACCTTGGAAGAGATGTTGAAGTCACAGTAGCTTAACAAGACAGTTTTAATGCCCGTTGGAAGAGTGGTGGAGAAGGCAGTGGAGTAAAAAGACAATATCATTGCCCCTTGGAAGAGTGGTGGAGGTCGCAGTGGAATAAAAAGACAATATCAATGCCCCGTGGAAGAGACGAGGAGGTCACAGTTGCTTAAAAATATGGCTTTAATGCCCCTTGGAAGAGTGGTGGAGGTCGCAGTACAATAAAAATTCAATATCAATGCCCATTGAAACAGTGGAGAAGGTCGCAGTGGAATAAAAAGACAATATCAATGCCCCGTGGAAGAGTCGTGGAGGTCATAGTGGCTCAAAAAGACGGTTTAATGCCACTTTGAAGAGTGGTGGAGGTTTTAGTGGAAAAAAAAGAAAATATCAATGCCCCGTGGAAGAGATGTGGAGATCACAGTAGATTAAGAAGATGTGTTTTATGCCCCTTGGAAGAGTGGTGGAGGTCGCAGTGGAATAAAAAGACAATATCAATGCCCCTTGGAAAAGTGGTGGAGGTTGTAGTGAAATAAACACACAATATCAACACCACGTGGAAGAGACGTGGAGGTCACAGTAGCTTAACAAGACGGTTTTAATGCTCATTAGAAGAGTGCTGGAGGTCGCAGTGGAATAAAAAGGCAATATCAATGCCCCATGGAAGAGACGTGGAGGTCACAGTAGCTTTATAAGACGGTTTTAATGCCCCATGGAAGAGCTGTGAAGTTCTGAGTGCTTTAACAAGATGGTTTTAATGCCCCTTAGAAGAGATGTGGAGTTTACAGTAGCTTAAAAAGATGGTTTTATTGTCCATTGGAAGACTCGGAAAGGTCACAGTGCAATAATGAGACAATATCAATGCCCCTTGGAAGAGACGTGGAGGTCACAGTAGATTAACAAGAAAGTTTTAATGCCCCTTGGAAGAGTGGTGGAGGTCGCAGTGGAATAAAAAGACAATATCAATGCCCCTTGGAAGAGTGGGGGAGGTCGCAGTGGATGAAAAAGACAATATCAATGCCCCGTAGAACAGACGTGGAGGTCACAGTAGTCTTAACAAGACGGTTTTATTGACGCTTGGTAGAGTGGTGGTCTCATTTTAATAAATTGATCATTTCAATGCCCCTTGGAAGAGTGGTGGAGGTCGCAGTGAAATAAAAACACAATATCAATACCCCGTGGAAGAGATGTGGAGGTCACAGTAGCTTAACAAGACGGTTTTAATGCCCCTTGAAAGAGTGGTGGAGGTCGCAGTGGAATAAAAAGGCAATTTCAATGCCCCGTGGAAGAGACGTGGAGGTCACAGTAGCTTTATGAGATGGTTTTAATGCCTCTTGCAAGAGCTGTAGAGTTCAGAGTGGTTAAGCAAGACAGTTTTAATGCCTCTTGGAAGAGATGTGGAGGTCACAGTAGATTAAAAAGACGGTTTTAATGCCACTTGTAAGACTGGTGGAGGTTACAGTGCAATAAAAAGACAATATCAATGACCCGTGGTAGAGACGTTGAAGGCACAGTAGCTTAACAAGACAGTTTTAATGCCCATTGGAAGAGTGGTGGATATAGCAGTGGAGTAAAAAGACAATATCATTGCCCCTTGGAAGAGTGGTGGAGGTCGCAGTTGAAAAAAAAGACAATATCAATGTCCCGTGGAAGAGACGAGGAGGTCACAGTAGCTTAAAAATATGGTTTTAATGCCCCTTGGAAGAGTGGTGGAGGTCGCAGTACAATAAAAATTCAGTATCAATGCCTATTGAAAGAGTGGTGAAGGTCGCAGTGCAATAAAAAGACTATATCATTGCCCCGTGGAAGAGTCGTGGAGGTCATAGTAGCTTAAAAAGACAGTTTAATGCCTCTTCGAAGAGTGGTGGAGGTTGCAGTGAAAAAAAAAGAAAATATCAATGCCCCGTGGAAGAGATGTGGAGATCACAGTAGATTAACAAGATGGTTTTTATGCCCCTTGGAAGAGTGGTGGAGGTCGCAGTGGAATAAAAAGACAATATAATTTCCCCTTGGAAGAGTGGTGGAGGTCGCAGTGGAATAAAAAGACAATATCAATGCCCCGTGGAAGAGACGAGGAGGTCACAGTAGCTTAAAAATATGGTTTTATTGCCCCTTGGAAGAGTGGTGGAGGTCGCAGTACAATAAAAATTCAATATCAATGCCCATTGAAATAGTGGAGAAGGTCGCAGTGGAATAAAAAGACAATATCAATGCCCCGTGGAAGAGTCGTGGAGGTCATATTAGCTTAAAAAGACGGTTTAATGCCACTTTGAAGAGTGTTGGAGGTTGCAGTGGAAAAAAAAGAAAATATCAATGCCCCGTGGAAGAGATGTGGAGATCACAGTAGATTAACAAGATGGTTTTTATGCCCCTTGGAAGAGTGGTGGAGGTCGCAGTGGAATAAAAAGACATTATCAATGCCCCTTGGAAAAGTGGTGGAGGTTGCAGTGAAATAAAGACACAATATCAATACCACGTGGAAGAGACGTGGAGGTCACAGTAGCTTAACAAGAAGGTTTTAATGCTCCTTGGAAGAGTGCTAGAGGTCGCAGTGGAATAAAAAGGCAATATCAATGTTCCTTGGAAGAGACGTGGAGGTCACAGTAGCTTTATAAGACGGTTTTAATGCCCCAAGGAAGAGCTGTGAAGTTCTGAGTGGTTTAACAAGATGGTTTTAATGCCCCTTTGAAGAGACGTGGATGTCACAGCAGATTATCAAGACGGTTTTAATGCCCCTTAGAAAAGTTGTGGAGTTTACAGTGGAATAAAAAGTCAATATCAATGCCCCGTGGAAGAGATGTGGAAGTCACAGTAGCTTAACAAGAAGGTTTTAATACCCCTTGGACGAAGGGTGGAGTACAGAGTGGTTTAACGAGATGGTTTTTATGCCCCTTGAAAGAGACGTTGAGGTCACAGTAGCTTAACAAGATGGTTTTAATGCCCCTTGGAAGAGTGTTGGAGGTAATAGTGGAATAAAAAGACAATATGAATGCCCCGTGGAAGAGACGTGGAGGTCACAGCAGCTTAACAAGAGGGTTTAATGCCCGTTGGAAGAGTGGTGGAGGTTACAGTGGAATAAAAAGAAAATATAAATGCCCCGTGGAAGAGACGTTGAGATCACAGTAGATTAACAAAACGGTTTTTATGCCCCTTGGAAGAGTGGTGGAGGTCGCAGTGGAATAAAAAAACAATATCAGTACCCCTTGGAAGAGAAGTGGAGGTCACAGTAGCTTAACAAGATGGTTTTAATGCCCCATGAAAGAGTGGTGGAGGTCGCAGTAGAATTTTAAGACAATATCACTGCCCTGTGGAAGAGACGTGGAGGTTACAGTAGCTTAACAGGACGTTTTTTTTGCCCCTTGAAAAAGTCTTGGAGGTCGCTGTAGAATAAAAAGCCAATATCAATGCCCTTGGAAGAGACGTGGAGGTCACAGTAGATTAACAAGAAAGTTTTAATGCCCCTTGGAAGAGTGGTGGAGGTCGCAGTGGAATAAAAATACAATATCAATGCCCCTTGGAAGAGTGGTGGAGGTGACAGTGGAATAAAAAGACAATATCAATGCCCCGTGAATGAGACGTGAAGGTCACAGTAGCTTAAAAAGACGGTTTATTAACCCTTGGAAAAGTGGTGGAGGTCGCTGCAGAATAAAAAGACAACATCAATGCCCCTTGGAAGAGTGGGGGAGGTCGCAGTGGATAAAAAAGACAATATCAATACCCCATGGAACAGACGTGGAGGTCACAGTAGTCTTAACAAGACGGTTTTAATAACGCTTCGTAGAGTGGTGGAGGTCTTATTTTAATAAAAAGATAATTTCAATGCCCCTTGGAAAAGTGGTGGAGGTCGCAGTGAAATAAAAACACAATATCAATACCCCGTGGAAGAGATGTGGAGGTCACAGTAGCTTAACAAGACGGTTTTAATGCCCCTTTAAAGAGTGGTGGAGGTCGCAGTGGAATAAAAAGGCAATGCCAATGCCCCGTGGTAGAGACGTGGAGGTCATAGTAGCTTTATAAGACTGTTTTAATGCCCCTTGCAAGAGCTGACGAGTTCAGAGTGGTTTAACAAGACGGTTTTAATGCCCCTTGGAAGAGATGTGGAGGTCACAGTAGAATAACAAGACGGTTTTAATGCCACTTGGAAGAGTGGTGGAGGTTACAGTGGAATAAAAAGACAATATCAATGACCCGTGGAAGAGACTTTGAAGGCACAGTAGCTTAACAAGACAGTTTTAATGCCCATTGGAAGAGTGGTGGATATAGCAGTGGAGTAAAAAGACAATATCATTGCCCCTTGGAAGAGTGGTGGAGGTCGCAGTGGAAAAAAAAGACAATATCAATGTCCCGTGGAAGAGACGAGGAGGTCACAGTAGCTTAAAAATATGGTTTTAATGCCCCTTGGAAGAGTGGTGGAGGTCGCAGTACAATAAAAATTCAATATCAATGCCCATTGAAAGAGTGGTGAAGGTCGCAGTGGAATAAAAAGACTATATCAATGCCCCGTGGAAGAGTCGTGGAGGTTATAGTAGCTTAAAAAGACGGTTTAATGCCTCTTCGAAGAGTGGTGGAGGTTGCAGTGGTAAAAAAAGAGAATATCAATGCCCCGTGGAAGAGATGTGGAGATCACAGTAGATTAACAAGATGGTTTTTATGCCGCTTGGAAGAGTGGTGGAGGTCGCAGTGGAATAAAAAGACAATATCAATGCCTCTTGGAAAAGTGGTGGAGGTTGCAGTGAAATAAAGACACAATATCAACAACACGTGGAAGAGACGTGGAGGTCACAGTAGCTTAACAAGACGGTTTTAATGCTCCTTGGAAAAGTGCTGGAGGTCGCAGTGGAATAAAAAGGCAATATAAATGCCCTGTGGAAGAGACGTGGAGGTCACAGTAGCTTTATAAGACGGTTTTTATGCCCCATGGAAGAGCTGTGAAATTCTGAGTGGTTTAACAAGATGGTTTTAATGCCCCTTAGAAGAGATGTGGAGGTTACAGAAGCTTAACAAGATGATTTTATTGCCCCTTTTAAGAGTGGCGGAGGTCACAGTAGAATTTAATGACAATATCACTGCCCCGTGGAAGAGACGTGGAGGTTATAGTTGCTTAAAAGGACGCTTTTATTGCCCCTTGGAAAAGTCTTAGAGGTCGCAGTAGAATAAAAAGACAATATTAATGCCCCGTGGAAGAGACGTGGAGGTAACAGTAGCTTAACAAGAAGGTTTTATTGCCCCTTGGAAGAGTGGTGGAGGTCGCAGTGGAATAAAAAGACAATATCAATGCCCCGTGTAACAGACGTGGAGGTCACAGTAGTCTTAACAAGACGGTTTTAATGACCCTTGGTAGAGTGGTGGAGGTCTCATTTTAATAAAAAGATAACTTCAATGCTCCTTGGAAGAGTGTTGGAGGTCGCAGTGAAATAAAAACACAATATCAATACCCCGCGGAAGAGATTTGGAGGTCACAGTAGCTTAACAAGACGGTTGTAATGCAGCTTGAAAGAGCTGTAGAGTTCAGAGTAGTTTTTACAAGACGGTTTTAATGCCCCTTGGAAGAGATGTGGAGGTCACAGTAGATTAACGAGAAGGATTTAATGCCCCTTGGAAGAGTGGTGGAGGTTACAGTGGAATAAAAAGACAATATCAATGCAGCGTGGAAGAGTCGTGGAGGTCATATTAGCTTAAAAAGACGGTTTAATGCCACTTCGAAGAGTGTTGGAGGTTGCAGTGGAAAAAAAAGAAAATATCAATGCCCGGTGGAAGAGATGTGGAGATCACAGTAGATTAACAAGATGTTTTTTATGCCCCTTGGAAGAGTGGTGGAGGTCGCAGTGGAATAAAAAGACAATATCAATGCCCCTTGGAAAAGTGGTGGAGGTTGTAGTGAAATAAACACACAATATCAACACCACGTGGAAGAGACGTGGAGGTCACAGTAGCTTAACAAGATGGTTTTAATGCTCATTGGAAGAGTGCTGGAGGTCGCAGTGGAATAAAAAGGCAATATCAATGTTCCTTGGAAGAGACGTGGAGGTCACAGTAGCTTTATAAGACGGTTTTAATGCCCCATGGAAGAGCTGTGAAGTTCTGAGTGCTTTAACAAGATGGTTTTAATGCCCCTTAGAAGAGATGTGGAGTTTACAGTAGCTTAACAAGATGGTTAAATTGCCCATTGGAAGACTCGGGAAGGTCACAGTGGAATAATAAGACAATATCAATGCCCCTTGGAAGAGACGTGGAGGTCACAGTAGATTAACAAGAAAGTTTTAATGCCCCTTGGAAGAGTGGTGGAGGTCGCAGTGGATGAAAAAGACAATATCAATGCCCCGTAGAACAGACGTGGAGGTCAAAGTAGTCTTAACAAGACGGTTTTATTGACGCTTGGTAGAGTGGTGGTCTCATTTTAATAAATTGATCATTTCAATGCCCCTTGGAAGAGTGGTGGAGGTCGCAGTGAAATAAAAACACAATATCAATACCCCGTGGAAGAGATGTGGAGGTCACAGTAGCTTAACAAGACGGTTTTAATGCCCCTTGAAAGAGTGGTGGAGGTCGTAGTGAAATAAAAAGGCAATGTCAATGCCCGGGGAAGAGACGTGGAGGTCACAGTAGTTTTATGAGATGGTTTTAATGCCCCTTGCAAGAGCTGTAGAGTTCAGAGTGGTTTAACAAGACTGTTTTAATGCCCCTTGGAAGAGATGTGGAGGTCACAGTAGATTAAAAAGACGGTTTTAATGCCACTTGTAAGAGTGGTGGAGGTTTCAGTGCAATAAAAAGACAATATCAATGACCCGTGGAAGAGACGTTGAAGGCACAATAGCTTAACAAGACAGTTTTAATGCCCATTGGAAGAGTGGTGGATATAGCAGTGGAGTAAAAAGACAATATCACTGCCCCTTGGAAGAGTGGTGGAGGTCGCAGTTGAAAAAAAAGACAATATCAATGTCCCGTGGAAGAGACGAGGAGGTCACAGTAGCTTAAAAATATGGTTTTAATGCCCCTTGGAAGAGTGGTGGAGGTCGCAGTACAATAAAAATTCAGTATCAATGCCTATTGAAAGAGTGGTGAAGGTCGCAGTGCAATAAAAAGACTATATCATTGCCCCGTGGAAGAGTCGTGGAGGTCATAGTAGCTTAAAAAGACAGTTTAATGCCTCTTCGAAGAGTGGTGGAGGTTGCAGTGAAAAAAAAAGAAAATATCAATGCCCCGTGGAAGAGATGTGGAGATCACAGTAGATTAACAAGATGGTTTTTATGCCCCTTGGAAGAGTGGTGGAGGTCGCAGTGGAATAAAAAGACAATATCATTGCCCCTTGGAAGAGTGATGGAGGTCGCAGTGGAATAAAAGGACAATAACAATGCCCCGTGGAAGAGACGAGGAGGTCATAGTAGCTTAAAAAGACGGTTTAATGCCACTTCGAAGAGTGGTGGAGGTTGCAGTGGAAAAAAAAGAAAATATCAATGCCCCGTGGAAGAGATGTGGAGATCACAGTAGATTAACAAGATGGTTTTTATGCCCCTTGGAAGAGTGGTGGAGGTCGCAGTGGAATAAAAAGACAATATTAATGCCCCTTGGAAAAGTGGTGGAGGTTGCAGTGAAATAAAGACACAATATCAATACCACGTGGAAGAGACGTGGAGGTCACAGTAGCTTATCAAGACGGTTTTAATGCTCATTGGAAGAGTGCTGGAGGTCGCAGTGGAATAAAAAGGTAATATCAATGCCCCGTGGAAGAGACGTGGGGGTCACAGTAGCTTTATAAGACGGATTTAATGCCCCATGGAAGAGCTGTGAAGTTCTGAGTGGTTTAACAAGATGGTTTTAATGCCCCTTAGAAGAGATGTGGAGGTTACAGTAGCTTAACAAGATGGTTTTATTGCCCCTTGGAAGACTCTGGAAGGTCACAGTGGAATAATGAGACAATATCAATGCCCCGTGGAAGAGACGTGGAAGTAACAGTAGCTTAACAAGATGGTTTTAATGCCTGCCCCATGGAAGAGTGGTGGAGGTCGCAGTAGAATTTAAAGACAATATCACTGCCCCGTGGAAGAGACTTGGAGGTTACAGTAGCTTAACAGGACGGTTTTATTGCCCCTTGAAAAAGTCTTGGAGGTCGCAGTATAATAAAAAGCCAATATCAATGCCCCGTGTAAGAGACGTGGAGGTCACAGTGGCTTAACAAGAAGGTTTTATGGCCCCTTGGAAGAGTGGTGGAGGTCGCAGTGGAATAAAAAGACAATATCGATGCCCCGTAGAAGAGATGTGGACGTCAGTGTAGCTTAGCAAGATGGTATTAATGCCCCTTGGAAGAGCTGTGGAATTCAGAGTGGTTTAACAAGATGGTTTTTATGCCCCTTGGAAGAGATGTGGAGGTCACAGTAGCTTAACAAGATATTTTTAATGCCCCTTGGAAGAGTGTTGGAGGTCGCAGTGGAATAAAAAGACAATATCAATGCCCCTTGGAAGAGTGGTGGAGGTCGCAGTGGAATAAAAGATAATATCAATGCCCCATGGAAGAGACGTGAAGGTCACAGTAGCTTAAAAAGACGGTTTATTAACCCTTGGAAGAGTGGTGGAAGTCGCTGCAGAATAAAAAAACAATATCAATGCCCCTTGGAAGAGTGGGGAAGGTCACAGTGGATGAAAAAGTCAATATCAATGCCCCGTGGAACAGACGTTGAGGTCACAGTAGTCTGAACAAGACGGTTTTAATGACCCTTGGTAGAGTGGTGGAGGTCTCATTTTAATAAAAAGATAATTTCAATGCCCCTTGGAAGCGTGGTAGAGGTCGAAGTGAAATTAAAACACAATATCAATACCCCGTTGAAGAGATGTGGAGGTCACAGTAGCTTAACAAGATGGTTTTAATGCCCCTTGAAAGAGTGCTGGAGGTCGGAGTGGAATAAAAAGGCAATATCAATGCCCCGTGGAAGAGACGTGGAGGTCACAGTAGCTTTATAAGACTGTTTTAATGCCCCTTGCAAGAGCTGTAGAGTTCAGAGTGGTTTAACAAGACTGTTTTAATGCCCCTTGGAAGAGATGTGCAGGTCACAGTAGATTAACAAGACGGTTTTAATGGCCCTTGGAAGAGTGGTGGAGGTTAAAGTAGAATAAAAAGACAATATCAGTGACCCGTGGAAGAGAGGTTGAAGTCACAGTAGCTTAACAAGACAGTTTTAATGCCCGTTGGAAGATTGGTGGAGATAGCAGTGGAGTAAAAAGACAATATCATTTCCCCTTGGAAGAGACGAGGAGGTCACAGTAGCTTAAAAATATGGTTTGAATGCCCCTTGGAAGAGTGGTGGAGGTCGCAGTACAATAAAAATTCAATATCAATGCCCATTGAAAGAGTGGTGAAGGTCTCAGTGGAATAAAAAGACAATATCAATGCCCCGTGGAAGAGTCGTGGAGGTCATAGTAGCTTAAAAAGACGGCTTAATGCCTCTTTGAAGAGTGGTGGAGGTTGCAGTGGAAAAAAATGAAAATATCAATGCCCCGTGGAAGAGATGTGGAGATCACAGTAAATTAACAAGATGGTTTTTATGCCCCTTGGAAGAGTGGTGGAGGATGCAGTGGAATAAAAAGACAACATCAATGCCCCTTGGAAAAGTGGTGGAGGTTGCAGTGAAATAAAGACACAATATCAACACCACGTGGAAGAGACATGGAGGTCACAGTAGCTTAACAAGTTTTTAATGCTCCTTGGAAGAGTGCTAGAGGTCGCAGTGGAATAAAAAGGAAATATCAATGTTCCTTGGAAGAGACGTGGAGGTCACAGTAGCTTTATAAGATGGTTTTAATGCCCCAAGGAAGAGCTGTGAAGTTCTGAGTGGTTTAACAAGATGGTTTTAATGCCCCTTAGAAGAGATGTGGAGGTTACAGTAGCTTAACAAGATGGTTTTATTGCCCCTTGGAAGACTCTGAAAGTTCACAGTGGAATAATGAGACAATATCAATGCCCCGTGGAAGAGACGTGGAGGTCACAGTAGCTTAACAAGAAGGTTTTATTGCCCCTTGGAAGAGTGGTGGAGGTCGCAGTGGAATAAAAAGACAATATCGATGCCCCGTGGAATAGACGTGGACGTCAGTGTAGCTTAACAAGACGGTTTTAATGCCCCTTGGAAGAGACGTGGAGGTCACAGTAGCTTAACAAGATAGCTTTAATGCCCCTTGGAAGAGTGGTGGAGGTCGCAGTGGAATAAAAAGACAATATCAATGCCCCGTGGAAGAGACGTGAAGGTCACAGTAGCTTAAAAAGACAGATTATTAACTCTTGGAAGAGTGGTGGAGGTCGCTGCAGAATAAAAAGACAATATCAGTGACCAATGTTAGAGACGTGGAGGTCACAGGAGCTTAAAAAGATGGTTTTAATGTCCCTTGGAAGAGTGGTGGAGGTCGCAGTGGAATAAAAACACTATATCAATGCCCCGTGGAAGAGACGTGGAGGTCACAGTAGCTTAGCAAGACGGTTTTAATGCCCCTTGGAAGAGCTGTGGAGTTCAGAGTGGTTTAACAAGACGGTTTTAATGTCTGTTGGATGAGACGTGGAGGTCACAGTAGCTTAACAAGATGGATTTAATGCCCCTTGGAAAAGTGGTGGAGGTTACAGTGGAATAAACAGACTATTTGAGTGCCACATGGAAGAGACGTGGATGTCACAGTAGCTTAACAAAACGGTTTTAATGTCCCTTGGAAGAGCTGTGGAGTTCAGAGTGGTTTAACAAGGAGGTTTTAATGCCTCTTGGATGAAACATGGAGGTCACAGTAGCTTAGCAAGATGGATTTAATGCCCCTTGGAAAAGTGGTGGAGGTTACAGTGGAATAAACAGACTATATGAATGCCCCGTGGAAGAGACGTGGAGGTCACAGTAGCTTAACAAGACGGCTTTAATGCCCCTACGAAGAGTGGTGGAAGTCGCAGAGGAATAAAAAGACAATATTAATGCACTGTGGAAGAGACGTGAAGGTAACAGTGGCTTAACAATACCGTTTTAATGCCCCTTGGTAGAGTGGTGTGGGTCGCAGTGGAATAAAAAGACAATATCAATGCCCCATGAAAGAGATGTGGAGGTCACAGTAGATTAACAAGATGGTTTTATTGCCCGTTGGAAGAGTGGTGGAGTACAGAGTGGTTTAACGAGATGGCATTTATGCCCCATGAAAGAGATGTTGAGGTCACAGTAGCTTAACAAGACGGTTTTAATTCCCCTTGGAAGAGTGGTGGAGGATACAGTGGAATAAAAAGACAATATCAATTCCCCCATGGAAGAGACGTGGAGGTCACAGTAGCTTAATAAGATGGTTTTAATGCCCTTGGAAGAGTGGTGGAGGTCGCAGTGTAATAAAAAGACAATATCAATGCACCTTGGAAGAGTGGTGGATGTCGCAGTGGAATTAAAAGACTATATCAATGCCCCGAGGAAGAGATGTGGAGGTCACAGCAGCTTAACAAGACGGTTTTAATGCCCCTTGGATGAGACGTGGAGGTCACAGTAGCTTAACAAGACGGATTTAATATGCCTTGGAAAAGCTGTGGAGGTTACAGTGGAATAAAAAGACTATATGAATACCCTGTGGAAGAAAGATGGAGGTCACAGTATCTTAACAAGACGGTTTCAATGCCTCTTCGAAGAGTGGTGGAGGTCGGAGTGGAAAAAAAAACCAATATCATTGCACCGTGAAAGACACATGGAGGTCACAGTAGCTTAACAGGACGGTATTATTGCCCCTTGGAAGAGTGGTGGAGGTTGCAGTGGAATAAAAAAACAATATCATTGCCCGTAGAAGAGACGTGGAGGTCACAGTAGCTTAACTAGACAGTTTTAATGCCCCTTCAAAGAGTGGGGGAGGTCGCAATGGAATGAAAAGACAATATCAATGTGCCATGGAAGAGACGTGATGGTTACAGTAGTTTAACAAGATGGTTTTATTATCCCTTGGAAAAGTGGTGGAGGTCGCAGTGGAATAAAAAGACAATATCAATGCCCCGTGGAAGAGACGTGGAGGTGAGAGTAACTTAACAAGACGGTTTTAATGCCTCTTGGTAGGGTGGTGAAGGTCGCAGTGGAATAAAAAGACAATGCCCAGTGGCAAGACAGTTTTAATGCCCTTTGTAAGAGCTTTGGAGTTCAGAGTGGTTTAACAAGACGGTTGTTATAACCTTTGGAAGAGACATGGAGGTGACAGTAGCTAAACAAGATGGTTTTAATGCCCCTTGGGAGAGTGGAGTAGTTTACAGTGGAATTAAAAGAAAATATCAATGCACCGTAGATTAACAAGATGGTTTTTATACCCCTTGGAAGAGTGGTGGAGGTCGTAGTGGAATAAAGAGAAAATATCAATGCCCCTTGGAAGAGTGGTGGAGGTCGGAGTGGATTAAAAAGACAATATCAATGCCCCGTGGAAGAGACTTGGAGGTCACAGTAGTCTTAACAAGATGGTTTTAATACGCCATGGAAGAGACGTGGAGGTCACAGTAGCTTATCAAGATGGTTTTAATGCCTCTTCGAAATGTGGTGGAGATCACAGTGGAATAAAAAGACAATATCAATGCACCGTGGAAGAAAAGTGGAGTTCACAGTAGCTTAACAAGATGGTTTTATTGTCCTAGGAAGAGTGGTGGAGGTCGCAGTTTAATAAAAAGACAATATCAATGCCCCGTGGAAGAGACGTGGAGGTCACAGTAGCTTAACAAGACAGTTTTAATGCCCCTTGGTAGAGTGGTGAAGGTCGCAGTGGAATAAAAAGACAATATCAATGCACCTTGGAAGAGTGGGGTGGTCGCAGTGGATTAAAAAGACAATATCAATGCCCCGTGGAAGAGACGTCAAGGTCACAGTAGTCTAACCAAGACGCTTTTAATGACCAATGGAAGAGTGGTGGAGGTCACAGTGGAATAAAAAGACAATTTCAATACCCTTTGGATCAGACGTGGAGGTCACAGTAGCTTAACAAGATGGTTTAATGCCCCTTGGAAGAGTGGTGGAGGTCGCAGTGGAATAAAAAGACAATATCAATTGTAACGGGTCTGGGAGGTGGAACCTCTGAGCTACTATACAAAGGGGCAAGTCTTGTAAGGAAGCGGGTGGCTCCCAGGGAAAGTGGGCAGGCAGTCACGTCAAGTGACAGGGACAGTCTCTGGGTAGAAGGGCAGGAGGTCACGGAGAGTGACGAGAACAGTCTCTTGACAGGCGGGTGGTCACGGCAAGTGACAGCAGGATAAGAGTCTCTAGGCAGGCGGGTGGTCACGGCAAGTGACAGCAGGATAAGAGTCTCTAGGCAGGCAGGGGGTCACGGCAAGTGACGGCAGAGCCTCCAGGAAGGCGAGCAGGCAGGTAGCAGGTGAGCGCTCCCAGGTGAGCGGACAAGAGTCTCTGGACAGGCAGGTGGTCAGAGCAAGTGACGGCAAAGCCTCCAGGTAGGCTAGCAGGCAGGTAGCAGGTGAGCGCTCCCAGGTGAGCGGGCAAGAGTCTCTGGATAGGCAGGTGGTCACATCAAGTGACAGCTAAGCCTCCAGGTAGGCTAGCATGCGGGTAGCAGGTGAGCGCTTCCAGGTAAGCGGGTAAGAGTCTCACGGCTGGCTGGCAGGTGGTCACGGCAAGTGACGGCATAGCCTCCAGGTAGGCTAGCAGGCAGGCAGCAGGTGAGCGCTCCCAGGTGAGCGGGTAAGAGTCTCACGGCTGGCTGGCAGGTGGTCACGGCAAGTGACGGCAGAGCCTCCAGGTAGGCTAGCAGGCAGGTAGCAGGAGAGCGCTCCCAGGTGAGCAGGCAGACTGATCCATAGACAGACTGGCAGGTGCTGATAGGCAGACTGTCAGACCACAGGAATGCAAGCAGATAGACAGGTATCAGGCAGGTGTCAAGCAGGAATCTGGCAGGTAACTGGCAGGTATCTGGTAACGGGACCTGAGGGCTGAAGCAGAGTTGACAGGCTTTGCAACAACACTGCTCGGGCACCTCCATTTTGGAGGAGGCGCCTTATATATGGTGAGGTCCTCCGGCCGTTGGCCGGGGACTCCTTAGGACGGCGCGCGCGGCCCCTTTAAGAGGAGGGGAGCGCACGCGCTCCCTAAGCGCAGTAGCCGGGAAGCAGCGGGCGCTGCCAGCAGAGTGGGAGGAAGACGCTGGGCACAGAGCGGAGAGGTGAGGGGAACGGCGTCCCTGCCTAGCAGGAGGCAGGGACGCCGACGCTACATCAATGCCCCGTGGAGGAGACATGGAGGTCACAGTAGCTTAACAAGACGAACTTTATGCCCCTTGGAAAAGTGATGGAGGTCGCAGTGGAATAAAAAGACAACATCAATGCATCGTGGAAGAGATGTGGAGGTCACAGTAGGTTAACAAGATGGTTTTAATGCCCGTTGGAAGAGCTATGGAGTTCAGAATGGTTTAACAAGACGGCTTTAGTACCCATTGCAAGAGACGTGGAGGTCACAGTAGCATAGCAAGATGGTTTTAATACCCATTGGTAGAGTGCTGGAAGTTACAGTAGAATAAATAGACAATATCAATGCCCCTTGGAAGAGTGCTGGAGGTCGCAGTGGAATAAAAAGTCAATATCAATGCCCCGTGGAGGAGACGTGAAGGTAACTGTAGTTAACAAGACAGTTTTATTGCCCCTTGGAAGAGTGGTGGAGGTCGCAGTGGAATAAAAAGACAATATCAATGCCCCGTAGAAAAGACGTGGTAGTCACAGTAGCTTAACAAGATGGTTTTAATGCCACTTGGAAAAGCTGTGGAGTTCAGAGAGGTTTTGCAAGACGCTTTTAATGCCAGTTGGAAGAGACGTGGACAACACTGTAGCTTTACCAGACGGTATTATTATTGCCCCTTGGAAAAGTGGTGGAGGTTACAGTGGAATAAAAAGACAATATAAATACCCCGTGGAAGAGATGTGGAGGTCACAGTAGCTCAACAATAAGGTTTTAATGCCCCTTGGAAAAGTGGTGGAGGTCGCAGTGGAATAAAAGGACAATTTCAATTCCCCTTGGAACAGTGGTGGAGGTCGCAGTGGAATAAAAAGACAATTTCAATACCCCGTGGAACAGACGTTGAGGTCACAGTAGTTTAACAAGACGGTTTTAAAGCCCCTTGGAAGAGTGATGGAGGTCGCAGTGGACTAAAAAGACAATATCAATGCCCCGTGGAAGAGACGTGGAGGTCACAGTAGATTAACAAGACGATTTTAATGACCCTTGTAAGAGTGGTGATGGTCCCAGTGGAATAAAAAGACAATATCAATGCCCCATGGAAGAGACGTGGAGGTCACAGTAGCTTAACAAGACGGTTTTAATGCCCCTTGGAAGAGCTGGGGAGTTCAGAGGGGTTTAACAAAACGGTTTTAATGCCCCTTGGAATAGACCTGGAGGTCACAGTAGCATAACAAGATGGTTTTAATACCCATTGGAAGAGTGGTGGAAGTTACAATGGAATAAAAAGACAATATCAATATCCTGTGGCAGTTACTGTTAGATGTCAGTCTGGTGCTGGGTTCGGAATGGGTCCAGGACCTTCTTTGGTCTCCCATTTCAGTCCAGCTGGGGCTGATGCTGCTCAGCATCACCATCAGCCCCAACGCCTAGCTGGCCCGCGAGCACTGTTTGTGTTCCAGGTAGTTGTGCCTTGCAATGTTAACCCTGGGTTGCAGAGGGAGACAGGGCTTGTGGAATCTAAGTCCAGGATTTGCCGCACTGAGCATGTCCGTGATCTGGCGGATCATGATTGGTGGGTTGGCACCCACCTGACCCGGTGACCTGGCACCGCCTGATTGGTCACGTGTGTCGTCACCAATGGTGCGACAGTGGGGCAGGGCTTAATCTTTAAAAGGCCCGCCCACAAACATGGCGGCGCGCTCAGATCATTTGAGCTAGCTGTGTGTGGTGTGCACGCTGACTCCGGGCTCAAAGAGCCATAGTTTCCGCTAGGCAGGTTTAGCTCCATAGAGGCAGGTTAGCTTCAAAGAGGCAGGTAGCTTCGCTTCGCTGACTGGCTCTAACCAGGGGGTTCGCCCTTACACCCCGAGCCGCCTGTGAATTAAATAGAGCGGGTCTGCTCAGTCCGGTGGCATGCCGGCTGAGTGCTCGAGTACCCGGCGGGAATCACCCGCACGCTAGCGCCGTCTCCCTGCGGTTCTTGGAGATTGTGCGTACCGTCTTACCCTTCCGTGTGCGTTAACACGAAGGGCTAAGATATTTGTTAGGTGCGTCGCCGCTATACCCTGTCCGGTGTGTAGTTAACACGGAGGGGTTATCTTTAAGTTGGTTACTTTACTTTCCACCCAGAAAGTGCTCGGCAGCAGTCCTCTTGGCTGCATCGCGGACCCCGGGGTCAGTTGCGTTCCATTTAATAAAGTTGTCTGCAACAGCTCCCCCTAATAGTATCTGAGTGCCAGGGTCTTGCCGAACATGGCCGACAACCAGCAGCTGCAGCGTTATATACAGCAACTGGAGACCAGACTCAGGTCTCTGGAACTGGCGGTCCCGGTTGCTGATACCACTGCAGTAGCTACCCAGGCGACTTCTCTAGCAGCCAACATGATAAACTCGGCTGCCACCACTGCAAGTGCCCCATTACCCCGGTTTGCTCTCCCGGAAAAATTTTCTGGGGATAGTAAACTCTGTAGGGGTTTTATAAATGTATGCTCCGTTCACTTGGAGATGATGGAGACACGGTTCCCCTCCGAAAGAGCCAAAGTGTGATATATCATCTCATTGCTGTCTCACAGGGCTCTGGAGTGGGCTACTCCTCTATGGGAGCGTAATGACCCAGTGGTAGTAAATACGGGTCTCTTCCTTAAGACCCTAAAAATTGTTTTCCTGGGCCCTCAGGTCATTCATGATACGGCTCTTAAGCTCCTTGCTTTGGTCCAGGGTTCGGCCACCGCCAGTCACTATGCCGTCCAGTTCAGAACCTTGGCGGCTGAACTGGATTGGTCTGAGCGGTCGCTTATCCCAGTGTTCTGGAAGGGTCTGGCTGGGCATATTAAAGATGCTTAATCTACCAGAGAGATTCCAACCTCCCTGGAGGAGTTAATATCTCTCGCTGACCGTATAGACTTACGTCATGCAGAACACAGGTTAGAGCTAGAGGTTGGCAGTCCCCAGTACCTGTTGGCACCAGGCGTCTTTAGACCCAAACCCAAGACACCCGACCCGGAGCCTAAGGTTACGGGTGTACCCCGGTCTAAGTCTAGTTCCTCTCGTTCCCATTCTGCACCTCTCTCAGAGCACCCCGTAAATAAGGGCTCCAAGCAGCCGGTAAAACGAGTAGGGCTTACCACCACTGGTGGGGGTACATTAAATTCTCGGTTCTCTTCCTCCAAGCTATCATATAAGGTGATCTTGTCCTTCGGTAGATCTGCAGTTGCTGCCAATGCGTGGGTGGACTCTGGTGCTGAGGGCAATTTTTTATCATCTACATTTGCCCAGAGACATGTCATCTCTACTGAGCCAATGGGTCACTCCTGGATATGCAAATCACTCATCGGTCGATCCCTCTCACCATGTCATTCCCTAAGGGCCACCGGGAGTTTCCGCTAGGCAGGTTTAGCTCCATAGAGGCAGGTTAGCTTCATAGAGGCAGGAAGCTTCGCTTCACTGACTGGCTCTAACCAGGGGGTTCGCCTTTACACCCCGGGCCGCCTGTGAATTAAATAGAGCGGGTTTGCTCAGTCCGGTGGCACGCCGGCTGAGTGCTCGAGTACCCGGCGGGAATCACCCGCACGCTAGCGCCGTATCCTATAGCATAGCACCTGTACCGAAGACAGGGCTACTGCTCATAGTCCGGTCACACGTCTCCCTGCGGTTCTTGGAGATTGTGTGAACCGCTTTAGCGCCAATCCCCATAGCGTAGCGCCTGTATCAAAGACAGGGATACTGCTGTTCCCACAGACGCACGTCTCCCTGCGGTTCTTGGAGATTGTGCGTACCGTCTTACCTTTCCGTGTGCGTTAACACGAAGAGCTAAGATATTTGTTAGGTGCGTTGCCGGTCACTCTCTCCTCCGTGCATTAAACGGAGATAGAGCATACCGCTATACCCTGTCCGGTGTGTAGTTAACACGGAGGGGTTATCTTTAAGTTTGTTACTTTACTTTCCACCCGGAAAGTGTTCGGCAGCAGTCCTCTTGGCTGCATCGCGGATCCCGGAGTCGGTTGCGTTCCATTTAATAAAGTTGTCTGCAACCGCCCTCCTAACAGGTTACAGTAGCTTAACAAGACGGTTTTAATGCCCCTTGGAAGAATGGTGGAGGTCGCAGTGGAATAAAAATACAATATCAATGCCCCTTGGAAGAGTGGTGGAGGTCGCAGTGGAATGAAAATACAATATCATTACCCCGTGGAAAAGACGTGGAGGTCACAGTAGCTTTTCAATACCCTTTTAATGCCCCTTGGAAGAGTGGTGGCGGTTGCAGTGGAATAAAAAGACAATATAAATGCCCCGTGGTAGAGACGCAGAGGTCACAGTAGCTTTACAAGACAATTTTAAGGCCCCTTGGAAGATCTGTGGAGTTCAGAGCGGTTTAACAAGACGGTTTTAAAGCCCCTTGGTAGAGAGATGGAGGTCACAATTGCTTAACAAGACGGGTTTAATGCCCCTTGGAAGAGTGGTGGAGGTCACAGTGGATTAAAAAGACAATATCAATGCCCCGTGAAGGAGACATGGAGGTCACAGTAGCTCAACTAGACAGTTTTAATGCCCCTTGGAAAAGTGGTGGAGGTCACAGTGGAATAAAAAGACAATACCAATGCCCCTTGGAAAAGACGTGGAGGTCACAGTAGCTTAACAAGACGGTTTTAATGCCCATTGGAAGACCTGTGGAGTTAAGAGTGGTTTAACAAGACGGTTGTAATGCCCCTTGGAAGAGACGTGGAAATCACAGTTGCTAAACAAGACGGTTTTAATGCCCCTTGGAGTAGTGGTGGAGGTCGCAGTGGAATAAAAAGACAAAATCAATGCCCCTTGGAAGAGTGGTGGAGGTTGCAGTGGAATAAATATCAATGCACCGTGGAATAGACATGGAGGTCACAGTAGCTTAACAAGATGGTTTTAATGCACCTTGGAAAAGTGGTGTAGGTTGAAGTGGAATAAAAAGACAATATCATTGCCCCATGGAAGAGACGTGTAGGTGACAGTAGCTTAACAAACGGTTTTAATGACACTTGGAAGAGTGGTGGAGGTCGCAGTGGAATAAAAAGACAATATCAATGCCCCTTGGAAGAGTGGTGGAGGTCGCAGTGGAATAAAAAGACATTATCACTACCCCGTGGAAGAGACGAGGAGGTCAGAGTAGCTTAACAAGACAGTTTTAATGCCTCTTCTAAGAGTTGTGGAGGTCGCAGTGGTATAAAAAGACAATATCAATGCCCCTTGGAAGAGTGGTGGAGGTCGCAGAGGAATAAAAAGACAATATCAATGCCCCGTGGAAGAGACGTGGAGGTCACAGTAGCTTAACAAGACGGTTTTAATGCCCCTTGGAAGAGTGGTGGAGGTTACAGTGGAATAGAAAGACAATATCAATGCCCCGTGGAAGAGACGTGGAGATCATAGTAGCTTAACAAGACGGTTTTAATGTCCCTTGGAAGAGTGGTGGCAGTCGCAGTGGAATATAAAGACAATATAAATGCCCCGTGTAAGAGACGCGGAGGTCACAGTAGCTTTACAAGACAATTTTAATGCCAATTGGAAGATCTATGAAGGTCAGAGCGGTTTATCTTGACGGTTTTAATGCCCCTTGATATACAGGTGGAGGTCACAGTAGCTTAACAAGACGGGTTTAATGCCCTTAGAAGAGTGGTGGAGGTTACAGTGGAATAAAAAGACAATATCAATGCCCCGTGAAGGAGACGTGGAAATCACAGTAGCTTAATTAGAACGTTTTAATGCCCCTTGGAAGAGTGGTGGAGGTCGTAGTGGAATAAAAAGACAATATCAATGCCCTGTGGAAGAGACTTGGAGGTCACAGTAGCTTAACAAGATGGTTTTATTGCCCCTTCTAAGAGTTGTGGAGGTTGCAGTGGTATAAAAAGACAATATCAATGCCCCTTGGAAGAGTGGTGGAGGTCGCAGTGGAATAAAATGACAATATCAATGCCCCTTGGAAGAGTGGTGGAGGTTACAGTGGAATAAAAAGTCAATATCAATGCCCCGTGGAAGAGGCGTGGAGATCACAGTAGCTTAACAAGACGGTTTTAATGATGCTTGGAAGTGTGGTGGAGTTCGCAGTGGAATAAAAAGACAATATCAATGCCTTTTCTAAGAGTGGTGTAGGTCGCAGTGGATTAAAAAGACAATATCAATGCCCCGTGGAGGTCACAGTAGCTTAACATGACGGTTTCAATGCACCTTGGAGAAGATGTGGAGATCCCAGTAGCTAAACAAAACAGTTTTAATGCCCCTTGGAAGAGTGGTGGAGGTCGCAGTGTAATAAAAAGACATTATGAATACCCCTTGGAAGAGAGATGGAGGTTGCAGTGGAATAAAAAGACAATATCAATGCCCCTTGGAAGAGTGGTGGAGGTCGCAGTGGAATAAAAAGACAATATCAATGGGCCATGGAAAAGACTTGGAAGTCTCAGTAGCTTAACAAGACGGCTTTAACGCCCCTTGGAAAAGTGGTGTAGGTCACAGTGGAATAAAAAGATAATATCAATGCCACGTGGAAGAGACGTGGAGGTCACAGTAGCTTAAATAGATGGTTTTAATGCCCATTAGAAGAGCTGTGGAGTTCAGACTGGTTTAAAAAGACAGTTTTAATGCCCCTTGGAAGAGACGTGGAGGTCACAGTAGCTTAACAAAGCTGTTTTAATGCCCCTTGGAAGAGTGGTGGAGGTTACAGTGGAATAAAAAGACAATATCAATGCCCCGTGGAAGAGATGTGGAGGTCACAGTAGCTTAACAAGACGGTTTTAATGCCCCTTGTAAGTATGATCGTGGTCGCAGTGGTATAAAAATACAATGTCAATGCCCCTTGGAAGAGTGGTGGAGTTCGCAGTGGAATAAAAAGACAATATTAATTCCCCGTGGAAGAGACGTGGAGGTCAAAGTAGCATAACAAGAAGGTTTTAATGCCCCTTGGAAGAGTGGTGGAGGTCGCAGTGGAAGAAAAACGCAATATCAATGCCCCGTGGAAGAGATGTGGAGGTCACAGTAGCTTAACAAGATGGTTTTATTGCCCCTTGGAAGAATGGTGGAGTTCACAGTGGAATAAAAAACAATATCAATGGCACGAGGAACAGACGTGGAGGTCACAGTAGGTTAACAAGATGATTTTAATGCCCCTTGGAAGAGTGGTGGAGGTTACAGTGGAATAAAAAGACAATATCAAGGTCACGTGGAAAAGACGTGGAGATCACAGTAGCTTAACAAGATGGTTTTAATGCCCCTTGGAAGAGTGGTGAAATAAAAAGACAACATCAGTGCCCCGTGGAAGAGATGTGGAGGTCACAGTAGCTTAACAAGATGGTTTTAATGCCCCTTGTAAGTATGATCGTGGTCGCAGTGGTATAAAAAGACAATGTTAATGCCCCTTGGAAGAGTAGTGCAGGTCGCAGTGGAATAAAAAGACAATATCTATGCCCCGTGCAAGAGACGTGGAGGTCACAGTAGCTTATCAAGAAGGTTTTAATGCCCCTTGGAAGAGTGGTGGAGGTCGCAGTGGAAGAAAAAGACAATATCAATGCCCCGTGGAAGAGATGTAGAGGTCACAGTAGCTTAACAAGACGGTTTTATTGCCCCTTGGAAGAATGGTGGAGTTCGCAGTGGAATAAACAAACAATATCAATTGCCCATGGAACAGACGTGGAGGTCACAGTATCTTAACAAGATGGTTTTAATGCCCCTTGGAAGAGCTGTGGAGTTCAGAGTGGTTTAACAAGACAGTGTTAATGCCCCTTGGAGAAGACGTGGTGTTCCCAGTAGCTAAACAAGATGGTTTTAATTTCCCTTGGAAGAGTGGTGGAGGTCACAATGGAATAAAAAGACAATATCAATGCCCCTTGCAAGAGTGGTGGAGGTTACAGTGGAATAAAAATACAATATCAATGCCCCGTGGAAGAGACGTGGAGATCAAAGTAGATTAATAATACGGTTTTAATGCTCCTTGGAAGAGTGGTGGAGTTCGCAGAGGAATAAAAAGACAATATCAATGCCTTTTGGAAGAGTAGTGGAGGTCGCAGTGGAATAAAAAGACAATATCAATGCCCCGTGTAGGCCACAGTAGCTTAACAAGACGGTTTTAATGCCCCTGGGTAGAGTGGTGGAGGTCTCAGTGGAATAAAAAGACAATAAAATTGCCCCTTGGAAGAGACGTGGAGGTCACAGTAGCTTAACAAGATGGTTTTAATGACCATTGGAAGACCTGTGGAGTTAAGAGTGGCTTAACAAGACGGTTTTAATTCCCCTTGGAAGAGACGTGGAAATCACAGTAGCTAAACAAGACGGTTTTAATGCTCCTTGAAGTAGTGGTGGAGGTCGCAGTGGAATAAAAAGACAAAATCAATGCCCCTTGGAAGAGTGTTGGAGGTTGCAGTGGAATAAAAAGACAATATGAATGCCCCTTAGAAGAGTGATGGAGGTTGCAGTGGAATAAAAAGACAATATCATTGCCCCGTGGAAGAGTCGTGGAGGTGACAGTAGCTTAACAAGACGGTTTTAATGACCCTTGGAAGATTGGTGGAGGTCGCAGTAATATAAAAAGACAATATCAATGCCCCTTGGAAGAGTGGTGGAGGTCGCAGTGGAATAAAAATACAATATCATTACCCCGTGGAAGAGACGAGGAAGTCAGAGAAGCTTAACAAGCCACTTTTAATGTCCCTTGGAAGAGTAGTGGCGGTCGCAGTGGAATAAAAAGACAATATAAATGCCCTGTGAAAGAGACGCGGAGGTCACAGTAGCTTTACAAGACGATATTAATGCCACTTGGAAGATCTGTGGAGGTCAGAGCGGTTTAACTAGACGTTTTTAATGCCCCTTGATATAGAGGTGGAGGTCACAGTAGTTTAACAAGATGGTTTTAATGCCCCTTGGAAGAGCTGTGGAGTTCAGAGTGGTTTAACAAGACGGTTGTAATGCCCCTTGGAAGAGACGTGGAGGTCACAGAAGCTTAACAAGACGGTTTTAATGTCCCTTGGAAAAGTGGTGGAGGTCACAGTGGAATAAAAAGGCAATATCAATGCCCCTTGGAAGAGTGGTGGAGGTCGCAGTGGAATAAAAAGACAATATAAATGCCCTGTGAAAGAGACGCGGAGGTCACAGTAGCTTTACAAGACGATATTAATGCCACTTGGAAGATCTGTGGAGGTCAGAGCGGTTTAACTAGACGTTTTTAATGCCCCTTGATATAGAGGTGGAGGTCACAGTAGTTTAACAAGATGGTTTTAATGCCCCTTGGAAGAGCTGTGGAGTTCAGAGTGGTTTAACAAGACGGTTGTAATGCCCCTTGGAAGAGACGTGGAGGTCACAGAAGCTTAACAAGACGGTTTTAATGTCCCTTGGAAAAGTGGTGGAGGTCACAGTGGAATAAAAAGGCAATATCAATGCCCCTTGGAAGAGTGGTGGAGGTCGCAGTGGAATAAAAAGACAATATCAATGCCCCGTGGAAGAGACGTGGAGGTCACAGTAGCTTAACAAGACGGTTTTAATGCCCCTTGGAAGAGTGGTGGAGGTTACAGTGGAATAGAAAGACAATATCAATGCCCCGTGGAAGAGACGTGGAAATCATAGTAGCTTAACAAGACGGTTTTAATGCCCCTTGGAAGAGCTGTGGAGTTCAGAGTGGTTTAACAAGACAGTTTTAATGACCCTTGGAGTAGACGTGGAGATACCAGAAGCTAAACAAGACGGTTTTAATGCCCCTTGGTAGAGACATGGAGGTCACAGTAACATACATAGTTTTTAAGGTTGAAGGAAGACTAAGTACATCTAGTTCAACCCAGTAGTTTAACAAGATGGTTTTAATGCCCCTTGGAAGAGCTGTGGAGTTCAGAGTGGTTTAACAAGACGGCTTTAATGCCCCTTGGAAAAGTGGTGGAGGTCGCAGTGGAATAAAAAGACAATATCAATGCCCCTTGGAAGAGTGGTGGAGGTTACATTGGAATAAAAAGACAATATCAATGCCCTGTGGTAGAGGCGTGGAGATCACAGTAGCTTAACAAGACGGATTTAATGCTCCTTGGAAGTGTGGTGGAGTTCGCAGTAGAATAAAAAGACAATATCAATGCCTTTTGTAAGAGTGATGGAAGTCGCAGTGGATTAAAAAGACAATATCAATGCCCCGTGGAGGTCACAGCAGCTTAACATGACGATTTCAATGCCCCTTGGAGAAGACGTGGAGATCCCAGTAGCTAAACAAAACGGTTTTAATGCCCCTTGGAAGAGTGGTGGAGGTTGCAGTGGAATAAAAAGACAATATGAATGCCCCTTGAAAGAGTGATGGAGGTTGCAGTGGAATAAAAAGACAATATCTATGCCCCTTGGAAGAGTGGTGGAGGTCGCAGTGGAATAAAAAGACAATATCAATGCCCCGTGGAAAAGATGTGGAGGTCACAGTAGCTTAACAAGACGGTTTTAACGCCCCTTGGAAAAGTGGTGTAGGTCACAGTGGAAAAAAAAGACAGTATCAATGCCCCGTGGAAGAGACGTGGAGGTCACAGTAGCTTAACAAGAAGGTTTTAATGCCTCTTGGAAGAATGGTGGAGGTCGCAGTGGAATAAAAAAACAATATCAATTGCCCGTGGAACAGACGTGGAGGTCAAAGTATTTTAACAAGATGGTTTTAATGCTCCTTGGAAGAGTGGTGGAGGTTACAGTGGAATAAAAAGACAATATCAATGTAACGTGGAAGAGACGTGGAGATCACAGTAGCTTAACAAGATGGTTTTAATGCTCCTTGGAAGAGCTGTGGAGTTCAGAGTGGTTTAACAAGACAGTTTTAATGCCCCTTGGAGAAGATGTGGTGTTTCCAGTAGCCAAACAAGATGGTTTTAATTTCCCTTGGAAGAGTGGTGGAGTTCGCAGTGGAATTAAAAGACAATATCAATGCCCCCTGGAAGAGTGGTGGAGGTTACAGTGGAATAAAATTACAATATTAATGCCCCGTGGAAGAGACGTGGAAATCAAAGTAGCTTAACAATACGGTTTTAATGCTCCTTGGAAGAGTGGTGGAGTTCGCAGAGGAATAAAAAGACAATATCAATGCCTTTTGGAAGAGTGGTGGAGGTCGCAGTGGAATAAAAAGACAATATCAATGCCCCGTGTAGGTCACATTAGTTTAACAAGACGGTTTTAACGCCCCTTGTCAGAGTGGTGGAGGTCGCAGTAAATAAAAAGACAATAGCAATGCCCCATGGAAGAGACGTTGAGGTCACAGTAGCTTAAGAAGACGGTTTTAATGCCCCTTGGAAGAGCTATGGAGTTCAGAGTGGTTTAACAAGACGGTTTTAATGCCACTTTGAGAAGACGTGGAGATCCCAGTAGCTAAGCAAAACGGTTTAAATGCCCCTTGGAAGAGTGGTGGAGTTCGCAGTGGAATAAAAAGACAATACCAATGCCCCTTGGAAGAGTGGTGGAGGTCACAGTGGAATAAAAATATAATATCAATGCCCTTTGGAAGGGTCTTGGAGGTCGCAGTGGAATAAAAAGACGATATCAATGCCCCGTGGAAGAGACGTGGAGATCCCAGTAGCTAAACAAAACGTTTTTAACGCCCCTTGGAAGAGTGGAGGAGTTAGCAGAGGAATAAAAAGACAATATCAATGCCCCTTGGAAGGGTCTTGAAGGTCGCAGTGGAATAAAAAGACGATATCAATGCCCCGTGGAAGAGACGTGGAGGTCACAGTAGCTTAACAAGAAGGTTTTAATGCCCCTTGGAAGAGTGGTGGAGGTCGCAGTGGAATAAAAAGACAATATCAATGCCCCGTGGAAGAGATGTGGAGGTCACAGTAGCTTAACAAGATGGTTTTATTGCCCCTTGGAAGAGTGGTGGAGGTCGCAGTGGAATAAAAAGACAATATCAATGCCACATGCAAGAGACGTGGATATCACAGTACTTAACAAGACGGTTTTAATGCCCCTTGGAAGAGCTGTGGAGTTCAGAGTGGTTTAACAAGACAGGTTTAATGCCCCATGGAGAAGACGTGGAGATCCCATTAGCTAAACAAGACGGTTTTAATGCCCATTGGAAGAGTGGTGGAGGACGCTGTGGAATAAAAAGACAATATCAATGCCCCCTGGAAGAGTGGTGGAGGTTACAGTGGAATAAAAAGATAATATCAATGCCTTTTGGAAGAGTGGTGCAGGTCGCAGTGGAATAAAAAGACAATATCAATTCCCCTTGTAGGTCACAGTAGCTTAACACTACGGTTTTAACGCCCCTTGGAAGAGTGGTGGAGGTCGCAGTGGAATAAAAAGACAATAGTAATGCCCCGGGGAAGAGACCTTGAGGTCACAGTAGCTTAACAAGACGGTTTAATGCCCCTCGGAAGAGCTGTGGAGTTCAGAGTGGTTTAACAAGACGGTTTTAATGCCCCTTGGAGAAGACGTGGAGATCCCAGTAGCTAAACAAAATGATTTTAATGCCCCTTGGAACAGTGGTGGAGGTCGCAGTGGAATAAAAAGACAATATCAATGCCCCGTGGAAGAGACGTGGAGGTCTCAGTAGCTTAACAAAACGGTTTTAACTCCCCTTGGAAGCGTGGTGGAGGTCTCAGTGAAATAAAAAGACAATATCAATGCCCCGTGGAAGAGACATGGAGGTCACAGTAGTTTAACAAGACCGTTTTAATGCCCCTTGGAAAAGCTGTGGAGTTCAGAGTGGTTTAAGAAGACTGTTTTAATGCCCCTTGGAAGAGACGTGGAGGTCACAGTAGTTTAACAAGAGGGTATAATGCCTCTTGGAAAAGTGGTGGTTGTTACAGTGGAATAAAAAGACAATATCAATGCCCAATGTAAGAGACATAGAGGTCACAGTAGCTTAACAAGATGGTTTTAATGCCCCTTGGAAGAGTGGTGGAGTACGCAGTGGAATAAAAAGACAATATCAATGCCTTTTGGTAGAGTGGTGGAGGTCGCAGTGGAATAAAAAGACAATATCAATGCCCCGTGGAGGTCACAGTAGCTTAACAAGACTGTTTTAACTCCCCTTGGAAGAGTGGTGGAGGTCGCAGTGGAATAAAAAGACAATAGCAATGCCCCGTGGAAGAGATGTTGAGGTCAAAGTAGCTTAACAAGACAGTTTTAATGCCCCTTGGAAGAGCTGTGGAGTTCAGAGTGGTTAAACAAGACGTAGCTTAACAAGACAGTTTTAATGCCCCTTGGAAGAGCTGTGGAGTTTAGAGTGGTTAAACAAGACGGTTTTAATGCCCCTTGTAGAAGACGTGCAGATCCCAGTAGCTAAGCAAAATGGTTTTAATGCCCCTTGGAAGAGTGGTGGAGGTCGCAGTGGAATAAAAAGACAATATCAATGCCCCTTGGAAGAGTGGTGGAGGTCGCAGTGGAATAAAAAGACAATATCAATGCCCCGTGGAAGATACGTGGAGGTCACAGTAGCTTAACAAGACGGTTTTAATGCCCATTGGAAGAGCTGTGGAGTTCAGAGTGGTTTAACAAGACAGTTTTAATGTCCCTTGGAAGAGACGTGGAGGTCACAGTAGCTTAACAAGACGGTTTTAATGCCCTTTGGAAAAGTGGTGGAGGTTACAGTGGAATAAAAAGACAATATCAATGCACCATGGAAGAGACGTGGAGGTCACAGTAGCTTAACAAAACGGTTTTAACGCCCCTTGGAAGAGTGGTGAAGGTCGCAGTGGAATAAAAAAACAATATCAATGCCCCGTGGAAGATACGTGGATGTCACAGTAGTTTAGCAAGGCGGTTTTAATGCCCCTTGGGAGAGCTGTTGAGTTCAGAGTGGTTTAACAAGACAGTTTTAATGCCCCTTGGAAGAGACGTGGAGGTCACAGTAACTTAACAAGACGGTTTTAATGCCCTTTGCAAATGTGGTGGAGGTTACAGTGGAGTAAGAAGACAATATTAATGCCCCATGGAAGAGATGTGGAGGTCACAGTAGCTTAGCAAGATGGTTTTAATGCCCCTTGGAAGAGTGGTGGAGCTAACAAGAGCCCTACAGTACAGCATCTTAAAAATATTATTTCCATTATTGGGGAATGGGTCTCCCACAGTCTTTGCTTATGCCTTAAAAGCAAAAGCTGACAAAAATAAGGATGGAAGAACTTTCAATAATGGCAACACAGACCATGGTCACCCTGGTGTTATAGTGGTATAGGCTGAGGATAAGGAGAAGAACATAAAACTGCCGAAATGAAGAAGCGTATACCCATGTGTGGGTGTGAAGCGGTGCATGTGAATACACCTCCCGAAATAACACAGTAGATTTGACTTTGTTACTCTGCTGTCATTTGGTGGTGATGAGAAGTCTGGCCTAATCCAGCCCTTGTTCATTTTTATAAGGGTCAGCTTGTCAGCATTGTCAGTTGACAAGCGAGTGCGCTTATCAGTTATAATTTCCCAGCAGCACTAAAAACATGCTCTGATAACATGCTAGCGGCAGGGCAGGCCATGACCTCCAAGGCGTACAGAGCGAGTACACTCCAAGTGTCCAGCTTGGATACCCAATAATTAAAAGGCACAGAGGAATCACGGAGGACGCTGGACGGTCGGCAAGGTACTCCCTCACCATCTTTTGAAACTTTCCACTCCTTGTGAGAGTACCCCGCGCCTCAGGGTCTGTCCGAAGGGAGGATCTGAGAAAACTGTCCCAGAACGTTGACAGTGTTCCCCTGCCTCTGCTGGATTGGAGTTTCATCTCTCTCGCACGTACGCCTTGGTTGGGCAACGAACTGTGACCTCTGCTGCTAGCGTGTTCAGATGGGAATTTTTTTTAACAGTTCTGCAGCAAGGGCCTTCTGGTACTGCCCCATTTTTGTAGGCCTCTCCACCTCAGGAATAAGAGAGTGAAAGTTCTCCTTGTAGCGGGGGTCTAAAAGTGTCACCAACCAGTAATGACTGTCACCCAACATTTTGACAACGCAAGGGTCACAGTTAAGGCAGCGTAACATAAAGTCAGCCATGCGTGCTAGACTGGTAATGGGCAAGACTTACGTGTCCTCACCAAGATGACGACTGACCATGCTCTCCTCCTCCCCCTCCTCCTCCTCCTCCCTGTCCTCAGGCCACCCACGCTGAGCCGACGGTATGACAGTTGTACAGATACTACCGTCTACAGCGCATAATACAAGCTCCTGTTCTTCCTCCTCCTCATCCTCCTCTTCTCCCTCATTGTCCCCCAATGCACGTTGGGATGAGATGAGGCTGGGCTGTGTGTAAACGACCGCTACGGCTTCTTGATCCATCTCATCATACTCTGGCTTCAATGCCTCCTCTTTAATTCTCTGCAGAGAGCATTGCAAAAGACAGACAAGTGAAATGCTGACACTAATGATGGCATCATTGCCACTCACCATCTTGGTGGACTCCTCAAAGTTTGTCAAGATGGTACATATGTCAGACATCCAGGTCCACTCCTGAGTCTTATGTGTGGAGTCTGACCTGATTATCGACGGCCTTGTTGCAGCTGGTACTCCACAACTGCTCACAAATCCTTTGCAACATGTGGAGGAGGAGAGGTCCAATGTGTGGGGACAACATACACCAGTCGGTGTGACGGAAGCTGCAAACACTGCTGCAACACAGCAAGGGCGGGGGAGGCTGTAGCTAACTTGCGAAAATGAGCTGACAGGCGGCTTACTTTGACTAGCAGATCTGGCAACTCGGGGAATGATTTAAGAAACCGCTGAACCACGAGGTTAAGCACATGAGCCAGGCATGGTACTTGTGTGATCTTGCCTCGCCTCAGAGCCGCCACCAGGTTATGGCCATTGTCACACACGACCATGCCTGGATGTAGGTTCAGCAGTCTCAGCCACAGATCTGCCTGCTCGTTCACAGATGTCCACAACTCACAAGCAGTGTGAGGTTTCTCACTTTAGCTTATGAGTAGTGTTGAGCCACCCCCTTAGTGTTCGGGTTCGGTTCGGTTCGTCGAACACCAGGATGTTCGAGGAACTGTTCGTCGAACTGTTCGTCGAACACCTTAGAACACCGTTAAAACCAATGGCAGGCAAACAAAAACACATAGGAACACATAGAAAACACCTTCAAAGGTGTCCAAAAGCTCACAAACTGCTCAGAAGACACTTTCTTTAAAAAAGCCGGCCGGCAATTCAGCAGCGACATACACCGGTACCCGACAATTTAGACATGAAGGAATAGAGCATCACACATAGATTAGATAGATAGAAACATGTCAGTCACATATATATGAAGTACAGTGACAGTGTTGCTTACTGTACTTGTCATTTAGTGTAAAGGATTTATTAAAAAATATAATAGTGTTTTCATGCACCGTCTCTTTAAAAAAGCCGGCCGGCAATTCAGCAGCGGTACCCGACAATTTAGAACAGAAAGATAGAGCTTCACACATAGATTAGATAGATAGAAACATGTCAGTGACATATATAATAAGTACAGTGACAGTGTTGCTTACTGTACTTGTCATTTACTGCAAAGGATTTATTAAAAAAAATAATAGTGTTTTCATGCACCGTCTCTTTAAAAAAGCCGGCCGGCAATTCAGCATCTGTACCCGACAATTTAGAATAGAAGGAATAGAGAATCACACATAGATTAGATAGATAGAAACATGTCAGCCACATATATATGAAGTACAGTGACAGTGTTGCTTACTGTAATTGTCATTTAGTGTAAAGGATTTATCAAAAAACATAATAGTGTTTTCATGCACCGTCTCTTTAAAAAAGCCGGCCGGCAATTCAGCATCTGCACCCGACAATTTATAACAGACAGAATAGAGCTTCACACATAGATTAGATAGATAGAAACATGTCAGTCACATATATAATATACAGTGATAGTGTTGGTTACTGTACTTGTCATTTAGTATTAAAATAAAGGATTTATTATTAAAAAAAATTGGCGTGGGGTTCCCCATAATTTTAGTCTCTAGCGGAGGTTAAGCAGACAGCTGGGGCAGATGTTTGAAGCCTGGGAAGGGGGTAATACCCACAGAGCTTCCCAGGCTACTAATATCAGCCCCCAGCTGAATACCTAGCCTTTACTGGCTATTAAAATGGAGGACCCCCCCAAAAAAAATGACGTGGGGTCCCCCCTAATTTAATAGCTAGCAAAGGCTAGGCAGACAGCTGGGGGCTGATATTAATAGCTCAGGAAGGGTGCCATGAATATTGGCCCCCTCCCAGGCTAGAAACACCAGCCGTCAGCCGCCCCAGAAATGGCGCATCCATAGGATGCGCCAATTCTGGCACTTAGCCTCGCTCTTCCACGCTGCCCTGGTGCGGTGACAGGGGGTAATAGGGTTGGGGTTGATGTCAGCTTATAATGCCAGCTGACATCAAGCCCAGGTTAGTAATGGAGAGGCGTCTATAAGACACCCCCATTACTAACCCCATAGTCAAAGTTAAAAAAAAAACACAAACACCCAGAATAAAGTCCTTTAATTGAAATAAAGACACAATTCTTTATTGTTCTAAATTAAACCATACTTACCATCACGCCCATTCCAGCTGAAGCCAACGATCTCCTGCAATAAAAGAAAAATAATAAAGCAACCTCATCCTTACCTTTCCATGGTTCCCAGGACAGCTTCAGCTCTGCTACATCGAGATGACAGGCTGGACCTGCAGAACGCTGCCATCCAGCCTGTCATCCCGCAGACACTGAGAAGCGCAGGCATGCTTGCGCTCCTCAGTGTCTGACTGTGACGGCATCCAGATGAGCCGACAATGAACTCGGCTCACCTCATGTACGTCACTGACAGCGTGGGAAAATTCTCCTGCACTCAGCGCTTCAGCGTGAGAATTTTCCCACGCTGTCAGTGACGTGCATGAAGTGCGCCGAGTTCATTGGACATGACCTCGGCTCATCTGGATGCCGTCACAGCCAGACACTGAGTAGCGCAAGCAAGCCTGCGCTTCTCAGTGTCTGCGGGATGACAGGCTGGATGGCAGCGTTCTGCTGCGGTCCAGCCTGTCATCTCGATGTAGCAGAGCTGAAGCTGTCGTGGGAGCCATGGAAAGGTAAGGATGATGTTGCTTTATTATTTTACTTTTATTGCAGGAGATCATTGGCTTCAGCTGGAATGGGCGTGATGGTAAGTATGGTTTAATTTAGAACAATAAAGAATTGTGTGTTTATTTCAATTAAAGGACTTTTTTTCTGGGTGTTGTGTTTTTTTTAAATACTTTACTAGAAATTCATGGTGGTCATGTCTAATATTGGCGTGACCCCATGAATTTCGGGCTTAGGGCCAGCTGATAATGCCAAGCTGGCCTTAACCCCTTTATTACCCAGTGAGCCACCGCACCAGGGCCCTGGATGAGTTGGGTACAGCGCCAGAAGATGGCGCATCTATGAACGCGCCATTTTCCGGGGCGGCTGCGGACTGCAATTTGCAGCGGGTGGGGCCCAGAAAGCTTGGGCCTCCCTGCGCTGCAGATTCCAACCCCCAGCTGCCTAGTTGTACCTGGCTGGACACAAAAATAGGGCGAAGCTCCACGTATTTTTTTTTTTAATTCATGAAATTCATGGAATAATTAAGAAAAAAAGGGCTTCCCTATATTGTTGTGTCCGGCTAGGTACAAATAGGCAGCTGGTGGTTGGGAGCAGCCCGTCCCTGCCTGCTGTACCTGGCTGGACACAAATATAAGGCGAAGCCCCACATCAATTTTTTTTTCATTATTTCATGAATTTCCTGAAATAATTTAAAAAAAATTGACGTGGGGCTTCGCCCTATATTTGTGTCCAGTCAGGTACAGCAGGCAGTAACGGGCTGCCCCCAACCACCAGCTGCCTATTTGTACCTGGCCAGACACAACAATATAGGGAAGCCCTTTTTTAAAAAAATTATTTCATGAAATAATTTAAAAAAAATTGACGTGGGGCTTCGCACTATATTTGTGTCCAGCCAGGTACAGCAGGCAGGGACGGGCTGCCCCCAACCACCAGCTGCCTATTTGTACCTGGTTGGACACAACAATATAGGGAAGCCCTTTTTTTCTTAATTATTCCATGAATTTCATGAAATAATTAAAAAAAAAAATGCGTGGGGCTTCGCCCTATTTTTGTGCCCAGCCAGGTACAACTAGGCAGCTGGGAGCTGGAATCCGCAGCGCAGGGAGGCCCAAGCTTTCTGGGCCCCACCCGCTGCAAATTGCAGTCCGCAGCCGCCCCAGAAAATGGCGCGTTCATAGAAGCGCCATCTTCTGGCGCTGTACCCAACTCATCCAGGGCCCTGGTGCGGTGGCTCACTGGGTAATAAAGGGGTTAAGGCCAGCTTGGCATTATCAGCTGGCCCTAAGCCTGAAATTCATGGGGTCACGCCAATATTAGACATGACCACCATGAATTTCTAGTAAAGAATTTAAAAAAACACAACACCCAGAATAAAGTCCTTTAATTGAAATAAAGACACAATTCTTTATTGTTCTAAATTAAACCATACTTACCATCACGCCCATTCCAGCTGAAGCCAACGATCTCCTGCAATAAAAGAAAAATAATAAAGCAACATCATCCTTACCTTTCCATGGTTCCCACGACAGCTTCAGCTCTGCTACATCGAGATGACAGGCTGGACCGCAGCAGAAAGCTGCCATCCAGCCTGTCATCCCGCAGACACTGAGAAGAGTACGCATGCTTGCGCTCCTCAGTGTCTCGCTGTGACGGCATAAAGATGAGACAAGTTCATGTCCAATGAACTCGGCGCACCTCATGCACGTCACTGACAGCGTGGGAGAATTCTCCTGCACTCAGCGCTACAGCGTGAGAATTCTCCCACGCTGTCAGTGACGTGCATGAGGTGAGCTCATTCATGTCCAATGAACTCAGCTGACCTCATGTACGTCACTGACAGCGTGGGAGAATTCTCACGCTGAAGTGCTGAGTGCAGGAGAATTTTCCCACGCTGTCAGTGACTTGCATGAGGGGCGCCGAGTTCATTGGACATGACCTCGGCTCATCTGGATGCCGTCACAGCCAGACACTGCAGAGCGCAAGCATGCCTGCGCTTCTCAGTGTCTGCGGGATGACAGGCTTGATGGCAGCTTTCTGCTGCGGTCCAGCCTGTTATCTCGATGTAGCAGAGCTGAAGCTGTCGTGGGAACCATGGAAAGGTAAGGATTATGTTGCTTTATTATTTTTCTTTTATTGCAGGAGATCGTTGGCTTCAGCTGGAATGGGTGTGATGGTAAGTAGGGTTTAATTTAGAACAATAAAGGAATGTGTCTTTATTTCAATTAAAGGACTTTATTCTGGGTGTTTGTGGGTTTTTTTTAACTTTCACTATGGGGTTAGTAATGGGGGTGTCTTATAGACGCCTCTCCATTACTAACCTGGGCTTTATGTCAGCTGGCATTATAAGCTGACATCAACCCCAACCCTATTACCCCACTGCCACCGCTACAGGGCAGTGGGAAGAGCGAGGCTAAGTGCCAGAATTGGCGCATCCTAAGGATGCGCCATTTCTGGGGCGGCTGACGGCTGGTGTTTCTAGCCTGGGAGGGGGCCAATATTCATGGAACCCTTCCTGGGCTATTAATATCAGCCCCCAGCTGTCTGCCTAGCCTTTGCTAGCTATTAAAATAGGGGGGACCCCACGTCATTTTTTTGGGGGGTCCCCATTTTAATAGCTAGTAAAGGCTAGGTATTCCGCTGGGGGCTGATATTAGTAGCCTGGGAAGCTGCCCCCAACCACTAGCAGCCTATTTGTACCTGGTTGGACACAACAATATAGGGAAGCCCTTTTTTTCTTAATTATTCCATGAATTTCATGAAATAATTTAAAAAAAAAATGCGTGGGGCTTCGCCCTATTTTTGTGCCCAGCCAGGTACAACTAGGCAGCTGGGAGCTGGAATCCGCAGCGCAGGGAGCTTTCTGGGCCCCACTCGCTGCAAATTGCAGTCCGCAGCCGCCCCAGAAAATGGCGCGTTCATAGAAGCGCCATCTTCTGGCGCTGTACCCAACTCATCCAGGGCCCTGGTGCGGTGGCTCACTGGGTAATAAAGGGGTTAAGGCCAGCTTGGCATTATCAGCTGGCCCTAAGCCCGAAATTCATGGGGTCACGCCAATATTAGACATGACCACCATGAATTTCTAGTAAAGTATTTAGAAAAACACAACACCCAGAATAAAGTCCTTTAATTGAAATAAACACACAATTCTTTATTGTTCTAAATTAAACCATACTTACCATCACGCCCATTCCAGCTGAAGCCAATGTCTTCTGCAATAAAAGTAAAATAATTAAGCAACCTCATCCTTACCTTTCCATGGTTCCCACGACAGCTTCAGCTCTGCTACATCGAGATGACAGGCTGGACCGCAGCAGAAAGCTGCCATCCAGCCTGTCATCCCGCGGACACTGAGAAGCGCAGGCATGCTTGCGCTCCTCAGTGTCTGGCTGTGACGGCATAAAGATGAGACGAGTTCATGTCCAATGAACTCGGCGCACCTCATGCACGTCACTGACAGCGTGGGAGAATTCTCACGCTGTAGCGCTGAGTGCAGGAGAATTTTCCCACGCTGTCAGTGACGTGCATGAGGTGAGCTCATGTCCAATGAACTCAGCTCACCTCATGCACGTCACTGACACTGACAAATTCTCCTGCACTCAGCGCTACAGCGTGAGAATTCTCCCACGCTGTCAGTGACGTGCATGAGGTGCGCCGAGTTCATTGGACATGAACTCGTCTCATCTTTATGCCGTCACAGCCAGACACTGAGGAGCGCAAGCATGCCTGCGCTTCTCAGTGTCTGCGGGATGACAGGCTGGATGGCAGCGTTCTGCTGCGGTCCAGCCTGTTATCTCGATGTAGCAGAGCTGAAGCTGTCGTGGGAACCATGGAAAGGTAAGGATGAGGTTGCTTTATTATTTTTCTTTTATTGCAGGAGATCGTTGGCTTCAGCTGGAATGGGCGTGATGGTAAGTATGGTTTAATTTAGAACAATAAAGGAATGTGTCTTTATTTCAATTAAAGGACTTTATTCTGGGTGTTTGTGTTTTCTTTTAACTTTGACTATGGGGTTAGTAATGGGGGTGTCTTATAGACACCTCTCCATTACTAACCTGGGCTTGATGTCAGCTGGCATTATAAGCTGACATCAACCCCAGCCCTATTACCCCACTGCCACCGCTACAGGGCAGTGGGAAGAGCGAGGCTGAGTGCCAGAATTGGCGCATCCTAAGGATGCGCCATTTCTGGGGCGGCTGACGGCTGGTGTTTCTAGCCTGGGAGGGGGCCAATATTCATGGAACCCTTCCTGGGCTATTAATATCAGCCCCCAGCTGTCTGCCTAGCCTTTGCTAGCTATTAAAATAGGGTGGACCCCACGTCATTTTTTTGGGGGGTCCCCCATTTTAATAGCTAGTAAAGGCTAGGTATTCCGCTGGGGGCTGATATTAGTAGCCTGGGAAGCTCCATGGGTATTACCCCCTTCCCAGGCTTCAAACATCTGCCCCAGCCGTCTGCTTAACCTCCGCTAGAGACTAAAATTACAGGGAACCCCACGCCAATTTTTTTTTAAATAAATCCTTTATTTTAACACTAAATGACAAGTACAGTAATCAACACTGTCACTGTACTTCATATATATGTGACTGACATGTTTCTATCTATCTAATCTATGTGTGATTCTCTATTCCTTCTATTCTAAATTGTCGGGTACCGATGCTGAATTGCCGGCCGGCTTTTTTAAAGAGACAGTGCATGAAAACACTATTATTTTTTTTAATAAATCCTTTACACTAAATGACAAGTACAGTAATCAACACTGTCACTGTACTTCATATATATGTGACTGACATGTTTCTATCTATCTAATCTATGTGTGAAGCTCTATTCTGTCTGTTATAAATTGTCAGGTACCGCTGCTGAATTGCCGGCCGGCTTTTTTAAAGAGACGGTGCATGAAAACACTATTATTTTTTTTGATAAATCCTTTACACTAAATGACAAGTACAGTAAGCAACACTGTCACTGTGCTTCTTATATGTGTGACTGACATGTTTCTATCTATCTAATCTATGTGTGAAGCTCTATTCTGTCTGTTATAAATTGTCGGGTACCGCTGCTGAATTGCCGGCTGGCTTTTTTAAAGAGACGGTGCATGAAAACACTATTATTTTTTTTGATAAATCCTTTACACTAAATGACAAGTACAGTAAGCAACACTGTCACTGTGCTTCTTATATGTGTGACTGATATGTTTCTATCTATCTAATCTATGTGTGAAGCTCTATTCTTTCGGTTCTAAATTGTCGGGTATCGGTGTATGCCGCTGATGAATTGCCGGCTTTTCATGTTTCACTGTTGGCACTGTTCCCATCGATTTGGGCAATCACTGTAATGCCACAACCACCATGGCTGTGGCATTACAGTGAGTGGCAGACAATCCCTGCATGATTGGTGCTCTAAATAGCGCCAGACATGCAGGACACGCTTTTGGTGCACGAACAGTTATCGAACATAACCTCGAACAGCCGAATTTTTTGCAAATCGTTCGGGTTCGTCGAACAACTCGAACACCGCCCAAAACAGCTCGAATTTGAGATTGGCGAACAGTTCTAGTCGAACAACGCTCATCTCTACTTATGAGTTACAGCACACCCTGTTGCCGCTTGGCGGAGGCAGTACTGCAGTGATTCCAGCTTGTAACTGATGTGGTGATATCTGAGAAGGAGGCTGAACATGAGGAGGAGGAGGAGGATGATGCGCAAGAGCTGTACACTGTGGGGGCAACTCTGACTGACATTGGGCCAGCAATCCTCAGTGTGGGGCGGATGTGTTCCGTCCCAAGGTCCGACTGGGTCCCAGTTTCCACTATGTTTACCCAGTGTGCCGTCAGGGAGATGTACCGTCCCAGGCCACAAGCACTTGTCCACGTGTCCGTTGTCAGGTGGACTCTCCCAGTAACTGCATTGTTGAGGGCACGGCAGATGTTTTGGGACACGTGCTTGTGTAGTGCGGGGATGGCACACCGGGCAAAATAGTGTCGGCTGGGGACCGAGTACCGAGGGCCGGCCACCGCTATAAGGTTGCGGAAGGATTCCGTCTCCACCAGCCTAAAAGGCAGCATTTCCAACGGAAGCAGTCGTGAAATATGCGAATTTAGGACTGTGGCCTGTGGGGCGTTAGCTGCGAATTTCCGCTTTCGTTCAAAGGTCTGGGATATGGACAATTGAATGCTGCGGTGGGACGTGGACGTGGACGTTGATGCTGTTTCTTTAGAAACTGCCATAACAAGTGAAGACTGAGAGGAGGGGGCATCTTTGCATGCAGTATGGACAGGGGATTGCCTTGCACACACAACAGGGGGTTCTATTGCATGCACAACACCTGTAGAAGCAGTGGTGACACCTGCTGACACTGGTCTTGGAACCTGGGGTTCACCCCACAAAGTCGGGTGCTTTGCTGCCATGTGCCTGATCATGCTGGTGGTGGTCAGGCTGGTAGTTTTGTCACCCCTGCTGATTCTGGCATGGCAGGTGGTACAAATGGCCTCTTGGGGGTTATCAGCAGAGTCTTTAAAAAACTTCCAGACTCCGGAAGACCTACAGGTTGTACTTGCAACGTCCCTCGTGTTGGTGTTACGGGGAACTGTTGCCTGCCTTCTGTGTGCGGCCATCACACTGCTTCTTCCTGCCTGTTGGGGTACTCTGCCTCCCTCACCCTGTGTGCCACTGGCCTCGCTCTGCATGTCCTCCTGCCACGTTGGGTCAGTTACTAGATCATCCACCACCTCCTCCTCTTCCACTTGCACACCATGATCCTCCTCCTCACTTCCTGGCAATGGTGTCTCACCATTATCCCCCTCTTGTGACAAATTGCCAGCGTCGACTTCCTGTGGCTGTGGCAGTTCAAATATTTGGGCATCGCTACATGGGATCTCCTCTTCCACCACTTCAAGCGGAGCAGGCGAGGGGCACAAATCTGGAAATGGACCAGTGAACAGCTCTTCAGAGTGTCCAAGTGTGGGATCAGTTGCTGTCTGACGACACTCGGCATGGTGGGAGGAAGGAGCATCAGGGTGAGGAGGAGTATGCGGTGGAAACTCAAGGCTACTAAGATTTGACCGTGTGGAAGACAGACCGGAGGTGGTGGTGCCCAGATAACTGGAAGTATTATCTGCTATCCAATTAATAACCTGTTCACACTGATCAGTTCACAATACTGGTGTTGTTCTGTGCTTCCCTGGTAAATCGGTCAAGAAGTGGGAGTGAGAAGATGTGGCTGTTGGTTGTGGCACATTTTCACCTTGGCCACGGCCCCGTCCTCTGCACTCACAATCACCAGAACGTCCGGTTCCACGTCCCTTACCATGCGCCTTGCCCATTGTAAAGGAAATAAAATATCTTACACTCGCAATATCAATGGAAAAAGGGTAATAAAAAGTAGATTAGATCCGTGGAAGAGGAAAACCACAGTTCTATTTCTCTGGCCTACACCCGACTAATTTAAACAATCTAAACAATCAGGGAGAAACTATTACTGTTTTTCTTTATAAAAAAAAATACCAAAAGCTGAATAATACAGATTTTTTACCGTGGAATGGCAAAACCACAGTTATTGTTTACTGGGGTATAACAGACAATTTTAAATAGATGTATTTGCGGCTGAACAGTGAGAGCGACACACTCAAACTGTTTTTTTTAAGGCAAAAATGGCCCAAAGGTGGATAATACAGAGGATTGAACTGTGGAACTGCCAAACCACACTTCTATTTATCTGGCCTTCACCAGACTAATTTAAACAGATATATTTGTGTCTGAACAATCAGGAGCCACTATTACTGTTTTTCTTTACGGAAAAAATACCAAAAGCTGGATAATAGAGATTTTTTACTGTGGGAGGCAAAAACACAGTTATAATTTACTGGTGTATACCAGACTCTTTTAAACAGATATATTGGTGTCTGAACAATCAGGAGACACTATTACTGTTTTTCTTTACGGAAAAAATACCAAAAGCTGGATAATAGAGATTTTTTAATGTGGAACGGCAAAACCACAGTTATAATTTACTGGTGTATACCAGACTCTTTTAAACAGATATATTGGTGTCTGAACAATCAGGAGACAATATTACTGTTTTTCTTTATGGAAAAAATACTAAAAGCTGGATAATAGAGATTTTTTAATGTGGAACGGCAAAACTACAGTTTTAATTTACTAGTGTATACCATACTCTTTCAAACAGATATATTGGTGTCTGAACAATCAGGAGACACTATTACTGTTTTTCTTTACGGCAAAAAATGCCAAAAGCAGGATAATACAGAGATTTGACTGGTGGAACTGCAAAACCACACTTCTATATCTCTGGCCTGCACCAGACTATTTTCAACAGATATATTTGTGTCTGAACAATCAGGAGACACTATTACGGCTTTTCTGTACAGCAAAAAATGGCAAAAGCAGCACAATACAGAGATTTGACCCGTGGAACTGCAAAACCACACTTCTATTTCTTGGGCCTACACCAGACTATTTTCAATACATATATTTGTGTTTGAACAATAAGGGAGACACTATTACTGATTTTCTTTATGGCAAAAAATGGTAAAAGCAGGATAATACTGAGATTTGACCCGTGGAACTGCAAAACCACACTTCTATTTCTCGGGCCTACACCAGACTATTTTCAACAGATATCTTGGTGTCTGAACAATCAGGAGACACTATTACTGTTTTTCTTTATGGAAAAAATATCAAAAGCTGGATAATAGAGAGTTTTACCGTGGGAAGGCAAAACCACAGTTATAATGTACTGGTGTATACCAGACTCTTTTAAACAGATATATTAGTGTCTGAACAATCAGCAGACACTATTACTGTTTTTCTTTACGGCAAAAAATACCAAAAGCAGGATAATACAGAGATTTGACTCGTGGAACTGCAAAACCACACTTCTATATCTCGGGCCTACACCAGACTATTTTCAACAGATATATTTGTGTCTGAACAATCAGGAGACACTATTATGGTTTTTCTTTACGGCAAAAAATGGCAAAAGCAGAACAATACAGAAATTTGAGCCGTGGAACTACAAAACCACACTTCTATTTCTTGGACCTACACCAGACTATTTTCAACAGATATATTTGTGTCTGAACAATCAGGGAGACACTATTACAGTTTTTTTTACGGCAAAAAATGACAAAAGCAGGATAATAGAGATTTTTTACAGTGGCATGGCAAAACCACAATTTTAATTTACTGGTGTATACCAGACTCTTTTAAACAGATATTTTGGTGTCTGAACAATCAGGAGACACTATTACTGTTTTTCTTTATGGAAAAAATATCAAAAGCTGGACAATAGAGAGTTTTACCGTGGGAAGGCAAAACCACAGTTATAATGTACTGGTGTATACCAGACTCTTTTAAACAGATATATTAGTGTCTGAACAATCAGCAGACACTATTACTGTTTTACTTTACGGCAAAAAATACCAAAAGCAGGATAATACAGAGATTTGACTCGTGGAACTGCAAAATCACACTTCTATATCTCGGGCCTACACCAGACTAATTTCAACAGATATATTTGTGTCTGAACAATCAGGAGACACTATTACTGTTTTCATTTACGGCAAAAAATGGCAAAAGCAGGACAATACAGAGATTTGACCCGTGGAACTGCAACTGCAAAACAACACTTCTATTTCTCTGGCCTACACCAGACTATTTTCAACAGATATATTTGTGTCTGAACAATCAGGGAGACACGATTACAGGTTTTTTTTACAGCAAAAAATGACAAAAGCAGGATAATAGAGATTTTTTACCGTGGAAGGCAGAACCACAGTTATAATGTACTGGTGTATACCAGACTCTTTTAAACAGATATATTGGTGTCTGAACAATCAGGAGACACTATTACTGTTTTTCTTTACGGCAAAAAATGCCAAAAGCAGGATAATACAGAGATTTGACCCGTGGAACTGCAAAACCACACTTCTATTTCTCGGGCCTACAACAGACTATGTTCAACAGATTTATTTCTGTCTGAACAATCAGGAGAAACTATTACTGTTTTTCTTTATGGCAAAAAATGGCAAAAGCAGGATAATACAGAGATTTGACCCGTGGTACTGCAGAACCACACTTTTATTTCATGGGCCTACACCAGACTATTTTCAACAGATATATTTGTGTCTGAACAATAAGGGAGACACTATTACAGTTTTTTTTTACGGCAAAAAATGACAAAAGCAGGATAATAGAGATTTTTTACTGTGGAACTGCAAAACCACAGTTCTATTTCTCGGGCCTACACCAGACTATTTTCGACAGATATATTGGTGTCTGAACAATCAGGAGACACTATTACTGTTTTTCTTTATGGAAAAAATATCAAAAGCTGGATAATAGAGAGTTTTACCGTGGGAAGGCAAAACAACAGTTATAATGTACTGGTGTATACCAGACTCTTTTAAACAGATATATTAGTGTCTGAACAATCAGCAGACGCTATTACTGATTTTCTTTATGGCAAAAAATACCAAAAGCAGGATAATACAGAGATTTGACTCATGGAACTGCAAAACCACACTTCTATATCTCGGGCCTACAAAAGACTATTTTCAACAGATATATTTGTATCTGAACAATCAGGACACACTATTACTGTTTTTCTTTATGGCAAAAAATGGCAAAAGCAGGATAATACAGAGATTTGACCCGTGGTACTGCAGAACAAAACTTCTATTTCTCGGGCATACAATAGGCAATTTTGAACAGATATATTTGTGTCTGAACAATCAGGGACACACTATTACAGTTTTATTTTTACGGCAAAAAATGACAAAAGCAGGATAATAGAGATTTTTTACAGTGGAATGGCAAAACCACAGTTAAAATTTACTGGTGTATACCAGACTCTTTTAAACAGATATATTGGTGTCTGAACAATCAGGAGACACTATTACTGTTTTTCTTTACGGAAAAAATACCTAAAGCTAGATAATAGAGATTTTTTACTGTGGATGGCAAAACCACATTTATAATTTACTGGTGTATACCAGACTCTTTTAAACAGATATATTGGTGTCTGAACAATCAGGTGACACTATTACTGTATTTCTTTATGTCAAAAAATGCCAAAAGCAGAATAATACAGAGATTTGACCCATGGAACTGCAAAACCACAGTTCTATTTCTCGGGCCTGCACCAGACTTTTTTCAACAGATATATTTGTGTCTGAACAATCAGGGAGACACTATTACTGATTTTCTTTAAGGCAAAAAATGGCAAAAGCAGGATAATACTGAGATTTGACCCGTGGAACTGCAAAACCACACTTCTATTTCTCGGGCCTACACCAGATTATTTTAAAGAGATATATTGGTGTCTGAACAATCAGGAGACACCATTACTGTTTTTCTTTATGGAAAAAATATCAAAAGCTGGATAATAGAGAGTTTTACCGTGGGAAGGCAAAACCACAGTTATAATGTACTGGTGTATACCAGACTCTTTTAAACAGATATATTAGTGTCTGAACAATCAGTAGACACTATTACTGTTTTTCTTTACGGCAAAAAATACCAAAAGCAGGATAATACAGAGATTTGACTGGTGGAACTGCAAAACCACACTTCTATATCTCTGGCCTGCACCAGACTATTTTCAACAGATATATTTGTGTCTGAACAATCAGGAGACACTATTACGACTTTTCTTTACAGCAAAAAATGGCAAAAGCAGCACAATAGAGAGATTTGACCCGTGGTACTGCAAAACCACACTTCTATTTCTTGGGCCTACACCAGACTATTTTCAATACATATATTTGTGTCTGAACAATAAGGGAGACACTATTACTGATTTTCTTTATGGCAAAAAATGGCAAAAGCAGGATAATACTGAGATTTGACCCGTGGAACTGCAAAACCACACTTCTATTTCTCGGGCCTACACCAGACTATTTTCAACAGATATCGTGGTGTCTGAACAATCAGGAGACACTATTACTGTTTTTCTTTATGGAAAAAATATCAAAAGCTGGATAATAGAGAGTTTTACCGTGGGAAGGCAAAACCACAGTTATAATGTACTGGTGTATACCAGACTCTTTTAAACAGATATATTAGTGTCTGAACAATCAGCAGACACTATTACTGTTTTTCTTTACGGCAAAAAATACCAAAAGCAGGATAATACAGAGATTTGACTCGTGGAACTGCAAAACCACACTTCTATATCTCGGGCCTACACCAGACTATTTTCAACAGATATATTTGTGTCTGAACAATCAGGAGACACTATTACTGTTTTTATTTATGGCAAAAAATGGCAAAAGCAGGATAATACTGAGATTTGACCCCTGGAACTGCAAAACCACACTTCTATTTCTCGGGCCTACACCAGACTATTTTCAAGAGATATATTGGTGTCTGAACAATCAGGAGACACTATTACTGTTTTTCTTCATGGAAAAAATATCAAAAGCAGGATAATAGAGATTTTTTACCGTGGAACGGCAAAACCACAGTTATAATTTACTGGTGTATACCAGACTCTTTTAAACAGATATATTGGTGTCTGAACAATCAGGAGACACTATTACTGTTATTCTTTACGGCAAAAATGCCAAAAGCAGGATAATACAGAGATTTGACCCGTGGAACTGCAAAACCACACTTCTATTTCTCGGGCCTACACCAGACTATTTTCAACAGATATATTTGTATATGAACAATCAGGAGACATTACTACTGTTTTTCTCTACAGGAAAATATGGCAAAATTAGGATAATACAGAGATTTTTTACTGTGGACAGCAAAAACCACAGTTATAATTTACTGGTGTATACCAGACCTTTTTAAATGTATATATTTGCGGCTGAACAGTGAGCGACACACTCACACTGTTTTTTAGGTACAAATGGCCCAAAAGTGGATAATACAGAGGTTTGAAACGTGGAATTGCAAAATCGCACTTCTGTTTCTCTGGCCTACACAAGACTCATTTAAACAGATATATTTGTGTCTGAACAATCAGGGAGAGACTATTACTGTTTTTCTTTACGGAAAAAATACCAAAAGCTGGATAATAGAGATTTTTTAAGGTGGGACAGCAAAACCACAGTTATAATTTACTGGTGTATACCAGACTCTTTTAAACAGATATATTGTATGAACAATCAGGAGACACTATTACTGTTTTTCTTTACTGCAAAAAATACCAAAAGCAGGATAATACAGAAATTTGACCAGTGGAACTGCAAAACCACAGTTCTATTTCTCGATCATACACCAGACTATTTCAACAGATATATTTGTGTCTCAACAATCAGGGACACACTATTACAGTTTTTTTTTACGGCAAAAAATGACAAAACCAGGATAATAGAGATTTTTTACAGTGGAACGGCAAAACCACAGCTATAAATTACTAGTGTATACCAGACTCTTTTAAACAGATATATTGGTGTCTGAACAATCAGGAGACACTATTACTGTTTTTCTTTACGGAAAAAATACCAAAAGCTGGATAATAGAGATTTTTTACTGTGGGATGGCAAAACCACAGTTATAATTTACTGGTGTATACCAGACTCTTTCAAGCAGATATATTGGTGTCTGAACAATGAGGAGACACTTTTACTGTTTTTCTTTACGGCTAAAAATGGCAAAAGCAAGATAATACAGAGATTTTTTACGGTGGAACAACAAAACCACAGTTATAATTTACTGGTGTACCAGACTTTTTTAAACATATATATTTGCCGCTGAACAGTGAGCAACACACTCAAACTGGGTTTTTTTAGGTACAAATGGCCCAAAAGTGGATAATACAGAGGTTTGAACCGTGGAACTGCAAAACCACACTTCTGTTTCTCTGACCTACACCAGACTATTTTAAACAGATATATTTGTGTCTGAACAATCAGGAGACACTATTCCAGTTCTTTTTTTACGGCAAAAAATGCCAAAAGCAGGATAATAGAGATTTTTTACCGTGGAACAGCACAACCACAGTTATAATTTACTGGTGTATACCAGACTTTTTTCAATATATATATTTGCGGCTGAACAGTGAGCGACACACTCAAACTGTTTTTTTTTTAGGTATAAATTGCCCAAAAGTGGATAATACAGAGGTTTGGCCCGTGGAACTGTAAAACCACACTTCTCTTTCTCTGTCCTACACAAGACTATTTTAAACAGATATATGTGTGTCTGAACAATCAGGAGACACTACTACTGCTTTTCTTTACGACAAAAAATGGCAAAAGCAGGATAACAGAGGTTTGAATAGTGGAACTGCAAAACCACACTTCTGTTTCTCTGGCCTACACCAGACTATTTTAAACAGAAATATTTGTGTCTGAACAATCAGGTAGACACTATTACTGTTTTTCTTTACGGAAAAAATACCAAAAGCTGGATAGTAAAGATTTTTTACCTTGGGATGGGAAAACCACAGTTATAAATTACTAGTGTACACCAGACTCTTTTAAACAGATATATTGGTGTCTGAACAATCAGGAGACACTATTACTGTTTTTCTTTACGCAAAAAATACCAAAAGCTGGATAATAGAGATTTTTTACTGTGGGATGGCAAAACCACAGTTATAATTTACTGGTGTATACCAGACTCTTTCAACCAGATATATTGGTGTCTGAACAATGAGGAGACACTTTTACTGTTTTTCTTTACGGCTAAAAATGGCAAAAGCAAGATAATACAGAGATTTTTTACGGTGGAACAACAAAACCACAGTTATAATTTATTGGTGTATACCAGACTTTTTTAAACATATATATTTGCGGCTGAACAGTGAGCAACACACTCAAACTGTTTTTTTTTAGGTACAAATGGCCCAAAAGTGGATAATACAGAGATTTGAACCGTGGAACTGCAAAACCACACTTCTGTTTCTCTGGCCTACACCAGACTATTTTAAACAGATATATTTGTGTCTGAACAATCAGGAGGCACTATTACTGCTTTTCTTTATGACAAAAAATGGCAAAAGCAGGATAACAGAGGTTTGAACAGTGGAACTCCAAAACAACACTTCTCTTTCTCTGGCCTACACCAGACTATTTTAAACAGAAATATTTGTGTCTGAACAATCAGGGAGACACTATTACTGTTTTTCTTTTCAGAAAAAATGCCAAAAGCTGGATAGTAAAGATTTTTTACCATGGGACGGCAAAACCACAGTTATAATTTACTGGTGTATATCAGATTCTTTTAAACAGCTATATTGGTGTCTGAACAATCAGGAGACACTATTACTGTTTTTCTTTATGGCTACGAATGGCAAAAGCAGGATAATACAGAGATTTGACCCGTGGAACAGCAAAACCACAGTTCTATTTCTCGGGCCTACACCAGACTATTTTCAACAGATATATTTGTGTCTGAACAATCAGGAGACATTATTACTGTTTTTTTTTACGGAAAAATATGGCAAAAGCAGGATAATACTAAGATTTTTTACTGTGGAACTGCAAAACCACAGTTATAATTTACTGGTGTATACCAGACTTTTTTTAAGATATATATTTGCGGCTGAACAGTGAGCGACACACTCAAACTGGGTTTTTTTTAGGTATAAATGGCCCAAAAGTGGATAATACAGAGGTTTGAACCATGGAACTGCAAAACCACACTTCTGTTTCTCTGGCCTACACCAGACTATTTTAAACAGATATATTTGTGTCTGAACAATCAGGAGACACTATTCCAGTTCTTTTTTTACGGCAAAAAATGCCAAAAGCAGGATAATAGAGATTTTTTACCGTGGAACAGCACAACCATAGTTATAATTTACTGGTGTATACCAGACTTTTTTCAATATATATATTTGCGGCTGAACAGTGAGCGACACACTCAAACTGTTTTTTTTTTAGGTATAAATTGCCCAAAAGTGGAAAATACAGAGGTTTGGCCCGTGGAACTGTAAAACCACACTTCTCTTTCTCTGTCCTACACAAGACTAATTTAAACAGATATATGTGTGTCTGAACAATCAGGAGACACTATTACTGCTTTTCTTTACGACAAAAAATGGCCAAGCAGGATAACAGAGGTTTGAATAGTGGAACTGCAAAACCACACTTCTGTTTCTCTGGCCTACACCAGACTATTTTAAACAGAAATATTTGTGTTTGAACAATCAGGGAGACACTATTACTGTTTTTCTTTACGGAAAAAATACCAAAAGCTGGATAGTAAAGATTTTTTACCTTGGGATGGCAAAACCACAGTTATAATTTACTGGTGTATATCAGACTATTTTAAACAGATATATTGGTGTCTGAACAATCAGGAGACACTATTACTGTTTTTCTTTATGGCTACAAACGGCAAAAGCAGGATAATACAGAGATTTTTTACCGTGGAACAGCACAACCACAGTTATAATTTACTGGTGTATACCAGACTTTTTTCAATATATATATTTGCGGATGAACAGTGAGCGAGACACTCAAACTTTTTTTTTTTAGGTATAAATGGCTCAAAAGTGGATAATACAGAGGTTTGAACCGTGGAACTGCAAAACCACACATCTCTTACTCTGTCCTACACAAGACTATTTTAAACAGATATATGTGTGTCTGAATAATCAGGAGACACTATTACTGTTTCTCTTTATGACAAAAAATGGCAAAAGCAGGATAAAAGAGGTTTGAACAGTGGAACTGCAAAACCCCACTTCTGTTTCTCTGGCCTACACCAGACTACTTTAAATAGAAATATTTGTGTCTGAACAATCAGGGAGACACTATTACTGTTTTTTGTATGGAAAAAATACCAAAAGCTGGATAGTAAAGATTTTTTACCGTGGATCTGCAAAACCACACTTCTCTTTCTCTATCCTACACAAGACTATTTTAAACAGATATATTTGTGTCTGAACAATCAGGAGACACTATTACTGTTTTTCTTTATGGCAAAATATGGCAAAAGCAGGATAAAACAGAGATTTGACCCGTGGAACTGCTAAACCACACTTCTATATCTCTGGCCTACACCAGACTATTTTAAACAGATATATTTGTGTCTGAACAATCAGTGAGACACTACTACTGTTTTTCTTTACGGAAAAAATACCAAAAGCTGGATAGTAAAGATTTTTTACCGTGGGACGGCAAAACCACAGTTATAATTTACTGGTGTATATCAGACTCTTTTAAACAGATGAATTAGTGTCTGAACAATCAGGAGATACTATTAGTTTTTTTCCTTTACGGAAAAAATAACAAAAGCTGGATAATAGAGATTTTTTACCGTGGAACGGCAAAACCACAGTTATAATTTACTGGTGTATACCAGACTCTTTAAACAGATATATTGGTGTCTGAACAATCAGGAGACACTATTACAGTTTTTCTTTACGACAAAAAATGGCAAAAGCAGGATAACAGAGGTTTGAACAGTGGAACTGCAAAACCACACTTCTGTTTCTCTGGCCTACACCAGACTATTTTAAACAGAAATATTTGTGTCTGAACAATCAGGGAGACACTATTACTGTTTTTCTTTACGGAAAAAATACTAAAAGCTGGATAGTAAAGATTTTTTACCGTGGAACTGCAAAACCCCACTTCTCTTTCTCTGTCCTATACAAGACTATTTTAAACAGATATATTTGTGTCTGAACAATCAGGAGACACTATTACTGTTTTTCTTTATGGCAAAATATGGCAAAAGCAGGATAATACAGAGATTTGACCCGTGGAACTGCTAAACCACACTTCTATTTCTCTGGCCTACACCAGACTATTTTAAACAGATATCTTTGTGTCTGAACAATCAGGAGACCCTATTACTGTTTTTCTTTACGGAAAAAATACCAAAAGCTGGATAATAAAGATTTTTTACCGTGGGACGGCAAAACCACAGTTATAATTTACTGGTGTATACCAGACTCTTTTAAACAGATATATTGGTGTCTGAACAAGCAGGAGACACTATTACTGTTTTTCTTTACGGCTAAAAATGGTAAAAGCAAGATAATACAGAGATTTTTTACGGTGGAACAACAAAACCACAGTTATAATTTACTGGTGTATACCAGACTTTTTTAAACATATATATTTGCGGCTGAACAGTGAGCAACACACTCAAACTGTTTTTTTTTAGGTACAAATGGCCCAAAAGTGGATAATTCAGAGGTTTGGCCCGTGGAACTGCAAAACCACACTTCTGTTTCTCTGGCCTACACCAGACTATTTTAAACAGATATATTTGTGTCTGAACAATCAGGAGGCACTATTACTGCTTTTCCTTATGACAAAAAATGGCAAAAGCAGGATAACAGAGGTTTGAACAGTGGAACTCCAAAACAACACTTCTCTTTCTCTGGCCTACACCAGACTATTTTAAACAGAAATATTTGTGTCTGAACAATCAGGGAGACACTATTACTGTTTTTCTTTACAGAAAAAATGCCAAAAGCTGGATAGTAAAGATTTTTTACCATGGGACGGCAAAACCACAGTTATAATTTACTGGTGTATATCAGATTCTTTTAAACAGATATATTGGTGTCTGAACAATCAGGAGACACTATTACTGTTTTTCTTTATGGCTACGAATGGCAAAAGCAGGATAATACAGAGATTTGACCCGTGGAACAGCAAAACCACAGTTCTATTTCTCGGGCCTACACCAGACTATTTTCAACAGATATATTTGTGTCTGAACAATCAGGAGACATTATTACTGTTTTTCTTTACGGAAAAAAATGGCAAAAGCAGGATAATACTAAGATTTTTTACTGTGGAACTGCAAAACCACAGTTATAATTTACTGGTGTATACCAGACTTTTTTTAAGATATATATTTGCGGCTGAACAGTAAGCGACACACTGAAACAGTTTTTTTTTTAGGTATAAATGGCCCAAAAGTGGATAATACAGTGGTTTGAACCATGGAACTGCAAAACCACACTTCTGTTTCTCTGGCCTACACCAGACTATTTTAAACAGATATATTTGTGTCTGAACAATCAGGAGACACTTTTCCAGTTCTTTTTTTACGGTAAAAAATGCCAAAAGCAGGATAATAGAGATTTTTTACCGTGGAACAGCACAACCATAGTTATAATTTACTGGTGTATACCAGACTTTTTTCAATATATATATTTGCGGCTGAACAGTGAGCGACACACTCAAACTGTTTTTTTTTTAGGTATAAATTGCCCAAAAGTGGATAATACAGAGGTTTGGCCCGTGGAACTGTAAAACCACACTTCTCTTTCTCTGTCCTACACAAGACTAATTTAAACAGATATATGTGTGTCTGAACAATCAGGAGACACTATTACTGCTTTTCTTTACGACAAAAAATGGCAAAAGCAGGATAACAGAGGTTTGAATAGTGGAACTGCAAAACCACACTTCTGTTTCTCTGGCCTACACCAGACTATTTTAAACAGAAATATTTGTGTCTGAACAATCAGGGAGACCCTATTACTGTTTTTCTTTACGGAAAAAATACCAAAAGCTGGATAATAAAGATTTTTTACCGTGGGACGGCAAAACTACAGTTAAAATTTACTGGTGTATACCAGAATCTTTTAAACAGATATATTGGTGTCAGAACAATCAGGAGACACTATTAATGTTTTTCTTTATGGAAAAAATACCAAAAGCTGGATAATAGAGATTTTTTACCATGAAACAGCAAAGCCATAGTTATAATTTACTGGTGTATACCAGACTCTTTTAAACAGATACAGTTATATGAAAAAGTTTGGGCACCCCTATTAATCTTAAGCTTAATGTTTTATAAAAATTGGTGTTTTTGCAACAGCTATTTCAGTTTGATATATGTAATAACTGTTGGGCACAGTAATGTTTCTGCCTTGAAATGAGGTTTATTGTACTAACAGAAAATGTGCAATCTGCATTCAAACAAAATTTGACAGGTGCATAAGTATGGGCACCTCACCAGAAAAGTGACATTAATATTTAGTAGATCCTCCTTTTGCAAAAATAACAGCCTCTAGTCGCTTCCTGTAGCTTTTAATGAGTTCCTAGATCCTGGATGAAGGTATGTTTGACCATTCCTCTTTACAAAACAATTCCAGTTCAGTTAAGTTTGATGGTCGCCGAGCATGGACAGCCCTCTTCAAATGATCCCACAGATGTTCAATGATATTCAGGTCTGGGGACTGGGATGGCCATTCCATAACATTGTAATCGCTCCTCTGCATGAATGCCTGAGTAGATTTGGAGCGGTGTTTTGGATCATTGTCTTGCTGAAAGATCCATCCCCTGCTTAACTTCAACTTAATCACTGATTCTTGAACATTATTGTCAAGAATCTGCTGATACTGAGTGGAATCCATGCGCCCCTCAACTTTAACAAGATTCCCGGTGCCGGCATTGGCCACACAGCCCCAAAGCATGATGGAACCTCCACCAAATTTTACTGTGGGTAGCAAGTGTTTTTCTTGGAATGCTGTGTTTTTTTGCCGCCATGCATAACGCCTTTTTGTATGACCAAACAACTCAATCTTGGTTTCATCAGTCCACAGGACCTTCTTCCAAAAAGAAATTGGCTTCTCCAAATGTGCTTTTGCATACCTCAGCCGACTCTGTTTGTGGCGTGCTTGCAGAAACGGCTTCTTTCGCATCACTCTCCCATACAGCTTCTCCTTGTGCAAAGTGCGTTGTATAGTTGACCGATGCACAGTGACACCATCTGCAGCAAGTTGATGCTGCAGCTCTCTGGAGGTGGTCTGAGGATTGTCCTTGACTGATCTCACCATTCTACTTCTCTGCCTTTCTGATGTTTTTCTTGGCCTGCCACTTCTGGCCTTAGCAAGAACTGTCCCTGTGTTCTTCCATTTCCTTACTATGTTCCTCACAGTGGAAACTGACAGGTTAAATCTCTGAGACAGCTTTTTGTATCCTTCCCCTGAACAACTATGTTGAATAATCTTTGTTTTCAGATCATTTGACAGTTGTTTTGAGGAGCCCATGATGCCACTCTTCAGAGGAGATTCAAACAGGAGAACAACTTGCAAGTGGCCACTTTAAGTAGCTTTTCTCATGATTGCATACACCTGGCAATGAAGTTCAAAGCTCAATGAGGTTACAAAAACAAAAAGAGTGCTTTAGTAAGTCAGTAAAAAATAGGTAGGAGTATTTAAAACAAGAAAATGATAAGGGTGCCCATACTTATGCACCTGTCAAATTTTGTTTGAATGCAGATTGCACATTTTCTGTTAGTACAATAAACCTCATTTCAAGGCAGAAACATTACTGTGTGCAACAGTTATTACATATATCAAACTGAAATAGCTGTTGCAACAACACCAAATTTTATAAAATACTAAGCTTAAGATTAATAGGGGTGCCCAAACTTTTTCATATAACTGTATATTGGTGTCTGAACAAGCAGGAGACACTATTACTGTTTTTCTTTACGGCTAAAAATGGCAAAAGCAGGATAATACAGAGATTTTTTACTCTGGAACAGCAAAACCACAGTTAAAATTTACTGGTGTATACAAGACTTTTTTAAATATATATATTTGCGACTGAACAGTGAGCGAGACACTCAAACTGCTTTTTTTAAGGTAAAAATGGCCCAAAATTGGATAATACAGAGGTTTGAACCGTGGAACTGCAAAACCACACTTCTGTTTCTCTGGCCTACACCAGACTATTTTAAACAGATATATTTGTGTCTGAACAATCAGGGAGACACTATTACAGTTTTTTTTACGGCAAAAAATGCCAAAAGCAGGATAATAGAGAATTTTTACAGTGGAACAGCACAACCACAGTTATAATTTACTGGTGTATAACAAACTTTTTTCAATATATATATTTGCGGCTGAACTGTGAGCGACACACTCAAACTGTTTTTTTTTTTTAGGTACAAATAACCCAAAAGAGGATAATACAGAGGTTTGAACCGTGGAACTGCAAAACCACACTTCTGTTTCTCTGGCCTACACCAGACTATTTTAAACAGATATATTTGTGGCTGAACAATCAGGGAGACACTATTGCTGTTTTTCTTTAAGGAAAAAATACCAAAAGCTGGGTAATAGAGATTTTTAAACGTGGAATGGCAAAACCACAGTTATCATTTACTGTTGTATACCAGACTATTTTAAACAGATATATTTGTGTCTGAACAATCAGGAGACACTATTACTGTTTTTCTTTACGGCAAACAATGCCAAAAGCAGGATAATACAGAGATTTGACCCGTGGAACGGCAAAACCACAGTTCTATTTCTCGGGCCTATACCAGACTATTTTCAACAGATATATTTGTGTCTGAACAATCAGGAGACACTATTACTGTTTTTCTTTACGGCAAAAGATGGCAAAAGCAGGATAATAGTAAGATTTTTTACTGTGGAACAGCAAAACCACAGTTATAATTTCCTGGTGTATATCAGACTCTTTTAAACAGATATATTGGTGTCTGAACAATCAGGAGATACTATTACTTTTTGTCTTTATGGAAAAAATAACAAAAGCTGGATAATAGAGATCTTTTACCGTGGAACGGCAAAACCACAGTTATAATTTACTGGTGTATACCAGACTTTTTTAAATATATATATTTGCGGCTGAACAGTGAGGGACACACTCAAACTGGTTTTTTTTAGGTAGAAATGGCCCAAAAGTGGATAATACAGAGGTTTGGACCATGGAACTGTAAAACCACACTTCTGTATCTCTGGCCTACACCAGACTATTTTAAACAGATATATTTGTGTCTGAACAATCAGGAGACACTATTACTGTTTTTCTTTATGGCAAAATATGGCAAAAGCAGGATAATATAGAGATTTGACCCGTGGAACTGCGAAACCACACTTCTATTTCTCGGGCCTACATCAGACTATTTTAAACAGATATATTTGTGTCTGAACAATCAGGAGACACTATTACTGTTTTTCTTTACGGAAAAAATACCAAAAGCTGGATAATAAAGATTTTTTACCGTGGGACGGCAAAACCACAGTTATCATTTACTGGTGTATATCAGATTCTTTTAAACAGATATATTGGTGTCTGAACAATCAGGAGACACTATTACTGTTTTTCTTTACGGCTAAAAATGGCAAAAGCAGGATAATACAGAGATTTTTTACTCTGGAACAGCAAAGCCACCGTTAAAATTTACTAGTGTATACCAGACTTTTTTAAATATATATATTTGCGGCTGAACAGTGAGCAAGACACTCAAACTGCTTTTTTTTAAGGTAAAAATGGCCCAAAAGTGGATAACACAGAGGTTTGAACCGTAGAACTGCAAAACCACACTTCTATTTCTCTGGCCTACACCAGACTATTTTAAACAGATATATTTTTGTCTCAACAATCAGGGAGACACTATTACAGTTTTTTT